>NC_050480.2:91221811-91526358 GCF_012460135.2 Molothrus ater | reverse complement strand
GGGATCAGTGTGCATGGTGGAACGTGACATTAACCATGTTGAAGTGCTGTCTAGGAGAGATGTGGTTGGGGCTGTCAGAAAGCAAATTAACAGCTAACTGATGATCTAGGATCTAATTCTTGAGCTCATTCCTTGGCTCTCTGGACATGCCATTTGCCCTCACTCCACTGAAGGGAAAAACGATTTTCCTTACTGCTATTAGTTTTCATGCCTTTAAATACCAGGTATTTATTTAGAGATCAAAAATCATTTTGATGTGGTAATGAAATGGATCTACAGTCTGCTTTCTAGATTAAATAAAAATGTATAATGTTAATGGTCATATTTTTTCCCAAAGTTTATTAATTTCTCTATGAGAGATCTGAGCCTTTTACATCCATTTACACACATAATGTTTTTTTTCCTGGGTAACTAGCTTCTGACTTTTCACAGGAGAATCAACAGCCATAAATCAAAACCATCCTACACAGTTACATACATCCATCTCTGAATATGAACAGGGAGCTAATCACGCAAAAAAGTCATGGGCAAGTCAATTTGCATGCAATCCTGATAGACAGTTGAATCTGTTCAAGCCTCCCAGACCTATGTTTGAGCCTCCTGTAGCTGTGTTAAATCAGACACAAGCATGCACAGGACACGAAGGCCAGAGAGTTTTCATTAAGAGATTGTGCTCTCCACTGTAATTCCTGAGCAAGACAAAATGGCTGAAGAATAAACACAGGCAGTGACCACCAGGGCAAAGGCAAGCCCAGCACTGAGAGCAATTTAGAATAACCTCTGCTTCTTAGTCCTCAGCCCACTTGAAGCACAGGTGTGTTAAGTTCTATTATGCGAGACTGATGCAGTAGCTCCCCAGGCTTCAGTCCCCATTTCCCAGCTGAAAAACAGTATTTGGGAAGTCTGCACTAGTCAGGCTTTGTGAATGTTAACATACAAAAGATGGGTGTATTCCAGACATTTTTCTTCTCTTGAATGACTTCAGGAACCAGCACTCTGTGTGTAACCCTGCAGCCATATCCATTTTTAGCAGATTTTTCCAAACTCACAAGTTACTATTTGCCCCTTCAAAAGTGTTTAAGCTTTATGTATTAGCCTCCTCCTATATTGTAAGAAAGTTTGAATACCTAATTACGCTGATCTAATTTGGCTAAAGAAGTTCACAAATGCTCTTATTTATTTTTATCTGTGCAGTTTCTGTTTGTCTAATGATTTTGAGCATATGCTTCAGAGACACTCTGGGGCTGGACTCTCCAGATCCATAAAACGTGATCCAGAAAATGTAATCTATTTTCAGCAAGCTTAAATCAGTTTTTGCAGACATCCACTAGAGATTTCTAGTGGTTAGAAAATGAAAGAATGTAAAAAAAATTATTGTCCATGTCAAAATTATTCATTTCTCTTGATAATTATCAGGAACAGATGCTGTATTTAGTTATCTATATTCTGTGGTGTGTTAATCCTTGTTTTTCTAGCCCTTTGTTTTTTTCACCAAACACATTGACATTCTTTCTGAAACAAGAAAAGACATCATATCTCTAAAATCTGTTTTGCTGGAAAGTTCAGAAAATAGATAAATGACCTGAAGCCATGGGCTTATTTCTTCTAAACAAAAGGTTATCACATAATGTCAAGATTATTTTTTCATGCCCCTCTTCTTTCTTACATGCATACTACCTCCCACACCCACCTCCTGGCAAATCAAGAAGCTCTGAGCAGTCAGTCCCCACTTTCGTGACTCAGTCTCAGAGCATTAAAGCCGTAAGCTTGGCAGGTGTCCAGGATGAAGAAATATTAACAAATCTCCCACAAAGAGCACTCTAATCATAGCAAGCACTGAAGCCTTGAACATAATATTTCCTCCATGTATAAGATTTCCAATTTGCTTAATGGTCTCTCAAACTTTGCACTATGATATTGCAAATGTTCTTTTAAAAACTCCAAGTCCTCCCCAAACACATAACCAGCATGTACATTATATTATAAAAAAATATCATTTACTCTCTACTTTTGGCTTCCACTGAGAAATCTTCTTCCAAGTCATCATTTATTGGAAAATAAAATAGAAATACCATGTTCAAGTTATCGTTAAAAGATGCCTCATTTTGTAATTCCCATTGCAACAAGAGAGGCACACACTTCCATGAAACATTGTTGTTTATCTCTTTTTGGATGACCTCATCGAAGGTTAGTTGGAAGAAGATGGAAATGCAGACTGATTTATTGGTAGCTGGAGTGCAAATTTCACACAAAAGTTCAAATGGCAGATTTTATAACTACAGCTAAATGGTCTCAATTTTGTGTGTTATGAGTAATTTCCACAAGTCGTTGTTCTGTTGTCTGCCCCACATCATACACTCAACTCTCCTGCTTTCTCTTAGGATATGAGCTGACACTTTTTCCAGATAGCTACATTCAGAGCAAGGATTTTTACCAAAAAAAATGCAACTGCACCCATTTTTCTTCATACCCAAGAGGTGTGAACAACATCCAGCTAAATCCAATTTTACTTCATCATCTATATTTAGGCTATGGTAGAACTGTAGCAAATACTCTGAATATTGCTTATCTAAGGCCTTTAAATTTATTTCTATGAATAATTACAATTTAGTTACCAGGGAAACACATATTATAGCAGTCATTCTCCTTATTCATTGGCAGAGAGTTATGTCTGCCACTTTACAGACAAAATGTGTCTGAGTGTAGAACTGCATTAAACAGTAATTTCAAAGGACTTTTCAACAGATATTTTTCCTAAAATAAAAATATTTTTTAAAAATTTTTTCTTTAAAGTTCCTCAGTCTACACTACTGAAACTCATAAATTGTTTTCTGATTTGGAACATTATTTATTCTTTGAGAATCTTTCTTTAGTAGAAATCTACTCTATGCTGTGAATAAGAATTTTGTAACATGAGCGTGATTAGTCTCCTAGAAAAGACAGGCTATTGAAAGCAGAAGTGTCAGAAGAAATACAAAGGTAGAAGAAGAAAGCAAAGCATTACAATAATTTATGCAGTGTATAAATTCAAGTCACTACAAAAGAGCACAGCTCTCCCTCTCATAAGGATGCATGCTAGTCAACCCTACTTAGCTGGGTTTATTTTAAGAAAGCAAGGACTATGGCCAGCTCTGGAGGAGCAGGAGAGAATCCAAACTCTTTCATTAAGGAGGAATTCTGCACATTCAAACCATGTGAAGTGGAGAACACTTGCTATGTCAGCTAGTATTAATGGAGAGAGGAACAGCTATGCTTCAGTTACTTATGTGCTATAAAATATCCCAGTTTTGTTCTTTAAAGCTGGTTAGTTACATTAAAAGACAGCCCTTCCCACATTCCCTAAGTCGGGCAAACACATCCACTTCACAGGAATTCCATGCTATGCCTGATGTTCTGCAGTCCCAGGCTAAATGTGAGCAACTGCAATTCACCTTTGAGCTGGCAATGTTTCACTCTTTAACTAAAGTCAACATAGCTCTGTATCTTACATTGTTCTTCACATTTCCACAAATTGCTCATGCTAAATATCTGGTTTTCCTTGTACCATTTTTTTTTCACATCAGTGAACTAAAATGTCTTTTTTAATTTTTACCATTTTAAGCATGGAAAAATAGTGTCTAGAACACTTCATGCAGACATCTCCCTGAAATCTGACACAGTCATTAAAAAAGGGTACAATGCACAATTCAATAAATGTGGGAATAAAAAATTTTAGTAAGTCTTGAGTCATCAGTAACAAAATTAATGAATGAGATGTTTAAAACCCACAATTTCCAAGTTCAAAACTTATGAGCAAATATTTCCCTTAAATGGTTCTGACTGGTTGCCAGTGGCCAGTTCCCCACATCCTAGACAACAGACATAACTTCAAAATATAAATAACCCTCTTGGTATAATTGGCATACACACTTCTAGTACGGTAATAAATTTGACAATGACCACTGAGAAATAGATTTGTTCCTTTCATGTAAAAATAAAGAGTGTTTTAATATGAAAACAAAATTGTTGGTTTGAAAATCCCATATCCAGATTACATCTAAACGTATTTAGATAAACACATGTTCTTAGGAAGCAGAGCATGGAACTGGAGAATATGAAAGACCAATTAAAGAGCTAAGGAAAATTAAGCCCCTGGGTTATACTAATAAAAGAATGATAGTGATCATCTCCCCATCTAGTCTTAATAGCTGTCTTTCATAAATTTTCCATTAAAATCAAATTAAAGTTTGAGCATTGCCATTTCAATGAAATTCTTTGCAGCTGCGTTTCTCTCAGCCCAGTGTTAATATTAAGCATTTAGTGAATTTCTTTTAGAAGTTAATTCAATAGTGCTTGCCATTATATAGCTACAATCTCATTTTCATTTAATCACCAAGATGTTATGATCTTTCAGGATGAGACAGTTTCAAAAACTATAAAGATTGTTTTCTGAAGTTTAATAGTACCCACTTGGCCATGAGCATTAATTTCAATGAATAGTCAATATTTTCTACATCATACTTTCTACATTCTTCATCCTGACATTAAGTACCCAACTATTCATTTGCAAGACACCATAATCTTTTTATTAAGCACCTTTTGATGCTTTATGTGCCCCTTTCGAAGCAGCATAATTTATGAGCGTCTAAGTATGATCTAGTCATTGCATTTAAAATAAAACGTATTTCAAAATTGGTCAGATCATTCTTGAATTATATTTTCTGGAAATAATTTAATATGACTAGTTCAATAAAGCGTTGAAATATTAGGGAAAAAAAAAACCCTCACTGGTTGATTTAAGGTGCTTTTTATGTCAGCTCTGTCTCTAAATGTTGCAAGATTGATTTTTCTCTTAAGCAGTTCTTTCTAACAATGTGGAAATGGGGATCTAGGTTTCTTTTTGTATCCTGACTATATACAGGGATTTTGAGATCATTTTCTTCATCAAATAATTTAAGAGAACACATGCAGAAATACTACATTTTACAATGTAACTTTTTCTCAGCTACCTTCATAGTCCCCCCAGCATGGTATTAGATTGCCACTTAGCCAAATGCAGCCCTTCAGAAGCAATGAGCCTCATCTCAGTTATGTGAGGTGGTTCTCATTTCACAGCACCACACTTGTGGAAATCCTGGTGTGAAAAGGAGTCACAGACTACTTTAGGATGGGAGGGACTTGTGGAGGTCATCTGGCCACCCTTCCAGATTGTAGGGTGCTGTAGGGTGGCTTTGACCTGCAGCCCCCAAATCACCTCTGTAGCCTGTGACCTTTCTGAGCTGGAATCCCACTGCCCAGGTCACTGATGAGGATTGCTAAGCAGTGTCAGCCTCAAGTATAACCCCTTAGGAAAATCACCAGTACTCTACAGCCAGCTGGATTTCAAACCACTAATCACAACTTTTGCATCCAGCAGTTCAGGTGGGTTTCACCCAGCTGCAATTCACAAGTAGTCCTTATCTCAACTGGCTGAACTGCATCGATACTACGGAGAGAGACTGTTAAAGGCCATCCACTGTTTTTCCCTCCTCTCATAAAAGATCACAATTAGGCCAACCAGACATATTTTTTGCCTTGTTCTGGCTGCTCCCTCTCTTCTTTTTCATATGCCTGGACATGACTTCTGGGATCATTTTCTCCACAATCTCACAGAGACTGAGGTGAGGCTGGTAGTTCCCCTGGTTGTCCCTTTTGCCCTTTTATTTGGTTTCTTCTGAAGATAAGTGCGATGCTTGACTTTTATAACCTCCCTCAATTGCTCTGACCTTTCAAAGAGGATAGTTAGCTCCCTCAGCAGTCTCCATGGATTTGTATACGTTCAGTTCCCTTATCTGATCCTGGATGGGATCATTCGCTACTGTAGTCAGTACATCTTTCCCATAAACTTTGCACAAAGAACTTGGAGGCCTGAAAACAGACCTTGCCAGGAAAGAACAAGAGAAACACTGAGCACATCAGAATTTTTTAAGCCTTTTTTCATTAGATTGTCTTCCTATTTAATAGGGAAGTGTTTTTATATAAATCTGCAGGAGGACTGGGAGCCAAACAGAGGCACAATACCAACACAAGACCACGAGAGAGTGTGAGAAATGATTCTTTAAATCCTTCCCTGAGACTTGAAAGCTTAACCTTATAGTCTTCTTTTAAAACATGCCAAGACAGCTATTTTAGTTTTGGTTGTGTTGTTTTTTTTTTTTTTACTTTAACCTACAAGTCCACGGCTAACACACTAACACAGACTATGAGAACCCTGGGTCCTAGGCTGTGTTCTGTGAAAGGAGTTTAAGTCCTCCTCCTCTACTGCCTGGAAAAGTGGTCTCATAGCAGATCTACAGACTACATGGGGTTGAAGAAAATGTGGTGGGTTTAGTTCTTTCTACTGGAGCTGTTCCACCTTTGTAAAGGAATTCAATATTTACTAGTCCAGGAATGTTACTTTCTAGCCAAACCATTGAGGACACTCTCTGGGAAATAGGAAAACCTGAGTTCCAAACTCTTCTTCTAGAGCTTTTTTTTTTTTTTTTACATCAAGCTGTCAATTGATAAAACATACAAAGACTCCAAGGCAAAGTACAATGTGTCTTGTGTCTCTCTGACGGTACCTGTGTGGCAAAGTTTTGATTTTCAGTCAAACTAAAAACATCAGCCTTCAGGCAAGATGTCTCCAGACACCCAAAGTCTTCCTTACACAGATTTTTCTATTTTTTAAATCTCGTTTGAGTGATCTGCTCCCATCCAAAGAGTCAGATTCCCCTGCACAGCTAGTCCATTCTCACTGAGCTGTTCTGTTTAGCCTGCTCTTTCCAGCAGTGACACTAACTAGGGAATTGATAGATTTTCTGGCAGGACATGTGGAATGTACCTGTTGCTTTCAAATCACAGTATGTCTAGACTCATATCCAAAAAAAAATGCTTCACTGCGAAAAATAGAAGCACGGCATTTTTTGGAAAAATA
This sequence comes from Molothrus ater, assembly GCF_012460135.2. Classification (NCBI taxonomy): domain Eukaryota; kingdom Metazoa; phylum Chordata; class Aves; order Passeriformes; family Icteridae; genus Molothrus; species Molothrus ater. The sequence continues at coordinate 91,519,424 of NC_050480.2, read as the reverse complement.
CATTTAAAAGGAAGTAAAAAAAAAAAGGAGTAAATGTCTTTTTAGATTTGTGAATTACATAGGATGTGGTAAATTGTCTAGTCAGCATTTGTCTACATGTGGTCTGAACATTTTTTATGGAGATCCTGGGTTTAAATACATATATTTTTTGAATAAAGTTTTAAATCCCAAGAGTTGTGATGCCCATAGCAAATTACAGGGCGTTTTCTTCATCTACAAGATCACTAGTTTTTGCCATTGGTTTTGGGTACTGATTTACCCATAAAAATGAAATGGAAGAGTCACTCTACCAGAGACATATATTGTGTTTTCAGTACAGCTGAGGAAGTTCAAAGAAAAACACACATAGGCACAATTTCTCTGTTCCCACTGCAGTAAATGTACTTAACTTTAAAACTACAGGGTACTTTGTCCAAGGGTGTTCCAGGAATTAAATATTTTTCTGTAGTAGTGAAAGCTTCAGAACCATTCAGCAGTTTTTCATTTTCATTTCTAATTTTAATCCTGACACTATCCTTTTTCTGAAATGATAGAGTGAATTTTATCATTTTGTACTTTCCTAGATAAAAGAAATAACCCCTTACATGGGCAAGGCAAGATGCCTTTATTCATATATTGTTAGTCCCCTAAAATGCCTCCTATTAAATTTCATAAGTACTTCTGATGCTCCATTATCTTAAGTAGGGAAAGGTCGTCTTTGTCTGCTTAAAGAAATGCAGAAATGTAGCAAACCCAGAGTTTAAAATATTCCTGGCAGGGTGAGGTTGTTCAGGCAGATTTAGGCAGATGCACATAATTCACAACATTCTTTGGGAATTCCTACCCAGTGAGCATCACTCACAGAATCTGTCCTGTGAGTTTACATTTATTCTTAGTATTGTATCTGTCTTTTCCATCCTGTAAATGTTCAGATTTATATAGTTATAATTGAGCACAGGATAATGGCTCCAAAGTCAAAACAGGCCCAGTCAGAATATGAGAAACAGCACAGACAATTCAGTAAGCAGTCTTATTTCCCCTTCTTTCAAACTATTTGCCTTCTTAAAAGTTCACTCAATGTGTACTCTATACTGGAAATAGAAGGATGAATAACACACCGGCAATAGAAATTAAAACCATATCAATACTATTCAGGACACTGCATACTTTTTTTGCCCTAAATTTGGGTTGTATTAACATCACCATTAGTCTGCATCAACAGTAGATCTTCCTTCAGCTTGAAACCTGCTGCTTTAGAGCAGATTAATCTAACTTGGTTACTCAGACCACTTCTGCTCTTTCAGTGCCCCACAATGATTTGTGTATGTAGTATGTTCATTTTAGAAGTGGGATTTCCTTCCTTTTTTCTTGCATCAGTTTAATTATTTTGAGTGGAGAAAATGCTACAGACTTACTGAAGAATACTAGCAACCACCACAGGTCTACAACCTCCCACTAATCCTTGCTTTAATGCAGTCCCAAATTGCTCAGCAAGCTATTTCCGTAAGTGGTTCATACACTCTCCCATGCTGTGAATATTTTTCAAAAGAATTTTTTAGAAAGAGAAACTCTTTTTTTAATTTTCTCCAAACTTACTGGAAATTAAATTTTTCTACTAAGACCTTCTCCATCCAATTTTTACATGTTCTTTGGGACCCTTTTTATGACTTGACTAAGGGTAAATGGGTTCCCAGGCCAGCATGAGTCCTGGGACAGCATTTTCACAAAATATAATGGCTAACACTACCATGACTCAGAAATTGCACACAGGCCCTACTACTCTGTACTTACAAAAATCATGGCCATAGGAAAACAAAATGCACTCATTCAATATCACAGATTATAAAAGTACTCATGACAAGCTGAGGTAAAGATTTTAATCAGAGAAATTTTCTCAGAAATTGTTAAAATTGTTGACAGGTCACAGGCACTGGGAATGCTGGATCAGATGCAGGAGGTTTGGCAAGCATGCTCTAATTTTGGAGGGTAAGAGGAAGGTAGAGGCAGTCCTAACATCCATACGAGACCAGTGCCAGAACACCTTGGAGGCAAAGTAGAAGGCTTTCACTATGAGGGGTGTGTTTTGAACCACCTCTGGGTAATTGCTAGTTGGGATGGTTCCCCCACCTTATCAAAATGAAGGAAGACAAAAAGACCGGTGAGAGGAAATTCAGTACAATTAAACATACAAAGCAGAGGAAACACAGTTCTGTGTTGCTGCTGCTCCATTGCTGCCATGACTCACTGCAGTGTCCTTGTTCTGCAAGGACCACAGCTGAGAATGAGATGTGATGTTCCGCGTCCTTGTGCTAAACCCATGCACAGCAAGACTAAGACACAGAAAACAACTTAGTTATCCTTGTACTTATTTCTGATAAGTTATTATTTTGTGCCTTTTTTTTTTCAGTTACATTGTCAGTTTAGCAGGAATTTCATAACTTCAACGTGAAAATAAAAATACTATGTGCACATGAATATAACCCATAAATTATGGCTGTTGCAATGGATTAGAATTACCCTCGAAAAATTTTTGTGACTTGCTGGGCTTATTGTTCATTAGAGATGTTTAATACAAGAACTGTTTGAGGACTAGACTTGAACAGATCCTTCTAAATCATCAATAGTACCTATACTTACTGTGTTGGTTGCACTTTGCTTGTCTGATTGCTGAAGCAGTATATTACCTTCTTGCTGCAATCCAGTTATATCAATGTGTATTTTCATATAGCATTCCCTAAATTGTGTTTTAAATTTTTGCTGTTACCTAAGTTGTCTCTCCATTTCTAAGATCCCAGTGGGCAAAAGCCTTCCAAGATTAGACTTTGCCACTTCTAAGTGGAAGAAAGTGAAATTCTCATCAGACAGACACTAAAGTAAAAGTTGCCTTTTTTTCTTTTTTGCAACAGAATTGGAGAATTAGTTACTAAACTCCAGCTTCATTTTGAGCATTTTGTTGTTGTTATTCTTCATTTTTTAAATCAAATTTCCTTATTTGCTTAGCACAGTACACACTTCACGTTTAGACTTCATCTTGCTGATTTCCCATTGCCACCCCAGCTGACTGCATCCTTCAGGAGGGTTATGTTATGCCATGCAGGTGTTTTCTGCTATCACTAATGACACTACTGTGGCAATATTAGCAATTTTTCTTTCCTTGGCTTTCTAGCAAAGTCAGCATCTTCAGTTTTAAAAACTACTTCCAGCTACCTTCAAAACGGGAATGATATGTACATAGCAAAAGAGTGCAGAAAAAGATTGACTATTAAGGAACAAGATAAATTAACAAGGCTTGCCTGGGCCTTGTTGTACCCCACAACTTCCTACCTATTTTTGATTGTAACAGATGTATATAATTTCTCAGAAAAAGCTGACAGCAAGGAAAAGCTCTCAACATATCCAACAGGTACAACTACTACAATTAGCATTTGGTTAGCTAACAATAGTTTCCAAAGTTAAATAATAATAATATTCCTGTGCATGCAAGTTAGCCTTACACAGGAAAGATAAAGAGGGACTGCAGCCCGTGATATGAAGAACTTGTATCACTTCTTGTTAGTAATGTTTGCCAACACTGAGAGCCTAAAAATATTCTTTTTAGTATCAAGAGGTGTTGAATATATACATATACACATATATACACACACACACACACACACACACACACATATATATATATATATATATATATAAGAATTGTCTCTTAAAAGAGAACTACAGAAATAGTTTTCCATGGCCAGAGCTTCCTTTTCCTTCTTACACCAGTGTAAGGCCAAGTAGTGTGTAGGGAGTGAGGAACAAGCTTGAAAACGTGATCATGTGCGACACAAAGTAACACAGATTCACCAGGAGCAGCAAAGCTGTCCCCATTTACTCTAGATGAAGGATTGTCCAGTAAAGAAACAGTAGACAAAATAGTAGTAGTTCATCAAAAACATTTTGTTGGATTGTAATCTCTCAGTAACAAACAACAAGGAAATTTCAGTTAGAAGGAAAAGGTAACTTTAATATAAGCAGATGTGTAAATAGAAAATTATACAAACAGAGAGCAATTCTGGGGAAGGAGAGTGGTGGAACAAAGCAGCTTTAATCTGCACTTTGTAATCTTGGATAGAGATACTTCAAGCTTACAAGCTCCGTGTAGCTCATTTTAGTGCCAGCAGAACTGCTACTTTGATTTCTTCTCACTGCCAAAATGAGGAAATCTTCAGGAGATACTGTTGAAAAGGTTCTTTTTGCCCCTCAGAAATCTTCAAATCACTTTGATCTGACTCATTTTACAATACAGAAATGTGTGTTCAAGGTTCAGAGAAACAAAACAAATGGTTATGGAGGCAACAGAGAGACAGGGTAGGAGAGAATGGGACCAGTTTTGATTTTTATGCAGGGCAAGATGGGGGAGGTAATTCAAAGTCCTGCTGATAGAGAATTGTGTCAGAGAAAAACAAGTAGATGCTTATATTTTCTCATATTTTTAAGACGTATTTTCATATTTTCCTGTTAAAAGAACACAAGGCAAAAACTGAATGGAGAAATAAATTTGAAAAAAACAACTTTGAAGGTTTCCGTGAACAGTGATACAAAAGAAAAAATATTTTTGAATTATACTAGACCAACACACCAGTTACTCCACCATCAGGAAACAAAGTCAGGTTTATCTCTGCATTTCATGGAAATCAAACCCAAAGAGGTTAAGGAGGTTGCTAAATGGGTGAGGGAGCAAGAGAACAATTTACAAAATCATCCTCTAATTTGGAGCCAAGGTCAATGATTTAAACTTTATTGCTCATCTTGAAACCAAATTCACAATGAGCATAGGTGGAACCATCCCAACTAGCAATTACCCAGAGCCAGGCAAACAAGAGCTGCAGAAGTAAGTATAGCTGCAAGAGAATTCATGTTTTCAAAACATGAGATCAGCCCTGCCAATTTGCTAGCCACTGCTCACTTCTGATGGTGATAACTTGTTAAGCCACAGCACTCAGCCACATGCCGAGCACTGAGCTCTGTCGGGAAACTGCCGCAAGTTGTGGTGCCACTAAGAAGCTTCAGCTGCAGCCAAGATTTCAACACTCAGCTCTCCTATTCTTCACAACCTAATCCTCTATGCCATGGTCAAAACGAAATGAAAGATGGCCTGGTTACTGCTGCCTATATGGAGTTTAGTGCATCTTTACCAAGGAACACACCCAGCTTCAGCCTTGTAAATATGTCAGTGAAGTACTTTGTTTGCAGAGATAAATGGTCTTGTAGGAAAGAGAAGAATGCATAATGATTGCATTTCAGGAGCTCTGATGAAACCTTCCTCTCACCATACAGTGAATCCCAATTCTATGTAATTATATGGTTCACTGATCCTTTCTTTTGGCCCAAATTTAATGCAGCCCACGAAAACTGGTGTCATCTTCGCGCTTATTACTGTAAAATATTGACCTCAGCATGCTGAATCATGAAACAGAGTTTGTAGAAAAGGTTACAATGTGCTCTATGTTCCGGAACCCCACACCCAGTCAAGTTTCTGCTATAGACATTTTGTTTCAGGTTTGGAGGGAAACTGAGCGTTTGAGGGTTATGTTCCAGAGTACTGAATTTAGAACTTTCCCATTCAAATGACTAAATGGATGCCAAATACAGTGAGATTTTATCTATCTAGACAGAAAATAGGCACATCATTGAAAACACGCTTGGAAAAGATGTGTTTTGCAGGGAAATCCCTAAATTATAAACTTGCAACAAAAAACAGGCTGAAGTGAGGTTGTGAATATTGGAATTAGCTGATTTCTAAATGGGCTTGTTAGGAGAGTGTATCACAGAGTGGCTGCTGTTGGAAAAGATCTCTGGAGATCATCTCCACTTTAACTAAACACACAGTGATCTTCCAGGGCTTTTCTTTTTATAAACAAAAATATCTTGTGAGGGAGAAAAAATTGCAGCACTGTTGCAATCAAAGCATGCTGAAGCTATGGCAACAGCAAGAAGAAAGAAGCACTACTTTCTTCCTTCACCTCACCTCCTGTATTCTACCCACATCAAGAAAAAGTTCAATGTTGCATTTGGCACTTCTAAGTTAAAGAAGAGGCAGTATAAGATATGAGGTCAGATTTTCCTTTTCTTTCTAGCCCTTCTTATATGAGTTTCACTTTTGGAAGTATGTAGTGTTTTTCATTAGTGGGAGGAATAATAAAAATTACCTGTTGAATTTATACAATTGTAACAAGAACTTAGTTCTATTAAATTCTGTTTATGTTTTTTTTCCTTCAATTAACTGTTACTGATAATATATTTTCTGAAGTTAAAGTTATGGAGTTTTTGGTGCCAAACATTTTGAAAATTATACAGTCTTTTGATAGATATTTGCCCTTTTAAAGCTGAATCAGGATATTAGGAAATTATGATTTCTTTGAAAAGGTCAACAAGAAGTTTTGTATATAATAGGTAAGAATGCCAGCTTACAGACAGTCCTGTCTTTGAGGTGAGGCTGATGTGACTATTCCATTCTCAGGTAGTACATATGTAATAGCTAATTCTTCTAAAATAATTCTCCGAAAGATACCAAGGGAGTTTTTAAGCCTCCCATTATCCATAACCATGCAGTTCTCCATGAGCCAAAGAAATTTCTAAGCTCATAGAGTGCTACATAGAATATCACCATGACAAGGCTGCTGCTGCTGAGTGGTGGTTTTTTCATGTGCTAAACATGAGGAATTCTCAAAGGACAGTAACAAGCACAGTCTATGAGTGTTACTGACATCCATCCTGGGAGACCCTCAAGACATTTCTTGCCTCAGCCATACTCTCCAATTAAACATATTTAAATATTAACCACGTTACAGATAGGGCTAATTGATGTTTCCAGAAATAAGACAGTCTGTCAGAGCAGTTAATAGAACTGAACATGCCAAAAAGGCATTGTCTTGTTCTTCAGTTATAGGGATGCCTTTAGCTCCTTTATGCCTTTGTCATAAAAGCAAAAAAACCCTGCACTGCCAGCTTCTAACTTCTCCCTTGGAAACCTAGGCACTCTTTGTATGAAACTCACAATTCATTATAGAATTAGAGGGAAGTATTTAATAGACCTTAATGAAATGTTGAGGGAACTATGCTAATTCTGTCACTTCAGCAGAAGAATAATTTCACTAGAGAACTAGGCAAAGTCAAAGCTGCTTGTAAAAAAGGAGGAAACAGTAAAATTCACCAACAGCTGCTACCAAATAGAAATGCTAATAGAACTTCATCACAATATATTTTAAATAGTGTGGTTTAAAATATTGTTAAAATAAATTGCATTTGAACCCAAAGTAACACTCTCAGGGTCCATGGGAAATTAGGCATGAAAGATGAGCTATAACTTCTATATGTAAGAAAGAGCCATTTTTGTGGTGCGCTCACTTATCCAGCTCACTCCCCAAGGCAGGGACCTTGAGAGTATTAAACAGGGTCTGATTCAAGAATGAACATTCAGGAATAAGCCAAAAGCAAAGAGCTGAGGCACAGCTGAGGACAGATGTGATCATAATCAAAAATGCATCTGATGATTACCCACTCAAATACACTATGTGAGAAAAGAAACCTCTTGATAATTAAGACTATTACTTTTCTAAACATATCAGTGAGGGAATTTACACACAGTGTTTTCTGAAATACAGAGAAGAACATTATTATCTTTTACACAATCTGAACCCCTCTGGCTGTGCTGGGCATCCTTTTCTGATACATGATGTTGTTAGAAAGCAGTACAGATTTCTCCAATGTCTAAACAAGCATATGCTTGTCGGATTTATTGTCAGTTTACATACAAAAACTGATTTTCCTACTTCAAGTGAAAACTGCAATTTCCTACTAAACAGTATGTTTTTTATCACTAAAGGTCTTTTAAAAAATTGGAACAGATCTTTCTTCCTCAGCATAGAGCAAGGAAAAAATAGAGTTTTTTTCTAGAAAAAATATCAAAACAAGTTAAATTCAGTACTATGTGCACTTGTTAAACCTCTGGTTCCCACCAGCTTCCTATTTCGAAATAATCCATATATATGTAAGAGCAGAAAGCTGTTCAGGGTTTTACTGTGTATCCTATATTGACCAAGGCCAGTTTGATTTCAGAAGGGAATCAATAGAGAGTGAAGGAGGCCAAAGTTGAAGGTTTCATGGTTGTCAGCAAAGCAAATAAATGGCAGACAGCACACACAAAAGGGCAGGAAATATTTAAATCTCACTGTAGGTGTAACAAGGTATATTGCTTTCTTAACTATGAAACCCTTTCCTGAGCTAGAGCACTGCCAGCAACAGAGAAAGTGCTGCTGTGAAGGAAGAACAAAGTGAAATTAGCTTTTGCCCCAAAGCCAGGTGCCCGTGGTCCCCGACACCCCTGCCTGTCCCTGCCCATCCCTGGGGCTCCTCTCCCTGCCCAGGCCCCCAGGACTGTGGGTCCCTGCCCCACAGGTAGCACAGCAGGGCCAGTCCCTGGCTCCCCAGCACGATGGGTCCACAGCCCACCTGGCCCTTTCCCCAAGGAGATGCCCAAAGCTGGGGTAGCCACGGTGCCCTCCTGGCTGCCCTGCTTTTCTGCTGGGCTGGTCAGAAAGGCCTCGCCTGACAAGGACCAGGGAACCTTTGGAACCTGTCCCAGCTCTGGATCACTGACCCAAGCACCCTGGCTCCCTGTGACAGGGAGAAGACACAGTTAAATGAAGAAAATAGGGCAAGCAAACTGCATCTGGAAGGTATACAGCCATTTGCACAGTTAACAGTCTTGCCCTAAGAGGAGTCTTGGCAGTGCCAGCCAGTAGGGCAGGGATGTGACTAACCTGCTTAGACAGAGAAGCTACCAGAGCAGAACAAACAAAAAAACATGGCAGAATTCAATTATACCCATGTAAACTTGAAGGAATGTGATTGTGAGAAATGATACAGAGGTACAAGTTTTAAATATCTTAAAATGACCACTTGTTAAACTTACTACTCAGAAAACCCACAAGTGAAGAAGCAATTTGGCTTAGTCTTAACCAGACGACATGTGGTTTGCAATGTTACTTTTGAAAAGTTTCTCTGTAATTATGACTACTATATATTCAAATTTAGCATTTAGAAAAATGAAGTAGATTTAATTTAAAAAAAAAAGAACAACAACAAAAAAAGAAGCTTGTTAAAAACAAATTAAAAGGAAGACATAGAAGTCAGAACCACTGAACAACAATAAACAAAGGCATTTAAACTTGGAAAGATTTCCTCCAAAAAACAGAAGACTTATCTGAAGAAGGGAAACAGAAAAGATAAATTCAGATAAAAACCAAATAAAACTATAAAAGGCAAATGAAAACAGATTTTGAAGATTAATTTGAGTAAATAAGAACTGCTTTCCACCCTGGCAGAAAATTTGTACAGTCCACAGACCTAATAGAAGTAAAAAAAAATGTAAAGTCATAACGAAAAAGTTAGATGAATTCTCTTTATCCATATTTGTTTAAGAAAAGCTTAGAGAGATTCACAGACAGTTGCTTTATAAGGGTCAAGTTTGGTGAACCACCAAAAGGTCAGCAGGGAACATTTGTGAACAGACTGATAAAATAAATGCTAAAGAATCACTTGGGTTCCATTGCATTTAACACCAAGTAGTACTATATTCAAACTATGACACTACTGAATTTCTGCTGTAGTGGTAACCTACTGACTAACACTTCCTCAGGAATAGAGAGTATCAGCTGTAAAAAACTTCCTTTAAAGGGGGATTGAGACAGGGTAGAAGCAATGTACACAGCAAGGTCTGACTTCTGTACATACGGAGCTGTTAGAAATTATGAATCTGCTCAACATTTGATATCCTGATTATACTGCAGCAGCTTTTGCAGTAGAAAATCAAGTCATAGGTATTATATATACATAGGTATTAGGATTCACTGAAGGGTCAGTAGGTATATTGACAATGACTGTCTGATTTACAGAATTGTATGAGTTTTCAGAAAACTGTTCACAAGGCACCTCTCCATCAAGTCTCAAGAAACAAACCAGTCATGATACAAGGAAGACAGAGAGGTTACTTGTATGTTTGTAACTAATTAAAAACTGAGAGTGGGCATAATATAAAGAAATTATCTCAGGAATTATTTAGAAACAAAAACTGTTCGATAGAGTCATACATAACTACTGAATAAATAATGAATTTGTAGATGATATATAAAGTTAATCAGGATAGTAAAAATTCAAGTTGTCTTTACAAAAGAGTTACATCATATGGCACAGCTTTTTGTACTCTTTCCAAGCATTTGTTCTTGATGATGGAGACAGAAATCTGGAATAAAAATGCCTATTGTCTTGTTGTCCTAACAACTGAACTGCTGACCCAAAAAGACTGACACAAAGATAAAAAAATTACAGATGAGCTAAAGTGCATAGCAACATTTCAAGAAGGGAAGGATGGAAAGAGATGAACATTCTTTCTTCAATATAACCTCTGCTCAACCAGCTTTTATGCATAACTTACTGTCATTTATTTTGAAACTGCTATATTGAGCATTCAAGGCAGTTACAGAACATGTTTCCCTTTTAACAGTTTGCCCCTGCATGACAAAAAATAAGTATAGAAATATTTTTAAATTACAGAAATTTAGTGCACTCCTTTTCCAGCCTTCAAATTACTAGCAACTGCCAGGCTTTGTCACAAGGCCAGGTTTTTTGGATACTCAGCCTTCCCAGCCCCTTTACCCCAGAGCAGCTCCAAAAACACCTTCTGAAATAATAATTGGTTAAAACAAAACCAGTTTGTATTGTCCCAAAAAATTCCTGATACATCAATCCTACTGAAGATACTGAAAAATCTCACATGATTGTCAGACAGTCAAAACAAGAAGCAAGGGTTTTTTGTGTCTTTGTAGACACTTGTTTCTTTCCTTTTGACTTCGCAGTTTCGTCCTCAGCAGCAGGTGACAGATGCTCACCATTACTCACTAAAAACATAAAAGAGATTCAAAGCTTAAGTCCATGTTCTATAAATACTCAAGACAATGACATTTCCGTTGGCATGATAAGCAAAACAAAAGGTCAAGGCTTAATATCTGCTTTCATGTCTCAGCAGTGCCTGTTCTTATCTGTGGTCTTTCCCAGCCACTGTATTTCTTTCTATAATGTGCATTGCTGCGTAACAACAGCTATGTGATGGAAAATAGGTTTAGTTTTTGGTTTGCAGGACAAATGTGCTTCTCATCAGCCTCACTGGACACTGGAATTCACATCATGCTACCAAATATTATGAAAAATACAAAGGAAATATAGTAAAAAGTGTAACTCCACAGCTGTGGTTGAAAACAGTTGCATAAGTGCTATACAGAATAACCAAACAGAGGAGTTCTACTGTCACTGAGAAGTGTCTGCAGTCCATTATATTTTGCAGGATCACAAGGAGTCAGTCCTCTTGCCAATGCTTTCTTCTGCTGCCCTTGCAGAGGTGTCATGAAAATAAAGGAGTTGTGCAGAGGGAAAACCCAAGTGGTTGAAAATGTATGTGACTGTAATGTTCTTTAATCTTTGCATACTTTGAACAGTCTGTAAAACCGTCAGTGAGAGCAATGACACCCAGGTGATAAGCAGAGAGGAGGGAAACATTCAGTGGTATGGGTGGTTGTGACATTTCCCCACTCTGTGAAGAAACAACCATGATTGAACCTTTTGAATAGATGTGCCCTGAATGTCCTTGAAGACCCATCTTTCACTTCCAGTGAAATACTGTGGGCTGCATTCATACCAAATAAGGGTTGCTGACTTAAATTCACCTCCACTCACATTTCAGAAGATATCTTCATCTTGTGGCCTGCATGCAAATACCCAGTATTAAATCTCCAGGTGTCACTTTTAACTAATAGCCTGCAATTAGTGTTTGATGGCCCATCAATGCATTATGCAGTTCCTTCCTCTGGAAGAGTTCTCTCTTTCTTTAAATTGCCAGAATTGAAAGAATTATGTTCTAATCCCCTGACTTCATCTAGTTCATTTTGAAACTTAATGTTTTTAATTTAAATCCCCTATTGGGAACTCATTCACTTCCATGGCACCAGCACAGCTAGGTTGCCCTGATTAATTACTAGCACTTACCCTTCTACTTCAGTAAAACCAGTACGATGTCTAATAACTGGAAAGATTTAAACAAATATTTTATGTCATTTCAAATCTGAAGCTCCAAAAAATTCTACAAAATTGAAGAAAGGCAGGGGGCTATAGAGAGCCTGGGTTTAAGAATTGAGAGTCTGTGAGGTTCAGAGCTCATTCAATTCCCAAGCTACTAAATCAAATCCCTACTGGAAAGCCAGCTCACATAGGTTATACAATTCATCAAATAACACAGGTTTAGGAATCAAACACAGGTTTAGGAATCAAATTACGCTTTCAGTCCTGGAGATGCAACAGAGATCCAGATTTACAATTTCTAACATATAGGAGATGTATTTTAAATATCCATGGGTTACTGTAGGAGAGGAAGCTCATGAACATAGCAAAGATTAAACTTCATTCATGTGAATTGTACTGGTGGCAAACATGAAGAACAGTTATTCTAAGCCAGTTTTGGAAATGGACTTTCACACATGGATAAAAACTTAGAAAAAAAACCCAAACAAACAAACAAAGAAAAAAAATCAACCAAAAATGTTACCAAACAAACAACAAAAAAACTATTCCCAGCTGAAATTCAGCTTGATTATCCTTTACCTACAGGACAACCTAGGTAAAAAGTCTAAGACTAATGAAAGGAAACAATCTAAACACTGAGTCTTATAAGAAAAATGGAGATATTATTTTTCCCAAAGTATATACTCATTTTGTTTGCTAATTAGCTGTGATGAGCAGATAAAGGCCCTTTGCCAAGACTTTGCTGAAAGTCTCTTTCCATTCAGTGGTTGGCATAGAGATGAAAAGAGAGTCTTCTTCACAGTGTTCAGACTAAAGCTGCATTTTTGCTCATGCCAGTTAGAGCAGCAAACATTTCTTAAGGTATGGAAGTACCTCACACTATACAATCAAATAGTCAACCATGTTTTGATAAGTTTGATCTTCAGCAATTTCTTCTGCAATTAACTAGTTCACTGAATGAAGATTTTCTCCATCAATCTCCCCATTCACTCATCTCTGTCTCAAGCACACATTTTTCCCATGATGTATCACTGCCACCACCTCAGATGCTCTAAGCAGGGAATCACATACCCAACTTTGTGGCCAGCCAGTCCAAAGACAGTTTTACCCTAACTAGCTTTAAAAGTATAAAATGTACATGTAATTACAATCAGACCTTGATAAAGACATCTTCTGTATGCCCATTATGACTCTAGTGAGCTACCCAAAAGTCAAGGCTCAGATACTTCCTGAGTTGGAGCCTTCTTGGAAAGCAGAGATAAAATTTCCAGGCTAATTTCGTAAATGTGTGTTTAAAAAGTATATTGTTACAGTGACAAACACAGACCAATAAAATTAAATTCCCTATTTTAAAAAATTAGATTATCCATTTTGTTTTTCCTAAGTGTCATTGTTAGTTGACTGTTGTGTCATATTTTCCTAAAACTAACCTTTTCAAAAATCGGTAATTATCTTGAAATACATTCCCTGATTTATGATAAGGAATGGATTACATTAAAAATGGGATGATGATTTAATTTAGATCCCAGGTCCAATTCACCTCTAAAACAGTCTTTGGTTTTGCTTTCTGGGTGCTTAGCAAGATAGAATATTTTTCTCTAAGGACATGATTTAATGATTTATTGAGAGTCCTTAATTCCCACTGAGGTCAAAACTATCACACAAGGCCAGATCCCTGCAATACCTTAAAGGGAACTGGAAAATTTCTGCCAAGGCATCAGTACATTAGAAACAGATAAGAGAAATAGTGGCTTCCAAAAGAAACTTTCACTTCCCAAGCAAAACTGCACCTTTCTTGGATTGTATTTCTTTTTGGTCACTTTTGTGGATGAATGCTGCCATTTTATCTTTTTGGAATTCAGGTGTATGTCTATAAAAGTCAAAGTTGACAGAGCATTTCTTTCAAGAAATATGTGTGTGTGTGTGTGTGTGTGTGTGTGTGTGAGAGAGAGAGAGAGAGAGAGAGAGAGAGAGAGAGGAGAAACAGGAAAGGGTTTGTCCTGGTGTGCTCCCCTGAGGATCAAAAGAAGCTTTTCATCTTTCCTGGATGCTACGACCTTGATGCTACAAAATCGTACACTGATATGCTACCAGAGAAGTCAAGTGCATCCCTGGCCCTGAGTTGTGTTTGCATCGGAGAGCAGGCAGCTTGCTTCTGCCTTGTGGTAGCAGAGGGGTGACACTGCTGACTAACCAGTGACTCCCTTCATTGCAACACCCACAAATGCCCCTGCTTTCAAAAACTGTAATTATCTGCTTCCTCTCTGATGGGCTGATAAATGGGACTGGCTTTGGACAATATAAGAACAAGGTGGTAGTGCTGGACTGCCAAATGAAGCTGCCACAGGGAGCATGAGGGTAGGATTCTTCATATGGGAACAGTGCAAACAAAACCTCTTGGCATTTGCTCTAGAGACTGTTTATTCTGTACCTCTTCTTTCTGCCATAGAAAATCCATGGGGCTCTGCTGGGCTTTCCTCATCCCAGTGACAGCTCCCACAGACTGCTAAGCAACTATTCACAAGATATTTGTTTTCCTGCTCCAAGGGCAAGTTTCCCACCAATGTCTTCATGCACAGTTGAGCTACATAAAACCGTTACCCACCAACTAGCTCAGCTTCATTAACAAAAATTTATTTTCATTAGGTCCTTTTTAATTCTAACTGCTAGACTAGCAGCCAAATCAGTGACAATTACTTATGGACTGTGGAATTGGTTATAGACTGTGTCACCCATGTAGACACATACATAAAGACAGCACAAATTACTTAAGCCTAAATATCTGCCAGCAAATAAGAATCTCACTTTGAAAAGGCATAATACTGTTAATAGGCTCAATCCCAGAAAGATACAGAGTGTGAAATGAATAGATCTAAGCTCAGCAGGAGTGCCTTTTTTTATATCCGCTGCTAAGGTGAAAAACTGTTCCTGAAGCATTGTTCCTGTTCTCCTCCCACTCCTGATGTTCTGTGCCCTACCAGCACACATGCTACTCAGGGAGACATACTACTCCTGTATAATTTGGCTATTCTGCCTCACACCTTAACATCTAGGAAGATTAAAAAAAACCAAACCAAAACAAAAAAAAAAGCATACCACACACACAAAACACAAACAAATGAATAAGCACATCAACCAAGAAACACCCCTCAATTCACTTCTATTAGAACCTCAGGATATACATAACATGGCATAAATAACATAAGAAGTTTACAAACTAATCTGTCTAATTATGAAAAAATTGAGAGAAATAATTCTTATATCAATGAAGGCAGCTGCATATCTCTCCAGACAAATAACACCACCATCACTACTTAGGTACTCCTTTGTACTTAGCACTTTTAAATGATGCTGAGCTATAGATGTTAGTTACACCTATATTGGTAAATTAAACTTGTTAACCATGACTGTGTTAACAAATTGTTGAGAACTGATTATTGAAATTAGACACACCAAATTAGCCAGGGGGGTTTCTAGTAATTTAACTGAAAAAAAGGTCAGGGTCCAAAAAGAAGCTTGAGTATTCCCAGAAATTCATCTGCAGCAAATCAGCCCAAATTGCAGAATGGGCTGCAATGGCTCTGACAGACAAAGGCAAATCTTGCCTTACAACAATGTATGATGAAAACACACAACTCTTGAAGCTTGGAGGTTATGATGAAAACACACAGCTCTTGAAGCTTGGAGGTTATGATGAAAACACACAGCTCTTGAAGCCTGGAGGTTAGCCACAGGTTTTGCAGAGCTGTAGCAAGTGGTGTTACAGGGAACGGTCGCACTTGGGCTTGCTTCACAGGAGGTGCATGTCTGCAGGGAGAGAGAGCTGTCTGCAGCTCTTTGCCCAGAAGTAACTTAAACTCAGTCACGTGGGTCTAACTCACCACTTCTCACCTTTCTGCACTGTACCAGAGGTGCTGGCAAGCAGTCAGGGGGGACAGATCTTCCTGCCCTCTTTTAAGTCTGTTTGGAAACAGGTGTGCAGCTTCAGATCAAGGAATCCACCTCCATGCCAAAAGGGGAGGAAATGCCAAATTGTCAGTACTCTTTCTGCCCACCTGAACCATACATCTAGCTCCTTGTTGAGAGCTGTCTATTTATTTATTAGAAAGATTTACTTTAGGTAGCTACCAGTGCAATGTAATTCTGGAGTGAGTTTTAGAAAGAACAAGCTTTATCAACTTCATGCAAGCACCCTTTGAGTGCCAATCAAACATCGAAAACACAGGCATGAAGAAGAGACAGATCTGGCACAAAGCGTATACAGTACAACAAACCAGTCTGGGGAAGTGCTGGGCCAAATTCACAACCACCTCCACTGACAGTTTATGAAAGTATACCTGTCTGAAATAGTATTTCTGTCACTTTAATTTCCCCATTTCTACATTTGTCATTTTCATCATCTCCTTAAGGATCATTCCCACCTTGTACCAAGATTACAAAAACCTAATGAT
Organism: Molothrus ater; assembly: GCF_012460135.2. Lineage (NCBI taxonomy): Eukaryota > Metazoa > Chordata > Aves > Passeriformes > Icteridae > Molothrus > Molothrus ater. Next base: position 91,502,883 of record NC_050480.2, on the reverse strand, counting down.
TATCTCCCTTTTGATCACCTCATGTCCCCCAGCATGGCCCCATGCACCCTGGGCAGCACTTCTGTTACACTCATCCTTTCAACAACAGATTTCCCCCAGTACTTCTGGCCAAGTCTGGCCACCAAGTTGCCTGGTTTTCTTGTGAAGAGTAATTCTGATCATTATCTCATTTGGAGAAAAGAGGAAGCAGAGTTAAAGTATAACAGGGTCTGTTTAGTGACTGAAATGCATCTTATGCTTACAATTATTAACACTTGACTGCATATTATCAAACACCTCCCAGTATAGGGAGTGTTGTATAGGACTGCTTGCTACTGCCAGAGCCATAGCCAGCATTTTATAGCGGACCTGTCAATTATCAGCAGTTTCCTACCAGCAGCTTATTTTAATTTTTTTTTTAATACCTCCCCTTATTTTTCTTCTCACTGAAGTCAGCTGTGAGTCCTCCCACCACTTATGGGTTTCACACTGGTTATCAGGACTGGCAGTACTCAAAGCACAGGAAGTGGGGTGCAGTGACTGTGGATGTCACTGCATGCGTGTGGAACATGACAGTTCATGCGACGGTGGGCATGAACCTTAGCTAAAGTTATGAAAAATGCTTTTTTTACCCTTCTCTGTGCACTCTTCCTCTTAGATATATTAGTTTCAAGCAAAATAAGTTTTTGGGAAGCTGCAGAGAGAAAAGCCTTCTTTTGCACCTTCTAAACATATCTAGAGAATCATTAAGGAAAGAAGAGCTTCTGTTTACAATTTTTTCTTGCTCTTTGTAACTATCATGATTGAAGTTGGGTTACATTGCAAATGAATGTATTTATTTTTTTCTATCATCTGTCACTATATAATCTTACTGTCCAAATTTATTCTCCTTATTCAGAAAAAAAAGAGGGAAGGGAAGGGAAGGGAAGGGAAGGGAAGGGAAGGGAAGGGAAGGGAAGGGAAGGGAAGGGAAGGGAAGGGAAGGGAAGGGAAGGGAAGGGAAGGGAAGGGAAGGGAAGGGAAGGGAAGGGAAGGGAAGGGAAGGGAAGGGAAGGGAAGGGAAGGGAAGGGAAGGGAAGGGAAGGGAAGGGAAGGGAAGGGAAGGGAAGGGAAGGGAAGGGAAGGGAAGGGAAGGGAAGGGTTCTTTAACTTTTTTAAAGAGGATCATTTTAGAGAAAAAAAGTTCTGAATTTTATAAACATAATGAAGTCTCAGAAGTTGAAACCAAACACAGAAGTAGAAATGCATATATATTGTTTAAAATATGCGTGTTATTCTTTGTTTGAAACATCACAAATAAAATGTGTCAAGTCACAGTTAGGCTAATCTTTCACAAGCAAACTGCAGTATGCACCAACATAAAACTGAGACTATCCACAAAGCTAAACCACTTGATTTCATAAGTAACTGCCTTCTGTTTTAAAGACTTCAATTTGTTGGACAAGAAGGAAGTGGTAAGCCAAAGAGTGATTGAAATCTATGATCCATCACCACAGACAGAGCTGATGCATGATCAGTGTGAAAATAGAGAGTAGTAAAACAGAAAATGAGATAATACAGATAGTGTGAGTACAAGATGGTTGCTTATTTGTCTGTGAATCATGAGAAAGTGGTGACTTCATTGCACATGAAACATTGTAAAATGATAATACTTAGGTCTACAGCTTTCACATGACCAAAGGACTGTGCAGGCTGTGAAACTGAAATTGTTCTTGGGAAATAACGCGATTACATCTCAACTGCCCACTGGGGCAGTTATTTCTGGTGGCCATGGATTGCAGGCATTTAGAGGGTAAAATATGCATCTGAAATGATTCCTGCACCATTCTCAGTGGAATGCCTGGTGCCTTCTTTTTATATAGCAGTGCTTAATACAAATACTCAACTAAGAGTTTGTCTCAGAGCACACCAGCAAATACTTCTGTATGCCTGCAGTATAACTCCTGTACATACCCTCAAGTGCCCATTATACCAGTCTAATAATATTTTTCCATGGAAACAGAAATAAACACACTGTTTAAGAAGATGACAAAGGCTATTTTCCTGACAGCTTTTTATAGCAAAAAAAGGTGTATAAGAAGGAGTCTTGACAGGTTAGATATATTTAGGTCATGAAGCCATTTCTTTTCTCCAGCATTTCTATAAATGTCTGCATTTGGCATCTACAGGTGACTTTGACTATGAAAAACTGCCCAAGTTAATATATGCTGTGTTATTCTTGAGCAACATCAGAAATTTCTAAAAAGTATTTCCAAGGCACTGCTAGCACTCCTGCAGAAGTGGTGGAAATTTGGCAATTGCTGTATATGACATGGAAGAGGTATTCACATTCCCTCTGTTATATAGTTGTCTTGAAACCGTGTAAACCTTCTTTAGCCAAATAAATACAGTTGAAGACTGCAATATTTCATTCTGGTACCTCCAGACTGTCCAACTTGTTCTGAACTGAAAATCCAGATTCTTTTCAAGGTAGCCTGACCTATCCTGTTTCAGTAAAAAAGATCTTCTTTTCTTTGAACTTCAGACTTCACTCTTCACAATCCCCTCTATGAAGCAAGAATAAGTTGAATACTGATGAGCCATACTGAAAAGTTGGGGGAAAAAGCCCAAAAGACCACTTCTGTTATCAGAAAAGGTATCAATATTATTTTCTTGCTGACAGATAACACACACACACCACCTGTCACCTTTCCCTGCCAAACAAGTACTGAAAATGTATCTCATATTATTAATACACCTCTTTCTGACATGATGATTAACTATGTTTTCCTCTTTGTCCACATCTGTCTGTAGACACTGGCTGGCCTTGTCATGTCTTGATTTGTAGCTGGAGAAGATACTGTCTCCAGGCACCTCCCTTTCCCCCACCAAATTGAGATGTGTACCTCACAAATCAGCTCTCAAATAACATATTGAGATTAACCTGAAAAACAAGACAAAAATTCAGAGCAGCAAAGGATTTGCCCATTCCCAGAGACATCTTCAATAGCTGAAGTTAAAACAAGCTGCTCAATGCACAATACTGCAATGTACTACAGTGGCCTCTAATCACAAAAAGCTTCTCTCATATACATACTCTCTGTGCTCTGTCACTGTTTGCATGCCTATCCCTGAATATTCTCCAAAACTACTGATTAAAAAAAGAGCTAATAGGACTAATCATTGCTAATTATAATAATTATTAACATTAATTTTTTCACATCCAGAATAGGTTCTATCCTCTCAATTTTCCTTAATTAGAAGGTCTTCCTGAAGTGTTCTTTATTTAATGTGAACATACTGTAGCAGGGTTTCTTATTCCACACACATTTGTGATTTTGAAAGAAAAGAAAAAAAAAAAAGAAAGGGAGACATAACATTATATATAAACCCAAAATTTCAAAATGGTAGAAGGGTTTGAACATAAAAGCCTATATTTATATGATCTACTGTATAACTTAAAGACTGGGGATAAAGCAAATCTCAGCAGAGTTTATTGGTACCCTGCAGTGGAACTGGAACAGTTATAACTCAGCAGACACCTTACAGGCCTGGACATCCATGTGTTTTTCAGCAGATTTAAACTGTTCAGCATTTGACAATTTTTATTACTTGAGCCCCTGGTAATGATACAAAACAACAAAGGAATCCAATGCACAGATCTCTATTCTGCTATCTGAGTTTGCTCTGCATATAAGAAAGTAATTCAGCTCAGAGATTTCATAGAGAACCTAAAACCTGCAGGACTTTTCAAGAGATTAGGATCTCATGTCCATGAACCCAGCACCAAGGGGTATAGTTGTACTTTTCAGTAAGAGAGGGCCAGTGTGGGAACCACACACTGGACCCCTGATCAGTTTCCCCATGAAGTCACTTCTCACCTCTGGTTTGGACTACTTTAACAAGCATTCTTCTGGGCAGTGCCTGGGCATCATAGGAGCTGCTCTCAGTTCATGATGGTCAAGGGTACATTTGTTTTGGCTCTCTCCCAGCAATGCAGCCTTGTAACAGCATCCTAGTAGATGCTGCATCTTTGAACACACCACATCCTAAAGCATAAAACATACACCTTCTAATTTGTATGCTAAAAACATTCGTCTGGTGGGTTGTAACACAGACCCTGTATTATTTCAGGCAGTCTGAACAGCTAAGAGACATAAACATGTCTTAAGGCCAGAGGGTGCCCAGGAGACCTTAAAGCCAGTTTATACTTAGCGCCCATTTGAGATGGTGCATTGGACATATGGTCCCAGGGTCTGATCTGTGCCTGTGATGTTTTCAGCAATACAGGGATTGCATAATGCCCACTCTGTCTTCCTGGATGCCACAAAGTCCCAGCCGGAGGCTGCCCCTTGTAAAATCCAGTCTTTCAGGTTACAGTTTCTTAACATGGAGATGCGCACGTACACACAACTCAAGCTATCATTTTACAGCACAAGAGATCCTCTGCACGAGCACATGGCATATGCAATCAGGCTGTGTTTATTCCCTCTGGCTCTGAGGCCATCTGGCACTAGTGAGTCTATTACCATCCAAATAAGGGTGCCCACATCCAAACTACATGTTAGGCATGGTGCCTGGCCCATGCTAATTCTCAAAACATGCCCAGGAACTGTTTGGAAGAGGCCTGGGCTGACTGCCCAGGGACAAACCATTCCAGGGACTGCTCAAACAATTTAACAGTGTAGACAATGGAGTTAGTGCCTGGGTCTGTCTTCTGGCACTGTGTAATTTCCAGTATTAGCAGAGCCTGCAAGTGCAAGGAAAAGGCCAATTCCTTCATGGGGCACACTTCTCTCTGACTGGCATAAAGTACTTCAAATCTACTGCATGTTAAGAGTGTCTTCAGAGATCAAAAGATTTCTGGAAGTCAAACTGTATCCTGGAAACACTGCAGATTGAATACTTGAATGTATAATAATGAACTGATACAGGAAAGATCCATTTGTAATATTTGTCTCTGTATGTTCAATACAAGTGGGCAGAGCTCAAGAGGAGCGCAGGCAAGCCAAGAGGTATGCAGAGGAACAGGCTTGCATGAGCAAAGACATAAAAGCATTCAGCTGAGGAACTTAAAGCCAAACAGCTTTCAGGATGTTGGAATATCACATCCATAGTCGTGACATGGTTTTCACTCCTTTGGTTTTCTCAGATTTGTGAGGAGACCACTTACAAATAAAGGGAAAGAAAAAAAAGAGAGGCTTTAAAGGTTCTTCATTCCAACTATGTACCCTGTAGCCATTTTAAACAAAGTAAGATGGGCAAAAAAAAAAAAATCATATTTTCCCATTTATTCTAGCTTGAATGCTAAGAAACTGAAATAGAAGTTTCTATAAATGTGAATGTTTTTCAGAATCAACATTCATTGATATACCAGAACACAAGATGCTTTCAAAACCCCATTTCTTCTTTTTTGTAGTTTGTCCTAGGAAATGGGATAGTGGATGGCTTCTGTAATAACCAAAGGCATTTTCTGAAACAATCAAAAATATAGTTGTCTTCTTCGCTTATCAGCACACATGTAAACCCACAGGACAGTGGCACTTCACATGACAATAACCAGTGTACAGAAACTTGAGTGTGGAAAGGATTCCCCTGGGCTCAGCTGTCTGCGACTGCAGCTGACCATGCCAAATGGTTCCAGATATTTATGAAGCTCCATCTTCATAACTAGGTCATTAGCCTCCAAGACAGAGATGTTCCTGAATTTTAACTCTCTGACAGTCAGAAACCTGAAGTTACTCACAGCACCATTGCTCCTCATTGTCATTGCTGAAATCTTTGTGCACCCCCCTTATGTTCACAGAGACAAGGCCTTCCCACTCTCAGACTTGGGACAAACAAAATCCAAAGAACCAAAGTTCTTTGCACTGTTAATGGCAAACCCTCAATAACTTAACACTTATTTTCGACAAGAGGTTATCTCGTTCGGTTATCTTGTTCAGATACAGAACAGCTTGGCACAGCCATCCTTTGAAGAAGGTTGCATTTTTTCTCTTTCACACCAACCGCTTTCACTCTTTTTTCTAGTACTCTCAAACTACTCAAGTCAGACTAATGGACATGAAATTTTTGCTTTCCCTTTCATAGATACGGGTATTACAGCAAGCGTGAATATAAGGATAATCTCATGAGCTCACAAAAACAGTGTTAATGAAAATCATAGTTCTTCTTTATCCTTTATATTTCCTTGTTTCTTTTTTTCAGGTTTATTTCTGGGGATTTTTTGAAGTGTTTTCATTGGTTGGGGGTTTTTAATTATAATTTGTATAAAGGAAGTGTCAGAAAAAGAAGCTAGTACAATAGTGCAGAAAAACATTGAACATTTAATTTTTAACCTTAAGCTATGCTCTATCTTAAATTATAGAATAAAGACCTCCCAGTTAAAAGATAAGATTTTGTCACTGACATTTTTATGAAGAAAAACATACAAAATCCAGGGGTTTCTTTGAGAATTGGCAAATCCCACTGAATGAAAATCCACAGGAGTCTCATTGTATTAGTGCAGTGCAGGTATTAGTCAACTCGTTCAATTCACTTGCAAGGCTCAGTATGTGTCCTTCTGCTTCTAAAGCTGAACTGGTCTTAGCAGATCGTAAAAGAAAAGGCACTTCTTTCCCCCATTACTGAAAAATCCTTAAGTAGACTCATGGATTTAATTTAAAGTATCTGGCAAAATAAGCATTCAGTGGAGGAAGTTGCAGCTGAAAACAATTTACTTGTGAATGCTATAAGCAATTAAAAAAAATATTTGGACTGGAAGTTAGACTCTAACCATAACTAGCAGACATTCATCCACCCAGATTTGCTGAGAAATTGTCAAGGTAGAGCTGCAGGTACCCTAGATCTGTGTGTGCTGACCACTACATCGTGCATCCCATGTGTGTGAATCACGTGAGCCGTATCACACGTTCGTCATCTGAGTTTCTGACTGCGGGCGCTGCTTTCGAGCAAACCGCAGGCAGAATTGCTGTTACAATTATGCCAGCATTTAACCTCATTTCAGTTCATTTATATTTAAGTTTTGCTGTCTTTCCAGAGCCGTGCATCGCTTACGACAGCTACTGTGTTTGGGTTAAGTTTCTGTATTCCTTCCAAGTTTGTGTAAATCACAAGCTGTGGCTGTCTGGTATCCAAATGGACTTTTTTTGTCGTAAGCGGCTTCTACCATTTCCATCAAACACAGGCCTTCTCTTACTTTTGACACCTATATAACTGCAATTATTTTTTTCCCTCAGTTCTTTTGATTTTCCCTAAATTTTTCTTAATATAATTCTGTGTGCCTTTTACCTTTCTGCCTCCATCTGCTTTCTGAGATTACAATTCTCACACTTTCCTTTCCTCTAGTGTCCTTTCTTAATATCGTTGTCTTGTATAATTTCTAAAAGTAGACAAACATAAACGCCAAGCTGCACATACACATAGGTATTTGCATTGATTTCCAGTGTAACTACATTATCTACCTTTACCTTTATCTACCTTTTGTTTCATGCTTTTCTGGTCGAGGTTAGTTCTGTTTGGTTCTTTGTGGCCTACCTCTTCAGTGAGCACTCAGATTTATGCAGAAATTCATTCAAGATTTCTGTGAAACTGAATAGATAAACTCTCCAAGGTACGAACCATTTGCTTCTCTCACATTTGTCTTTACTTGTTTTTGTAGAGTGCTATGCATGCCTAAGTTTAAAATACTAAGCATAAGGACCAATGCCATTAATTCCTCAAACCGCAAAGCCTCATGGCAGGTTGATTTTCAGGTGAATACTCTGCGTAAGCTCAGTTTCCCTCAGTCTGGGGGACAGGATAGCTCCAGGGACTGGATTCATGCCTCTCTTCATTTAAACTTGGTGAGGTATCAAATGTCTGGATGAACGTGGCATATTGCAAATTGTTATGTTAACCTACTTGAGAGATGCCCAACAAAAGCAATATTTTGAACCTTTTTCATCTTCAAGTGACAAAACTTGTTGTGAACATGGTAGCCAAGTTGACATTTCACACACACACACAAAAACTCCCAGTGACCCCTGGTGCTGCTGCAGACAAGAGTCTGCAGAGAAAGATTGCTTTTGGAAAACTATTCTGGGAGCTGATTTTGTCATCAGCAGAATCACTCAGTTTCTGGTTAATATCTATAGTAATTCAGTACACAGAAGCAATTTATATCAATGATACCGAACTGTCTCATATAGAATAACCTTTCTCAGAACAGCTATACATATCTAGAAAAAAAAGAAAAAAATTATCAATCCTTACTCCAAGATTAATCTGCCAAAAAGACAGAGACCAGAGATTACTTACGAGCTGTGTACAAGGAACATTCTTCTTCCCATTTTGGAGGTGTACTCGGCAACAGTGTTGAGTCCCCATCTTGATGAACTCACGATTGCTCAGGCCTCCCTTCTCTCACAGCTCTTTCTGTGCTTGTGGTTTGGCAGCTACAACCCTCACCCTGTAACCTAAGGTGAGACTCAGTGCACACTTAAGAAGAGCTCTCAAAAGGAGCAGTTGAAGACTCTGGCATGATGGGACCTCCCTGAACGCTCAGCTCTGTGGAAACACTAGCATCCCTCAACCCCATCAGTTACAGACTGAGAGACCCTTCCCCATCACCCAATCCTTCCACCACCACAGTTTTCTTCTGTTCTTGACCTACTTTGCACAAATATTCATTCACTCCTCACTGACAAAACTACAAATCGCAGTTTCCTTTCTCTCCTTGCCTTTGTCTCCTGAATCCTTTCTCTAGATGTACATCATCCATTTCTCAATTTTAATGTCGTGTTTTGTCACTTATAAATAGACATCTCTTTGTGTCTGACCTTGGTTTGCAAAGCCTTCTCCGCCCTATGGCTGAGGAGAGGCCATTTTGGTCTTTCTGGTTTTGCAGTTCTCCCAAGAATATAATTTCCTTGGGAAAAGGAAGAAGCAAAATTAAAAAAAAGAAAGCAAATCTTCCCCTTCATATCAAAATCCATTCATCCACTTCTAATTTTAGTTTCCCTTAGTGAATGAGACCCTGTAATTAAAACATTGGCAGATGAGAATATTATAGAGCCTTGCAGTTGAAGTGAACATTATTGTAAAACGTAATAATTTTGTGTCTGACAGTCTAGTAAACTGACTGAAAACATGTAGGACCATCCAAACTAAGGCTTGCAAGGACCAGCTTACACTGCATGATTCAGACTCTGTTTCCACAGGTAGTATTTGCAACAGGACTGAAACAAACATCCAGCTGATAGAGGCCAAATTACCAGGGCCAATGCTGACCTCTACCAGCAGATGTTTTAACTTCCTTTTAACAGGACTGCCATATATCTTTCTTGGAAACCTTTCATTCACAGATGTGTTGAATGTCAAGTTACAGGACCTTTGCAGAACAAAGCTGCCAAAAGCATTTCCTCCCACCACCTAAGCATCCATATTTCACATATCTGTCATTTTCCTAACCTGGTTAAAAGGATTCAAATTACTAAGTGCCATGCTCAACCAAACAAATTCCAGTGTCCATAAGCATTTTCGTTAGTAGTTCCACTTACAGGAGACTCCCTACAGGCACTCATTCCTATCCTTACTGCCTTTCATTTCATTAGCCATTCCTTCCATCCCCAACCCCATTTCTGTTCCAACCCTAAACACAGTTGCACCAACAAAACTGAGGCAGCTGTGAGCAGCACTGCAGAGGAAGGAACAAATGCCTGGGGAAGAAGATTTTAATGTGCAACCTCTCTTAAACATGATTTATGAAGACCAGATTGTTTCAAAGAGGAGCTATCCCATGACACAGAAACAATCTAAACATTTTACAGATGACATATACCTGATCTGTGACAGAGCTAAACAGGGATTTTGCCCTTATTACATCAGCAAGAGGCAAGGGTGCAAATCCTAGTCAGTCTTCTACCCACCTGTTCTAGAGATTTTAGCCTAACAACTGAAATAATACAGCAAATACTTTTGTCAAGTAGAAAAAAAAGGAGCAAAGCTCAGGAATATGGGTAAATGTCAAAAAGCAGAGCCTGGAAGGTCATTAACAGTTTTATCAATCCCTAGAAAATTAGCAAAGATGTGAAACCCCAGAGGACAGTCTGTTAGTTCTCAACTTTTTCCCCTCATCTGCCTTACAATGCAGAAGATATAGCTGCATGTATCATCATTACATCGTTAAGTTTTCTCTCAGACTGAATATGAGTCAGAATTCTCACAAAGCAAATCAGGCCTTAGAGAAGGTGGAAGGAGAAATGGATCATGTGTCTTCATGAGGACGAGTATCCTTTTCTTATGAGGAGAGACAACAGGAGCTGGGCCTGTTTAGTCTAGAGAAGACTGAGAGGCAATCTCATCAAAACATACAAACATCTTAAAGGTGGGTGCCAAGAGGATGGTGACAGATTCTTTTCAATGGTGCCCAGTGACAAGATGAGGAGCAATGACCATAAAATAAAACACAAGCAGTTCCACCTCAACATGAGGAAGAATTTCTTTACATTGAGGGTGTCAGAGCCCTGGAAGAGGCTGCCCAGGGAGTTCATGGATCTTGCTCTCTGGAGAATTCCAAACCCACCTGGACAGGTTCCTATGTAACCTGCTCTAGGTTACCCTGCCTTGCCAGGTACTGGATGATCTCCAGAGGTTGTCTCCAACCCTAACAATTCTGTGATTCATGTCACACTGTCTGGAGATAGGAATGCAGGGCTGTGCTTTCTTCTAAAATAAGGAGGGAAATGGAAGACACTGGCTGCTTTTTGCTAGGATTTATGCAGTTTAGTAATTCTTGGCTTTGTTGTAAATGCAGGGGAAACATTTTTATGTAAAGAAATAAAATAGGCTTATTTAAATGGAAAATACCGTTTGTTTTTTAAACTTTCCAAACCAGTTTCAAAAAATCTCTACCTCTGCACTCCTAAATCCCTATCTTGCATTCACATTTTACTGATGCAACACTATGGAGTAAAACATGAATAGAAGTATTTAAATTGTGTTGTTTCAGTTTTAATCTGATTCCTCTGTTAGCACCTTAACAGCTCTTTCTGGAGGGGAATTCTGTTGTCACAAAGCTCCTCTAGGGTTTTCCTGGTAAATTTGCTGGGCCTCCCTGTCCCTGTACAGATGATGTGTTGTCCTGCTCATTTTGATATTAGCTATCCAAAGGGGATGGTGTATTAATTGATGATGGGCTTAGTTTTCAACCTTCAATTATAGTTTTCGCTTAAATGTTGCAGGACCAGCCTGTTTAAAGTCTCCTTAATATTAAAATTTGGGGTGTTTTGCCTCTAGTGAGTGAATCTGGGCTACAGCTGAGAGACGTCCAGTATTTCTTGTCTCTCGTGATCCACAGAGCAGAAGTTCAGTCAGTGGAAGCAACTCGCTGTCATAAATATGTCTTTCCCCTGGTCTCAACTGCATGTATTGCATCATGTCAGGAGGCAGACAGTTCTCTCACCTATTCCTCCAGCCTTCCTTGGGAGCCTTCAGTCCCTTTTACAAACTCATTCCTCATGCCTGGAAATAAAGGGTTAGTCTTCCAGATTCCAGCTGAAATAATGTGTTGTGCAGACTATGAAATCCAGGATCTCTCTTGCATGTCCCCTCCTCCTGAGAAGGAGTTCACTGTCTTAATCCCAAGAGATTTTAATGTGCAAACTACATGCCAGAGGAGAACACTACACACCCATCCAATGTGCACAGAAAGGAGGATGAATCCACTAATATGTTGCTACATGACATGAACTTGCTGCTTCTTCCCAGGAATGTTGCCAGTGAAGGTATTCAAGGTCATCTTGCACAGAAAAGAGACATATCACACTCACATGAATGATTGTTCCTTGAACTACAGCTAACTTCACAGAAAGATGAGTTAATCTTGGCCAAGTTAAAATAAAATATTCCAGAGACTAAAAGTATTGTGCAGAGGGAAGCTACAGAAGCTGTCCAAATGGATAATTAACAGTACAAGGAATAGTGGATAAAATATTATTGGTGGAGAAGAGCTTAGAAATTCAGTTAGAGACAAGAATTTAATTGTATTCTATCATTTCAAAAGCAGGCATCTATAGCACCAGTCTGATACATGTGGGTCTCCTTTGTTTTGCCCTGAAGGATATTCCCCAGCTCATCTAGATACTCCTTGGCTTACTTTTAGTTTAAGTCTACATTAAGTTCGGATGTGTATGTGGACATTCTTGTCAGTCATATTGCTATAATTTGTTAAAGAACACTAAAAGTGAGGCTACCTGAATAAAAGTGTACAAATCATATTAGACTCAGTGGGAGCTTCTGCTCAGTTTGATCCAAACACAGTAGTTTATACAGCAATAATGCATAGTAAAATAGGTAGAACAGATTGCTATGAAATCTCAGTGTTCAGATTATGTACATGAACTTATATCTTATCATCTAGGATTAATATCTTTACAGTGCAAAATCATTTCCTCTGCATCCAAATTTCTAACCATTAATGTCATTCAGGCATCCTGAATTGCTGGTCTATAGAAGTCAAACAATACTTTAAATTTACTTCTGGGTGCATAAAGATTTTCATAATCAGAGCTCTTTGTATTAAATGTCATTCATATTTGATAAGTAAGTGGAAGACAGCAATCCCCATCCAGGGGTATCCATCTCATCAGCTAGTGTTGAATCCCATAAATTTTATGTGCACTAAATTACTTTTCTTGGTTTCTAACGTGTAAAACCTGTTCAATACTTGTCGTACTGTAGCTACAGTTATAGTTTTTCTGGATCAGTGCCTACCCTGGGCAGAGCAGCAGTCACAACACAGATCATTAAAATGGATCAACTGTGGCCCTAAGGTCTGGATCCACTTTGCAGGAGTAATTCCTTCTGACATCCTTGCCTTCTCTTCAAAGTCTCACTACCTCTTAGCAGTTCTCCTCCCTTACAGGAGGTAGGTCCTTCTTCTGAGGAAATAGCTCATAGTATACGTTTCAAGTAATGAATTCCAAAAGGAACACAACCTTCTAGCCCACAGGCTCTTGGGTATCTGACCTGAATAAATGGGACTGCAAGCCCCTCAAACTGTGTAATCATCTCCCTTGGGCACAAACCAATTTAACACTAAAATAAATTCCAACATGATTCACAACTAAGTGTTTCATTTGTTGTGAGCAAAGAGTTCTCAGAATTTCAGTTCCCATAGGGAGAGGGAGAAGGGATATTTTAACTATCAACCACAGTTTGGGGCAAAATAAGCACTGAAACACTTCCCCAGAAGTGATAGGTTGGGGTTTTTCTTTCTTCTGTTTTTTTTTCTCAACTTGATTTTTCCATCTGTAGGTGAGAAAGATGGTGAGAAGGCAGCAGAACACAGATATGGTGATGGAAGCTGGAAAAGAAGTAAGAAGGATTGTGTTAGCACTTGCATCCAGTCTCAACTACAGAAAATATCATGAGCTCCTGTGGACTGAAATGCTGTAGATGTATACAATGCATGCACTTACACAAGCCAAAGAAACCCTTAGCTTGGTTTTTCTTTTTTTTTTTTTTTCTCTCAGCACCAGAAACACAAGTTTCGGAGTTTCGCCCCTTGCTAGAGGCCTGAACTCTTCTTGTGCACAGTTTAGAGTATGATTCAGACTAAGTTCTTTTTTTTGTCACTGGCCCCATTACCTAATGTTTTGCAGTCCTGCCCAATAAAGATTTATTCATCTCATATGTTCCTGGTTGTGACCTTATGTTGGGCTGCAGTTGGACTGCTTTGCACTCCAAGGCTCTTTCCTCAGCATTCCAAACCTGGGAGCTGCTGTGTCTGGGAAGACCAGCCTGCAGAACCTCACTGGACAGTAAATCAGCCCTTGAAGGCCCAAACTTTTTCAATCAAACATTCAGCCTCACCTGTTTTGTTATTGCACTAATACTGCCCTGAGGAAAATCAGAAATAAGAGTCAAATATATTTCAAATATGTTATTTAACTGAAGCATATTTTCTTAGATTTGGTTTGAATATTGCAACGCTTAACTTTTCTTTGAACCTCCCTATGTGCTGCTTATGATGAAAGTATCAAAACCAAATTTTCACTGAAAATAGGAACCCACCATGAGGTTTTACATGACTGAAGTGGGCACTGTACTCAGTGGGCCAGCCCCCTGATCCAGACTTATTTCACACTGGAGTTTTCTGCAGCAAAATCTCATCCTTTCACAAACTGTGTGCAGCTGTGCAGTTCAGAAAATGTGACTCAAAAGTTTTCTTGTAAAGCATTTCCCTCCTTCACTCTCTCTTGCTGGCCAGAAGTTCATGAGGATCATCCCCACATTTTTTTTAATCCCTTCAGCATTTAGTTCCTCAATCCAGCTATTTTTCCTTCCTGGTGAAACCCCATGACAAATCTTGTACTGAGAACTACCAGCAACACTTCTTTCTCTGCTCAGGGAAAATCAATGATTAACACAGGAGAGGCTCAGTGCTCACATATCTTAGGAAAGGTGTTGTTTCAGTATCATGAGATACTCAGGTCCTAATAGTTATTTGACAATGATCAAAAGATCTGTGATATTAATTGCAGCTAATTTCTCCTACTCACTATGCCGAAAGTGAAGTTCAAACTGTGAAGGATTAATGGCCCTTTGCTACTTATGACGTTCTTTATGGCTAATTTGTCCCCATCCATCAAGCTTGGTTCACTCATGTATTCAACAAAATGAGCAAGGCTTTAACTATCATGGAAGGTGAGTTAATACAAAATAATGAAAGCTATTTCTTAGACACTCTGAGGAGCTCAGTACTTGAATCTTTCAACTTGCATTTATTTACCCAGATGACCATTTAATGCAATCTTCCATTTTCCTTTATTCATTTTGCTCAATATATAGTTTTCTCACATATTTCACTATCTGTAAAAACAGTCTAAGACACCAAGAACATAAAAAAATAAGCCATCATTATTATTATACCAGTGGTTTTGATAGGAGGAGGTGGGGCTGGTAAAGAAGTTGTTTAATCTGCACTGTATTCACTGACTTTACAAGGGACCTATCTTTTGCTCTTGGCTTAAGTCACAGAAAGTTGTGGTTGAGGTGCTACCACTATCTGAAAAGTACTTTTTATTGATCTGAGAAAGAACATATATGGAGACTGCAATCATTGTGTATTTCCTCAAAAAAATCATAATATCAAACCTTTCCTTCAGATTCTCACTGTGAGAGAAAATTCAACAGTGTTTCACGTAGAAACCTCAGACTTAAATAATAATAGTTACAGAAAAACAGTTTTTAAACAGGATTGCATTTCACAGCTTCAGAAAAAAACGTGAATTCACCTCACTTTGTGTGGATTCTCTAAACAGGGAAATCAAATTCCCTTTGGATTCTTCCCCTCTGAGCAAGGATGAGAGTGAGTCATCCTCCATTTGTTTGTCTTTGATGACAAATATTACTCTCAACTTACAAACAATGTCAGCAAGAAAACAGAGCATCTGGAGCTTGTTCAGTTATGCTTCTATCTTTCCAAAATGCTACATAATAAATATGCATATGGTTAATTTTGGACACTTGAATACCTCCACTGGCTTTAGCTGGGATGATTCTAACACTAAAATTCGCTGAATGAAGTCCATCATACTTATTGAACCTGTGCCACATTTGTGGTAGTAATGTGGCATTCATGGCAGCAAGACAGACCTTGAAATTCTTTAGTTTAGACATGCTCTTCTGGGAGCACCATGACATTCAGGATTTAACATAACTACTTATGCTGAAGGTGCCACCTATACCCGGATGGCTAGGTTTTTGGACAAACCACACTGTCCCCCTGCAGAGAGCACTGCTAAGACTGCCACTCTTGCCTTTGAAAGCTGGTAATTCCCTTTGTGCACCTGTGAGTCCAAAATGCAAGGTATATGATAGAAACCTTGTGAAAACATAGCCCACTCTGCAGCAAGCAATGGATCTAGTCTGGAATTTCATGTCTTCTTTCTTCAGTGATTCAATTACAGTGCTATCTGAAGCAGTGACGAAAACAGAATGCTGGAACTTCAGCTATCCAATTTAAAGGCAAATAATTCCCTACCAGACTACAAAATGCTGCAACAGAAACTATGAATATTAATGTATTGCAGTTTCAGCACTCAGAGTCTTTTCTCCTTGCTGTATTTTGCCCTGCTGAGCAATGAAATAGGTGTTCTGTAGCACCAGGCTCTTTTCACAACAGACAGGATGAAATCGTTTCCTTGGTTAGACAGCTCACCCTTGAGGTATGCTCTAAGCATATCCTTTTTTGCACATCTACACTGCAACTTCCAATTAGGGAGGAATATAAGCAGCAAGAGTCAGCAGGGGAGAGAATAAGAGGTTCTTTGTCATCAGACAGAAAATTCCTTGCTGAAAAAAGGTTAGGATTCGGCATGTCAAAGTTCCTTTGCTTCTAGTCATGTGAGAGAATTCACATACATGTGCATGACTGACTTCTTTCCTAGAGCCTGTTGGAACTACAGCTCTCAGAACTTGGACTATTCAAAGAGTTGGGAATGTTTGTTTGATCCTCTGCAGTAACACTTTTATAGAGAAAAGCTTTCTTCTCCCAAGAATATTTTCATCTGCAAATGCAACACAGCCTCTTCTCCATCTGATAGAGGTTTTCCACTAAATTCAATCTGAGCAAAATAACTAAGCAAATCCTACTACCTGTTGCTGTGTGCTGATCTTTTTTAGTCATTCCTAATGCAATACAAGATGAAAAAAAAATATTTTTAAAGTAGGGGACAAAAATACACTGCATGGGATTATTTCCAAGTTGGTGCTCACCATCAAAGGTTGAGATGGCTGGACAGTGCTAAGGCAACACCAAGCAATTAACAACTCAGATTAAATATCCAACAAAGCTCCATCTCAGCTGGGATTCTAAACCATGCCCTTGAGCAAACCTTTGGGGAAACCACCAGTAACACTCCTTTCCTCATAGTTCATGACTTTTTTCTGAGAATACAAAATTATTTAATTATTTTCAAGTTTCACAATATTCTAGTCTTTATTCATGTTTGCAACAGATTGCAATACCTTAATGATGTGCCTGCTGTTTGCTTGGAAGCAGAAAGGCTAAGCAGCACCTAGCTCAATCTAGCACAAAATCTGAAGCAGATTTGGGGTTAAGTTTGAGCCCTTCATGCCACCTTTACAGTTTCTGAGTTTTTCTTTAACTTTTGGCTTTGTAGCCTCAAAGTAACCTCAGTCAAAATATCTGAGCATTGTCAGGTTTCAGGTCAAAAGTATGTCAAAAGTAGAGTTTTACATGAATCCGACCCAACAGTAAATCCCTCTCTGCACTTGATATTAAACATAAGCTTCCTTGAAAAGTTTTAGGTTTTGTGGTGAATATTTCTCACAGCTCTAGGCTGAATAAAGCTGGAATGTTATACTCCTCTCAGCAGGTTTCATCCAAAGCCCAGCTACTTTGACAGACAACCTCCTGACTGGGAGGAGAATGGTTCAAGGCAAAGACTTGCTTGGTGTCCAGTCAGATTCTGGAGCATTATGCACAGGACAGTGACAGCCAGAACAATAAAACAAGACACCAATGGTTGCTCTTCTTTTCCACTTACTATTTTCAAGTAGCAAATACTGAGGGGAATGAAACACTTATCTTCTTTTAGACTCATTACTACAATAAACAACCTTTTAGAGTCACAGCAACAAATAATTTCTGCAGTCTGTTAAAAATAGTCAATTTTTCACCCTTAGAGGGAGTCTCAACTCCCCATTTCAGCTGCCACCTACCTTCAAGAATGCCCCAAGCCTCTTCTTTCTTCTGTGTATCCCAAGAAAGTCTACTGGATGGTTAAATTTCTGTAAATAGGTACCACACAGCTTCCTTTATCCCAACTACACAGAGCACCAGCATAGGCAAATTCTGCACCAGAGGGACCTTAGAGCAGAGATTACAGAATCGCTGAATGGGTCAGGTTGAAAGGAACCAGAGTGGGTCATCTCCAGAGAGGGAGGTTCCACAGCCCCTTTGGGCAACCTGTTCTAGTACTTGGTCACACACAGAGTAAAGAAACTTTTCTTCATATTCAGATGGAACTTCCTGTGCTTCAGTGTCTGCCTGTTGCATCTTGGCCTACTGCTTGGCACCACTGAGAAGGGCCTGGAAACATCCTCTGGCACCCTCCTTTCAGATACTCAGAGACATTGATGCGATGCCTCCCAGCCATTTTCTCTCAAGGCTAAACAGGCTCAGATCCCTCAGCACTTGTAAGAAAGATGTTTCAGTCCCTTAATTACCTTTGTCATTCTTTGTCACCTGCTCCAGAAGCAACTGGATGCACAATTTTCCAGATTCAAACATGCATAAACCAGCCAACAAAAGACCTGACAAGATTTTTGTCAGAGGTGTGATATGACCATGCCCAACCTATGCCTGTGCAAGGGGATTCTGGTGGGTCAATCACATGAGCGAAACTGTAAAGACAGTAGCTTTGGGTGGCAGGTAGGCCCCAAACCTCAGGACAGAGATCACAGGATCACTAGGTTGCAAGAGAGCTTCAGGATCATCAAGTCCAACCCATGCCCTAACACCTCAACTAAACCACAGCACTGAGTGCCACATCCAATCTTTTTTTAAACACATCCAGGGATTATGACTCCACCACCTCCCTGGCCAGACTATTCCAGTACTTTATCACTCTTTTTGTAAAAAACTTTTTCCTAATATCCAACCTATATTTCTCTTGGCACAGCTTCAGACTGTGTCCTCTGGTTCTGTCAGTGGTTGCGTGGAGAAAGAGACCAACCCCCACCTGACTACAGCCACCTTTCAGGGAGTTGTAGAGAGTGATAAGGTCACCTCTGAGCCTCCTTTTCTCCAGACTAAACAACCCCAGCTCCCTCAGTCTTTCTCACAGAGGCTTGTGTTCCAAGCCCCTCACAGCCTCGTTGTCTCCTCTGGACTTGCTCAAGCGTCTCAACGTCCTTCCCAAACTGAGGGGCCAGAACTGGACACAGCACCCAAGGTGTGGCCTCACCAGTGCCAAGTACAGGGGAAGGATGACCTCCCTGCTCCTGCTGGCCACACCATTCCTGATACAGGCCAGGATGCCCTTGGCCTTCTTGGCCACCTGGGCACACTGCTGGCTCATGTTCAGCAGGCTGTCAGTACCCCCAGGTCCCTTTCTGCCTGGGCACTGTCCAGCCTCACCATCCCCAGCCTGTAGCACTGCAGGGGGTTATTGTGGCCAAAATGCAGGACTTGGCACTTGGATTTATTAAACTTCATCCTATTGGAGTCTGCCCATACGTTCAATCATTTCAGGTCTCTCTGCAGAGCCACCCTACTCTCCAACAGATCGACACATGTTCCCAGATTACTGATGTCCACAAATTTACCAGTGAAAGACTCAATCCCCTCATCCATGTCATCAATAAAAATATTGAACAGAACTGGCTCTAGCACAGACCCCTGAGGGACACCACAGGTGACTGGCCCCAGCTGGATGCAGCACCATTCACCACCATTCTCTGGGCCCAGCCATCCAGCCAGTTCCTAGCCCAGCAAGGAGTGCTCCTGTCCAAGCCATGGGCTGCCAGCTATCCCAGGAGTGTGCTGTGGGAGACAGGGTCAAAGGCCTTGCTGAAGTCCAAACAAACATCCACAGCCTTTCCTGCATACAGCAGGTGGGTCACCTGGTCATAAAAGGAGACCAGGTTTGTCAAACACAACCTACCCCCCCAAACCCATGCTGGCTGGGTCTGATACCCTGGCCATCCTGCAAGTGCTGTGTAATGGCACTCAGTAAAAACTGTTCCATAACCTTTTCGGGTACTGAGGTTGGCTGATTGGTCTATAATTACCAGGATCCTCCTTCCTACCCTTTTCACGAATGGGCGTCACACTGGCCAGCTTCCAGCCATCTGGAACCTCACCAGTGAGCCAAGACTGCTGGTAAATGATGGAGAGTGGTTTCACAAGCTCATCTGTCAGTTCCCTCATCACCCTGGGAGGGATCCCGTCTGGTCCCATGGATTTATGAACATCCAAGTGGCACAGCAGTTCTCTGACTACCTCTTTCTGGGTAACAGCGGGACCATTCTGCTCCCTGACACCATCTACCAACCCAGGAGGACAGCTGTCCTGAGACCAAGCTGTCTTTCTACTAAAGACTGAGACTAAGATGGCATTAAGCACCTCCACCTTCTGTTAAGCACCTCATCTGCAGTTACTAAGTTCCCTCCTGCACCTAGTAGAGAAAAAACATTGGTCTTACCCTTCCTTTTGCCATTGATATATTTGTAAAGACATTTTTCATTATCCTTTATGGAAGTTGCCAAATGAAGTTCGAACTGAGCTTTGGCCTCCCTAGTTTTTTCCCTACATGCCCTAGTAAGCCCCTCAAATACTTCCTGAGAGACCTGACCCTCCTTCCAAAGATGATACATCCTCTTTTTATTCCTAAGTTCCTTCAAAACCTCATTGCCCATCCAGGCTGGATGTTTGTGTTTTTAACTCATCTTTCGGCACACAGGGACAGTCTGTTCCTGTGTCCTCAAGGTTTCTGTTTTGAAGCATACCTACCTTTCCTGGACCCCTTCATTTTAAAGGACTGCTTCCCAAGGAACTCTCCTAAACAGGCCAAAGTCTGCCCTCTGGAAGTCCAATGTAAAAGTCTCATTGATATTCCTCCTCATTTCACCAAATATCAAGAATTGTGTATTTTCATGATCACTGTGCCCCAAGCAGCCTCCAACCACCACATCTCCCACCAGCCCATCTCTATTTGTAATTAACAGTTCTAACATAGTCCCTCCCCTGGTGGGCTCACTCACCACCTGTGACACAAAGTTGTCCTCCACACACTCTAAGAACTTCTTGGACTGCCTCTTTTTCTGCTGTGTTAAGTTCCCAGCAGGTGTCTGGTAAGTTAAAGTCACCTACAAGAACAAGAGCTGGTGATCCTGAAACATTCTCCAGCTGCTTATAGAATAAGTTGTCCACCACTTCTCCCTTGTTAGGTGGACAATAACAGACTCTCAGTAGGATGTCAGCCTTGTTGGCCTTCCCCTTAATTCTTACCCATAGGCATTCAACTGTGTCTTCATTAGTTTCAATACCCATGGCATCTAAAGCCTTCCTAATATAAAGGGCCAGCTCTCCACTTTTTCCTCTTTTCCTGTCTCTCCTGAAGAGCTTGTAGCCATCCAGTGCAGCACTCCAGCCATCTGAGTCATCCCACAACATTTCCATGATGGCAATTACATCATAGTTTTGCTGTTGCACCAGGGCTTCCAGCTCTTCTTGTTTGTTACCCATACTGAATGCATGCATACATTCACCTCAACTGGGCTACTGATTTCACCCCTAACTCAGCCTTACCACTCTTGGGCCTGTTCCCAGAGAGCACAGCTGCATCCTTCCTCAAACCTAGTTTAAAGCCCTTTCAATGAGTTCTGCCAGTTCTTGAGCAAAAATCCTTCTGCCCTTAACAGAGAGATGGAGCCCATCCAGTTCCAGCAGGCCAGGTGCTGTAAAAGTTGCCCCAAGATCAAAGAACCCAAAATTCTGCTGATGACACTAACTCTTGAGCCACTTGTTGATAATGTGGGGTCCTCTATTCCTTTCATTGTTTTTCTCTGCCACCAAAGGGACTGAGCAGAACACTACTTGTGCTCCTGCCCTATCAACCACTTGACCCAGTGCCCTAAAGTCCCTTTTAATTGCCCTGGCACTCCTCTTTTCAATCTTATCACTGCCAGCCTGGAGTATCAGCAGTGGGTAATAATCAGAGGGCTGAATCAACCCAGGGAGTCTCCTGGTGATATCCCATACCCGGGCCCCAGGGAGGCAGCAGAGCTCCCTGTGGGATGGATCCAGCCGACACATGGGGCCCTCTGCTCCCCTCAGAAGGGAGTCACCCACTACCACTACCCATCCCATGCCAAACTGTTGTTCAGAAGGCAGATTGCCTGCTTCAGACTCGGGCAGCAGTTTTCAGTGTTGGTATCAGTATTGGAGAGTCCCTGGACACAAACTTCCGAATGCATAGGAACCTGCCTCCTCAGTTTTGTGTCTCATTGTCATGAAGAAGACCCAAAACAAATATTTTTCAACGATTTTCCTTGTATTTTTCTTCACAGCCATTACCTAAAGGCCATGAAAACAAAAGTAGTTCAATATTAGAATTCATATTCCTTCATTTGAAAATTTACATTTTTGACACTTTTCTGTAATGAAAAGCATTGTGCAACACTACTTTTAATTTGTCATGCAGAGTAGATTAAAATATCTAAAGAAACTATAGTGTTTTTCAGTGTTTTCTAACTGAAAACACTGCAAAACAGAAAAGAAACCCTTTGCAACAGTCCTCACTTAAATTATTTCAAACATAACACTTTACATTGCAAGTTCCCTGACATTCTACCCGTATGTTTGATCACTGGAGGCAAACACTCTCCTTCACAAAAGAGAACATTCAAGGTTTTCCATCATTCAAAGTGTCCTCTAGGCTTAAGAATAATAGAGCTGCTGGTAAACTGATGGCAAATTCTAGTCAGGCATGTATTCAGAGGACAACTTCCTGATCCCTATAGGCTTAAGAAAAAATACAGCCTGTTTCACGAGTCAAAAAATGAGGCCCTGTGGGTCAGTTCTGCAAAACCACAAACAGCACTAAATAGAAAGGATTACTAGCCTCTATTCAAACAGGGCTCTCTTGGTAGGTTGTGTTACACAACTTTTCCAAAAGCATGTTAGATATTGGCAGACACTGAGAAATATCATCCAAGTCCTGTTTTCATTCTCTCTCTCCCTCTTTTTCTTCTTTCTTTAATATACTCAGTCAATTTGGTGTCCTGGAGAGAGAAAAAATGTTCCATGAAGAAATCACTTTGAAGCTTAATTTTTCACTGCCAAAGTACTTGGGACACTTGTTTTTTCCAGTATTTCTCTAAGTCTTGTTATCACTACTGCTGACTCATCTCCTGATGCTGAGGGAAAAACAGTTTTATGGGAACACAAAGAGGTCACGACTGAATTATTTTGGCTGTTATAAATGGCTCGGCAACTCATTCTCTGCACTGCCATTAAACAGATTTTCATAAAATCTGGATCACAGCTAATGTTCCAGAGTAGAAAGATTCCCAGAGAGGTGGAGAAGCATGCAGCCTTACCTCTCAAGCAGAAGCAGCATCTCTCAGCCAGTGGTAGTGAACATCACTCTTCTGAGTACTGATGAAAGCAGTACTCCACAGCAATTCCATTCAGCACTCCCCAGTGGGAAAAGAATGTCTCCAACCTTCCCTATAAGTTCTTGAAAGGTGCAGTAAATCAGGACTGATATGTCAAGACACTTCTGGAAAACACAGAAGTTCTGCTCTTTGTTTCTCTTTTTTTCCCTGCCGCCAAAGCTTGCATACAGACTTTGTTTGTATAGAAACAAAAAAACCCTCTGAATTATTTCTCCCTCTTTCATAACATCCCACATTCTCTCTGCATATGCATATAAATATATTCAAAAGCAAATCAAGTAATTGCAATAAATCACTATTTCAATGAATTTTACCTGCATTTGCTGTCTATTAACAGAAGTTATTTGTAAATTCCTTTAACAAAAACTTGTTTGTATATTATGCTGTTTGTGACTGGTTCAGTGTACACATTTATAGCAACATTATATGCAATTACATCCCATTAATCAATCAGATGGGTTGTATCTACTTCTTTATCAGAGGCAGAACATTATGTGATGAGAACATGGACAGGACTATGCAGCTAAACACAACATTGACTGGGAATCTTTAAGTCTTTCTACTTTTCTCAAGATTTTAATCAAAGTAATAATCAAGAGTATTGATCAGATGGCTGTGTGTGCGTGTTCATGTGAAGATAGCAGGGATAGGTCGTGAAGAGACATCAAACTGAAAGGTCCCTTCTATTAAGAACCACTCCTGGATACTTTCCTTACCCTGAGCTAGTAGGTTGTTCAGCTAATCCTCATCTGGTGAGATTAAAGAGCATTTTACAGTTCACATGCTAAAATGAATGTCTAATTATTTATAGGCAAAGGGACATAGTAACAGAGGGGAAGCTTTCTCCTGACCTGAAATAAGTTTGCCTTGCAATTCTCACCCTTGTCAGACAAAATATCTCACAAGCAGAGAGAGAAGCACATGGGCTGGACTGCTGTATTAAAGGAACACAGTGGCAGCCTGAGGGCAAAGCCCATTGCTGCTGCAGGCTGTGCTGAGAACACCCTGGGACAGATGTGCCCTTTTCCCACCGGGTTCTGCAGCCACAACTACAAGCAAGGCAGACAGAAGGAAGCTGCTCAAGTTTGGCATCTCCTTAGGTTTTAGGCATGGAATGCTTGCTCCATAAGTACTATTAGCACAAAGAAAGTTGTTCTGGACAGGGAAGAAGTCAAATTTTGGGTGCTTAGAAAGTCAGAGACTGGATTGCCAACACAGAGTAAACATGTCCAGCTTTGGCTGCAAGCTGAGAGAAGGTCTTGAGGATTGCAGTATCAGAGAGAATCACCTGCATCTCTCCTAAACCCTACCCCAGGTGTCCTCTTCCTTAATAAAGTTATTGGTGAACTTTGTTCCATCTGTCAGTTACTTGGAACTGTCACTGAACTTTGGAATATTTTTCATTAAGGCCTGCTGTGGGAAGTCTGGAATAAGCACAATGAAAGAAAAGCAAGAATAAATCTTCTCAGTACATGTTCAGCTGAGGGCTGATGGCTCAGATTACTGTTGGCATCAGCTTCTCCTGAGCCTTTCTAGTCCTGGCATTCATGAGAGTAGCGATAAAATATGGCTAACGTCTGTCAATCCCCATTTCAGCAGTGAACTTCACAGTTGAATAAACATACTTCTGAGCACTACAGTTCAATTTTCTTTTTAAGCACGTAGTTTCTTTATTCCTTCACATAGAAATTACTTTCATAGGAAATTTAAAATAAATAGAAGAGAAAGTTCAGTATAGACATGTGGTGTTCATCAAGGAGAACTTCCAAATCAGCAGGAGCTTTCCTTCACAGAGCTGGAAACCATTGCCATGCCATCATCATATGCTCATTTGGATCCCACCAGCTACCATGGCTGAAGGCCATTAGCCCCCTTGTCTGCCAGCTTGACCAACAGCACTTTCAGCAGTTTAGTCTCCAGAGGCTGATAAAATGGGGAGAAAAAATAACCAACAATGATGGGTATTGTCCTGTTTTTGTTCCCAGGAATGGGTCCTGAGCCATGGGTCCTAAATGAGGTTACTCCTTTAGTTGCCATTAAAATGCCAGAGCACCACCGCAATCATAGTAGGAGTTTGCTTACTACAACACTTAGGATTACTCTTGGCCATGCATCCTACAGAAGCATGGGACACACTTCTCTCCTTCCATTAGATGAGTGCACATGTGGCCACTTACAGCTTCCAGGGATGAGCAGTCTTTTCCTTTAAGCTTGGAAGGCTTGTTTTGAATCAGTGCAGAATAAACATTAGGTAGTATTTCAACAATTCACCATGTCTCTTCATCCCACAGAATTTTCAATGCCTTAGAAAGAATTAAAAGCATCACTAGCTCATAGTTATACTCCAGAACACATTTCTAATGAGAAGCAGTAAGTGTCCTTTTGATATATTTATCTATACTTGTACATTTCTTCTGAAATATTTTCTGGTTTTACCCTGATGTTTCCATTTAATTCACTTATTCTTTCTTTTCTCATGATTGTATCAGGTCCTTCCAGTTTTCAATTAACTTCTTCCAGTGTTCATATCCTTAACATTTGTAACTATTTTGTTTCTCCCATTATACTCCTTTCCTGGTTTGCATGTTGCATATAGTTACACTAATTCAGTAGAGACTTTGTAAGTTGTAGTTCCTCCACCTGATGTAGGCTGAGGCATAGGATATCTCATATGCCACTACACAAAGGAGAGACATACCATGAAGGAAATTTATTTTGCCAGCATGAGAGATGCTTTCCACAGCCCCCATCTGTGGGATGAAGCAGGTTTGGTTGTGCCAAGTAAAATCCTGGCTCTGTCAGAAGGACATTTGTCATTGCTACTCTTTCTCCATTTTTCTCTCTCTCACCACAGCCTTGAACTTGCCCAATCCAGAAGATGCTGAGAAAGTTTTCTAGTTTGATTCCTTCCCAGTTGTTTTCCCAGCTTCTATTTCTCTCCCTCTGATATGCTTTGTCCAATAGGAATTATCATCGTGATGTTATCTTGAAATTAACTTTTCAGGCTAATGTTATCAAGTGTACATGTAAGGAAAAGGTTTGCTTCCTAAACACTGCTATTTTTGGCAAACATATAATATTCTTCTACAGTATTTATAACATACAAACAACAATACCTGATTATTTTGGAAGCTAGGCTTGAAAGAATCTTTGATATCAATATATTATCTTTACAAATCCTTTGAGTATTTCAAAGCCTATGGATATTTTTGCAATAACTTACATTGTGTCTTGATGAAAGTCTCAAGCCAGTATTTCAACACCAGAGAAGCCCTCCAGGACAAATAGCACTTCACATACTGCTGAACAAAAGCCATTTTCTTTTTCTCTTTCAAGTTTTCATAGCTAGAGGATATAAGCAAAGTGACTGTGGCACAGCCCCAGGCATAAAAGATCCCCTTGCCTAGCTACCTTGCTAATGAAGTGGATCCAAAATGGCAAAAAACCCATCAGTCTGAACTTTTGTTCAAGCAATGTTCAGTCCAGCAGACACAGTGGTTACTCCCCATGTCAGCAGTCACTAGCATCATCCTCTGCAACAAAACTCAAACCATTTGTTCAGCATCTGCACCCAATTAATTCTGTGCTTGAGCTGTGGCAGGGTGCAATGAATAATCTCTCTACAGTTGCTCATTTGTACTTGCAATAACCTTCACGATTTGTGCACGTTTTCACTTGTCAGTAGGGCACTGAAACACAGATCACAGAAAAGTTATTATAGTCCAGCAGAGCAACAGATAGATCCTACAACAACATCATTTCTGTTCATACCGATCCCAGTTCATTATTTCTTCACACTGCAAGGCACAAGTCTCAAACCTGGAAATTTTTTGAGATGTCAAACTAGGGAACTTGGGATCAAAACTCATTTTGAATATCCACCAAGTCTGCAAATCTTTTCCATCTCTCCTCTCTTAGAGGACTAGTGGGGTCTCAGCACAGTCAGTTAACCTAGATTAGGTCTTGATTTCAGACTTGGCCACTCTGTGATTTTGAGCATATCATTCAAGTTTTCAATGTTTTTGCTCTCTTGCTTAAAGCTAAACATTCAAATTGATCACTTCATAGAAATTATGTGAAGATTGACTATTTTTCTGTCATGTTCACCCACTGCAGGCAAAAAGCATCAGAGAATTTTTAAAAATGAATATTTGCTGTCTTAGAGCTGCAAGTTATATAAAATCAATCTAGTTATCCCCCTTGATAAAGAGTCGACTATAGCATCCATATGTATAAAAGAACAACATCTTCAAGAAGAAGTTCTGCTGTGTTAGAATTTCTCCCATAATCAGTTTGTTCACATCCATTAGGAATATTAATGGTCTGCTCCAGAAGTAACAGCTTTCAACAGTCCAGGTTTTGCACAATCATGCCTCTACGAAAACTCTTGAAACCAATATACACAGCGGGCCAAGCAAAAAGTAACAAAAGTACATGTTGAAAAGAACATGTTGAAAGAAAAAATACTGGATTATTTCTTTCAAATGATGAATATAATGTTGTACTTCACTGAAAAATATCTGCATTTGGATAGTCTCTTATTTCCTGTTTCAGGGCTAGGCATGTTATTTCCTCAGGTACTGAGAGGTTTTGTTTCAATTTTCAGGAGCCATAATCATTTAATGTAAGCTTCCCCCCAAAGTAATATATGCTACACTGAAAGCTTACCTGTCATCCATTATATAAGAATAGGGAGACTAAAGGCTTTCTGTGTGTTTTGCTCTCAGATGTCAAACTGAAGCCACAAGAAAGCAGTAGGGAGAACTTCAGATAAAGAGTATTCACTATTAATGTGAATATATGAATCTGGATCATGTTCTAGTAGTGAGTCCAGCATACCTCCAGAACAAGACTTCATCAGCTTACTGAAGAAACAGCTTTTGAAAGATTTAGAGCAGAAATTAACTGAGTCATCTGGAAAACTTAGGTTAGTATGGATGCAATTTCCCAGGGATCTATCTTCTCAATGCAACAGCTTCTTAACAGGAATCAAAGTTCACTTTAAGTTCAGGTCCTGTTACGCAAAGCACTTCAAGAGATTGGCTTAAGTTTTCTGATAAAGGAATTACCTACCTATCCCAAACCACCTTTGCCATGACGTTGCATTCTCAGCTCAGCAAAAAAACTGTGTACCAGGGCCACAGACTCACCTTCCACCTTGGGCAGCCTCTTAACTGATGTCTCACATCTAAATGTAACCTCTACTGGACTTGAATTTACTGCACATTCACATTAAAAGAAAAGAATATTAAAAACCACCTGAAAACACACAAAGGTATTTATTTCCTAGAACATGGGAAATCAAAATAAAAAGCAATTATCTGGAAGATGCTCAAATGCTGCAAATTATACAAAACCATGCAGATTTTGTGTTAGAATGACCTTCAGACCTCTGTAAGAGATCTGTCCTCCTGCTCCCTTTTTACTTATTTCATGGAAAGGCTCAAAGACAAAGTAAAAATAAATTTTTTAAGCAGATATATTTTAGTGTACTGATTAACATTCATATTTGCTGTGAACCAGATCAAACTTATCTGGGAAAGGAACTTACACTGCAGTAACTTGAGGATGTTTTTGCAGACCTTTTCATTTGAAAGATTTTTTAAAATAAGATCTAGTATTGCATTAATTAATTTGAATTTCAGGTTTTCATATGATTCTTGAGTTGCCTTAAATTCCTATTGTATTCTTAGCAACAGCTTGAGCCTGTCACATGAATTCTTCAGAAAAGCCAGCAGTTCAAGTATATTTTTCCCTCACATCTCACCTTTATATATATCCTAGTGTCTTCTTATCTTGTGGTTCAGTCCTGGGTAAAATTTGGGTTTGAAAGAATCAAAAGCTTCTACAATTTTTAAGTTTTTTGCAGCCACACATCCTGTAGCTTTCTGGATTCCAAAGTCCTTAGTGTGAAAACACGGACCAAGGAGGGTCCTTTGGCTGGTACCCCTCTTTGGTTCTAACTCCTATGTTGGAAAACCTTACTGAATTTAGTGCAGCTAAACTTATTCTCCAGCCTTTACAAATACAGGCATAAAAGTTACATCTTCTGCTACAGAACAAAACTGCTGAAAAGAGTGGTTTAATTCAATAAACATTGCTCCCTTTGGAGATTATGAAACATGGAATACTTCCAAAAATCTGCTGTAAGTCCATGGGCATGCAGTGGCTGTGTTTGAAAATGTTGGTCTTCATTTTTGTTTGCATCCATAGCCCTTTCAGATCTGTTCTTTCCTCTGCTGGAATCACAGTGTGTAAACTAATTCTGGCACTTACTAACTGTGCTGAAGGACAGCAGATCTGCTCTGCCTCAGCCCTTGTCCCTGCTGCATGTTCCAGAACTGCCTGGCAAACTGCAGACGAAACTTAGGTGGTGATGGAGAACTCCTGGGAGCAGATGTCCCTCCAGTGAGAAAGACAAAGGGATAGATGAACTCCAGCCCTGCTCACCTTCACTTATTGCCACTTTTGACAAAATTTATACACCAGGAGTGTCAAGAAAGATCACAGCTGCTTTTGATTTCTCAGTGGGAGGGTAGGTCTCAAAGTCCTAGATAGAATCCAAATGGAGATGGGTAACAAGCTATTACTAAATTAATGTCCCCTGCTGGAGTGGCAACTTTATTTAGTGCACTTTCCTGTACAGAGAAATATTTCTGCAAAACAGACCTTGGAAGACAACATTTGTGATCTAAAAACCAGGAAGGCAGGGCAAAGGGAAGATAGGAAGGCATTAGGTATAAACAGGGAGGAGCTGGCAATGGGGGCTCCAGCAGACTCCCTGCAGGCCACAGCTGAGCCAGCAGCTGGAACCTGTTAATTTTATCCAGGTTTGCTCAAATATTGTTGGAGACAGAAGAATCTTGACTCACCACTACCATTCAGCATGATGTGGTGCATCAAAGATGTCACAACAGCTGAAAGCTCTTCTCAGTATCACTGAGACAAAACCAATATAAAACCCTCAGCCCATTGATATGGTGAACTTCTGTCTGCTGGGCACCTGATCCTCATTGTGCTCAGTATCTCACAGGATCAGATCAAACTAAAACAGGAGTCAAAACATTGGCTGTGTTGAATATTGCTGAATATTTTTGTGCATTATGCAGTCAGTAATTTACTCTACACACTTTGCTTAACCGAGGCCTTTGTCAGACAACCAAGAACATTGTTTCTGTCCAATTGAGCAAGTACCACTTGCAATTCATTCTTGATTAAAAATCTGAAATGAGGATCCCAAACCTGTTTTCATACAAGTTCACGTAAAAAGCATGATCTCCAATGAGGATTAAATTGTACAGCCCTGATTTCCACCTGTCAGTTTACATTTTTTTTAATTTAGAGATAATGTTGCCTGCAAGTTTGCTCCCACATACAAAGCAGAAGAGAAAGAGGCATAACTGATAATTCATCTTTGGCTCTCAACACACTTGTTTTAAAGCAAACATCACTTTACTTGCTGTAGCATATAATAGCAAGTAATTCTTTTAAGAGAAATAATATATTTAATTGGAGTTACTGTAGCCACTGGATAATAGATAAGTTTTCAAGCACAAAAACATTTCTCTGAAAGTGCCCTAAATGTTTATCTGTTTTCCACAAGTCTTTCACTAGTAACAAATAGAGGTAAGATGATAGCTTTCCCTAAAAACTCGCCCTTATATTTACTCTGAGATTTTGTTTAATGTTCAGTATCCTAGTGGACAGTGGCAACCCCACAGCAGCTGCAGAGCAAAACACCCCTCTTTTCACCTGAGCCCTGCCTGTTTTCACCTGCTGAGAATGCATCCCCATGCTCTCTCCCTTAGTTTTCATAGTGCAGCAAAGTGCAAACAGAGTGCAAGTATTTCTGTGTGCTTCAGGGGATTTTCTGTTCCACTGAACAAACAGGTCAGTCAAGCCTGTGGCCATGCAAACATGAGGAACAGGCCCTGCATTTGGAGAGCTGCCCCACATGGTTGCAGGGTGGTGAGCTCCCTGGCTCAGGAGGGAACAGGGCAGCTCTCATCCATTCATCCATACATTTGAAAGAATCTATTTAAGTACATTTGGAGTGTAATGTAATTCATAATTAAAATTCAAATAGGAAAACAGTTAATAAGACACTTTATGGAAGTGGGCTGTTTAGACATAAACTACCTCATGTTGAAAAGGCACATGGACATAGGAGTAATTTCCATTCAGATAAAACAGGAAAGTGTTTCTATCCCAAACACAAAATATTCATTTACTGCAGTCACACATATGCCACAAGTGAGGAAAATAATACAATATTGGAAAATTTGCAAAGTGTTTTAAAAGCATCTAAAAGGAATTTACTTATTTCCACCAGATGTTACAAATTAAATGCAGCCTTACAAAAGAAGATGAATGCTGTTCAAGTATTCAGTGTTTTCTAAGGTGTGACAAGAGCATGGAGCTCACAAAAACCTCCCAACCATTTACTGCCTGCAGTTCTATTTTAAAATGCTCTGGACCAATGACATGCAACAAGAACTTGAGAAACTTGGGATCATAGAATGGTTTAGGTTGGAAAAGACCTTTAGAGATCATCTAGTATTCAACATGACTTTGAATACTTCCAGTACCACTTCTCTGGGCAAACCTTTGCCAGTGCCTTACTACCTTCATCATAAAAAAATATTTTCCTTGTGTCCAATCTAAGCCCACTCTCTTTCAGTTTAATACCATTGCCCCATGTGCTATCACTACAGGCCCTTATAAAAAGTCTCTGTCTTGCTCAAAAGCTCCCTTCAGGAAGTGGAAGGATGATATAAGTTCTCCCTGTAACCTTCTAATGATCTAGCCCTCTGATTTATATATTTATACCTACTTTGTGGCTCTCCTTTGCTCTGTCTTGTAGCACCTCACAAGAATAAAACAGGAGTGAGAAAATCCTCTCTCTCAGCCAGCTGGTTACACCTCCCTTTATGCAGCCCAGGAATGGCTTGACTTTCTGGGCTGCAAGTGCTTAGTGCTGATTAACCTTCAATTTTTCTTCCACAAATATCCCTAAGTGTTTCTCATCAGGGCTGCTCTCAGTTTGATCACCTCCATTCTGTATTGATACTGGGGATTACCCAGCCCAGGTGTAGGATCTTGCACTTTGCCCTGTTTGCCTTAATGAGGTTCACACAGCCCCACCTCTCAAGGCTATCAGGTCCCTCTGGATGTCATCCCTTCCCTCTAGCATACTGCACCAGCCAGCTTGGTGTCAGCCACAAAATTAGCAGAATGTTTCCCATTTGGTTGTGTCTTGTATGTAAAAACAGCAAGTTGAACCTCCAAACTTATTTAATTCAACTCATTTTACCATGCTAATAAATATTTCTATTAACATTAAACTATATACTTGGGCAGGGCATGCAATATATATAAATGTGATCTACTTCAGACCTCTGTGAGCTAACTTCTACTTATTCTTTGTAGGCTGGATTCTGCAGGTTGCTTTAGTTTGCCACAAATGTCATTGGTCCAGATCATTTTAAAATAGAAGATAACCCAGAGCACACTAAAAACTCTGCTCAATAAGAGCATCTCTCAGCTGACAGCAGAGGTACCTAGAACCTTCATCAGAAAGAGCTGTTGTCCTAAAATTAGAGCTACAAAGGATAAAAGGTCTCCTTGAAAAATGTCTCTCTAATCTTATTTTATCTCTTTTAGATGTCTGGAGAGAAGTGTAATTATCTGAAAGAGTAAAATCTTGTCTATCTTGATTATTGCAGACACTGACTAGATCCATCTGTAGCCAGTGTGCTGTGTTCTCCCTTGACAGTTCAAACCAGAAACAATTCAGCATAAACTCCATTTAGTAGCTGCAGAGAGTATGCTTTCCTTTTCCAGCTTTGCAAGAAAATGCAAATTATAATTTTATTCACTGCTCTTCAAGCCATGTGAGTTTTGTCAAAGGTGTAGGGCCTGGTCTAATTCTGCTGGGCCCAATGGAAGTTTTTTTTTCTACTAACTTGCTTAAACATCAATTGGACAACAGGAATTCATTGGACCTCAGGCATAACCATCACTTTCTGAATTTATTAGTTAAGACTGTCACACACATCCACAGAGCCCCAAAATTACATTGGGTAGAAAGAAAATAATCCTAAAAAGATATTTATTGTAAAATTTAGTCTAGCTATATGCTGCATTGACTAAGCTGCTGCCCTTGCAAGAGTCTAAACACAAAAGCCTGCAAAGAGGTTTAAGGAACTTACCTGTGTAGAGAGAGGGCAAAGTCACACCAATAAATGAGAAAAAGATAATGAGGTCTTTGCAAAGATCTCTGTTGTTGACTTAAGTTGCAGTCTGGTGAATGACAGAAGGGAATATGAATTTTCACTGAAAAAAGTCAACCTCAAAACAAACAAAAATCCCTAAAACGACCCCCTGAAAACTAGATCCTTATTTGCCATCAAAACAAGTGGAAGGTGGTGAAAGTGAACTGAGTCTTATGACTGTAATTTGTTACACAGTCAGTAAGCTGATATCTGAGCCTCAGCATCTGCTGACTGCTCACAAAAACATTCTATTTAGCAACAGTTTTGCTGATACTGTATAACAGATTTGCTTTATTTTCTCCTCCTTTTCCCTTTATTGCAAGGGCTATTTATACAGAAATAGAATGCTTGCTTCTGAGGAGTTCATCAGTGCCTTCTGGCGTTTCCATCCCTCTTATCACAAACAGATGATCAAGACCTGACACAGAGCACCAGCTGAGAGAGCTGACTAACCCTGATGAAGCAAAAGGCCTGGCTGGTGATTCAGAACAGAATATTCTCTCAGGAGGACTCACAGACCAAGGCTTCTGGACACTGACCTACATTTGCCAGAGAGTTGCTAACTAATCTGTCACCCTAATTTGTGCATACGTGTTGGTGTACGCACACATATTCTCTAGTTCATACATGTCCTGCATATAATTGTTTGGTTATTATTGCTTCTTCTTATCACTAATAAAAAAACAACAAGGAACTCTTTGACTTATTGATGTTGTCATCAGTCCTGCCATTATATGGGGCAAAAGGTTACTCAGATTTTGGTCAAATTAGTTGCCATGGATTTTCCCATGTCCGTTGCATCAAGCACCCATCCAACCACTCATCTTCCCCTGGTACATCTTCAACAGCCACATCTGTATTCTTTTGATTTTACCTGATGCTGCTAAACACAATTCTGGCAATAAAATGGATTCCATCTTGTTCCAAATACAAGCCAGTAGCAATCTCCTAGGATTTTCCACCACCTCAAATTATTACTATTACACTGCCATAATTTGTTATGGTGCAGAAATGTTTACCTGGTTTTAAAAGCTGATGAAGGTACTATCAGCTTCATAGCTGAGGTATGAGTAGGTGTATGCTCTCTAAACAAATTCAGATACATATTTTAAAATAAAGAGACATGCCTGACTTTGATTTTCACTGGGAAACTGAACCAACAGTGAGGATACCTTCAACACAATGTAAAAACACTCTCAGTAGAAATTCTGCTGTTACACTAAATTCAAGTGCAATTGCAAAATTGTCCCATGACATAGGCCCTTGGGAGAGATTTTACTATTAAAAATCCCGTCCTGGTTCTCAGACAGCAGGGACTGGCTCACTGAGCATCCCAGAGCAGTTAGATTAAGGGTAGCATCTGGGTTACTGATGAAAAAGCATCTAATTTTAAAGACTTGCCAAAATCAAAAGCTCCCACTGATGTCTCATTTTCTAAAGACTATAGTGAATCATCATAGATCTTTGCCTTTTCAAGTTCAAAACTCCCTGCAGTCACATTCTTAGGAGGAGAACCTGGTTGCTAAAAACTTAAGAGAAGGAGGGGACTGCGAAATTAGTAAAAATATAAAGGCAACCCTGGAAGACTGAATGCTCAAATGGTGGATACCAATTCAACCAAAGTTGAGAAAAATAAACTCTTTCTTTTTTTTTTTTTTTTCCTTTTCCGTAAGAGAATAAAATGCTGTCTTGGAAGTAACCTTTCTGTGACAGACTGCAAATCCCATTTGTTATTCCACTTCATCCAAGGAGCTGAAACTCACTAAATACACTGCAAGATGAGGAAGAGCACAGCCCAGTGAAAAGAGCTGTGCAAGCAAATCTCTTCCAATGCCACTGCAGTTCAACAATAACTCAGAAGGCCCTTTTTCCCCAGTGGAGAACAGTGGCTCTTTTCCAATGGGAGCTATAGAGACTCCAGAATTTCTCAGCCCTTCTTACATATCAAAATCCTCTGGAGCTCACGTACTCCAAGTGGGGATCATTTGGGCATGGAGAGTAACAACTGACTCCTCCAGCAGGACCCCACAGCCCTTAGAGGAGGCCAGCACATTCTAGCTGAGTAGAAAAGGGTAGGGCACAGGTTAGTCAGGCTTTTTCAAATTGCACTGTAGCATCTCTGCCTTCTTCCTTCAGTAAACATCTGTTATGGTCTTTTTCCCAACAGAGAACTAGTAAAGAGGAAAAATTCTGCTTCTGGGAAGCCTAGGCTATGTGATTTTATAGCAAAGGCTTTGGGGTGAAGTAAGTGAACCGAGATAGTTTATGTTTTTTAATTAAACTGGCTGGGAAAACAGAGCTCTGCTGCTGACCCTGCTGCTCAGTGACTCAGAGGGGGTTACAGCTCATCTTATCTTTGCATTTTAACAGCTTTTACCAATCACCTCTCCTACATCTCAGTGAAGTTGATGGAAATTCACACAACTAAGACACAAAACATTTCAACAGTATAATTCTCAGTTTCATATTCTTTCCTCCTGCTCTCCTTCTGGGAAAATAATGGAAATCTAGCATGAGATCTAAAGTTGCACAAATGTGGAGTGGAGGCCTGACTGCTGGGATTCAAATGGGGACGTGACCCTTATAGAGATCATCATAAGCTTTTTCTGAGAAGTGAGGGATATTGTGGTATAGCTCTGACACATCTCACAATTCAGAGCCACCAGAGATTCTGACTCAGTTCTCACCACAACTGCCACGCCTGGATGGCATCCAGCAAAACAGATTAGCACTTGAAAACTAGTTGCTAGAGATGTAGGTGGGTAGCAGATCACAGTTGCCACCTCAGAAGAAACTTCATCTTTGGAAAAGAATTAGTAATTTTATAACTATCTCCAAATTACATCTGCATGTGTCCCAAGTGCAAACAATACTGCATACTGGGACTTTCACATGAAAACTGTGCAACTTCTTTGCTAGCACTCTGTCATGAATGCACCAACACAGAATTAAGCAACAAGAGCAGCAGACCAGGGGTGTACCAACCAACCAGACACTGTCTGTCCATCAGCCTAAGACACGATCACTCTCAGAAGGTCTGACAGTTCAGATTTCCAAGGAAAACATAAGAAAAGGCGTGGGTGACTTAATAACTGTGACTTTTCCTTCTGAGTAATGGTCCAATTCAGTGGTTCTTTCAAAATGAAGAATCTTTCCATTGATGTCAACAGATGTTGACCATCACACCCTGAGAAAGAGATGGTGAAACTTCTTGGTCTCTGTGACTACACTGGTTTTAAGAAACAGCCCAGTTTCCTTTTTGGCAAGTCTTGACTAATAAACTGTTGCTTGTGCTAATGGTTTGCCATGGCTGCTGAGAAGGGGACCAGCCCTCACTGCAGGTCTCTACAAATTTTGTAAACCAGCTGATTGCTGTTCAGGACATGGAGGCAAACAATGCACAGCACTTCAAGCAAAGGAGGTCATGAAAAGAAACTAGAGCTCTAAAAAAAGTGAATGAAAGTAAAGAAAAGTCATTGCAAATAACAGAGTTGATTGATGAAGTCACTTTAGGTGAAGATGCAGCTAAGAGTCAGACCTGTCCCTTACTAAAGCAAACAAGATGTTTTTACATAAACCTGGTAATCAAAGGCTACACAAAAGTTGGATTTTCTGACTCAGATTTTATACCACACTTTGCACCTCCCTTCCATACCCCATCTGCCTCTCTTGTCTCCCACAAAAGAGTATTCCTGTTCAAATTATTTATCGGGAATTATCCTGGGCCATAACATGCCTGGATCATATCAGAGTACTACTGAGACACATGTTGGTCACTAGTGACCAAAATCATGCCTGAGAGCATGCTGGCAGTCCAATGATCAAAGGACAATTCCCTAACCTCTACCCCAGGACTCCCCTTACCTGCTCATATAGACATAAGTAGGAAAAAATGGGGGGAAAAGCCTTGTGAAACCAAGGCTCCTTACTTGTCACCATGAGGTGTTAAACTGTACCTGCTGTCTGCTCTTCAGGAGGTTTCCAGTTTCACCTCAGCTTTGGCTGGAGGCACCAGTTCATTCATTCTGAAGCTGTTTTTATGTGGAATGAGAATACAAAAACCAAACAACGTGTTCACACCTTTAAAATTTCACTAAATAAAATAATAATCAATTCTCTCATACCCAGTAAGGAAGGATCACACCAAAAATGTGCACTTTACCAAAATACCCCTTGGGGACACAGATTAAGGCTGGACTCCTGCCTCTCAGAAGCTGTGCAGCCAGGAACAGTGTGGTCGCATCCCCAACTCTAATTTGCTAGCCAGAGTCTTTAACCAGCTGTTTGAGATATTTGAGAAAAGACACAGCTAGCAGGCTGCTAGAAATTACATACATTATCTTATGACAATAAGGTCTGTTTTGAAATTTAGCTCTGAGTATTTCTGTGGGAATAACAAGGAAAGACAAGCATTGTGAAGACAAAACAGCCCTGAGTTTCCGTTTCCATACCACTTTATAAAAGCTGTGATTCTATATGGTCACTTTTTGAAAACAGTTTTAAAGGAAACGAAAGGTTCCAAAGCAAATGTAGTGGCCATGTTCCAAACAGAGGAAGCAAGGAGATTTCAAGGTACATTTGAAATTTACAACTCTACGCTAAGCTTTGGCACAACTTAGAGCTGCTTTTTCACTGGAATCATCAGCTTGGAGGTTCCTTGGTTGTTGGTTTGATTTTTCTTTCATATGATTCCCAAGTCCCCTCCTGACACAGTAATTTCACCTTCCTGTTCCTTGGAATCTGCTCGGAAAAGAATATGTTCATTATAGAAAATGACAGACCTGAAACTTGACAATTTTGGGAAAAGAATTAAAGACTAGTGTCAAGATCAAGTGAACTTTCAGGACAAAAGGAGTTCCCTCTATTTGACATGACTTACCATGAACTGCTGCTTGCACATTGTTTGGATGTTGGCATTTGTTCAGCTGAGTTTGATCTCTTATCACAGCTGGCTATCAGCCTGCTGCAGCTGCTCCTTCTTGACCTTTCACTTGCAGTATATTTTCTCCCCAAAATCTGTTAGGATGCACAAGGCTGGGCAGCACTTCCCTGGGGATGACAAACGTCATTGGCAGGGCCCTCAACACCTGCAAGAAGGATGCCTCTTAGTATGATGTACATTATTAGGAGCAGAGTTCTACACAGCAGAGCAACAGGAGTGAAGAGGAAAATATCTAATGTTTCAGGTTGCAGCTCTCTCATCTATAAAATTGAGAGGCAAGCAACAACTGGAGAAACCTCAAAAGCAGCTACTAGAAAACTACAAGGGACAAAGATGACACTGACAGGGCCTATGGGAATGCAGTATTTCCCAACAAATAATTAACTAACAACAGCTTGGTATGGTGGAAGGGAGAGAAATTTGGACTGCAACACTACTGAGAAAGTCTCTTTTTTTCCTTCTCTTTCTGTCTGCCTCTTCCCTTTCTGCACCCTAAGGCTCTTCTCTCCCTGGTAACTGCAGGGTAGCTCACAGCTGATGCCTTCAGAAAAGAGGGTTCTTTACTATTGAAACAGACCATCTCTGGTCCTTATTATGCCTGGAATATAAATCAGATGTTACAACCAATGGAATGTCTTTATATCTCTCTCAGGGAGAGGGAGTAGTAATCTACTCTGTAAAATCCAGGTTACCAATAGCTAAAGTCAAAAATCAAATCAGTCTTCTGAGGGTACCACAACATTTCCCACTTTGATGTCTGTAGGAGAACTAAAGGAAAACAATATATGCCTGTCAGTTTCTGGGCTCCTTGTTTTGGAGAGCTCCTAAGGTGACTCAGTGATGTAGCAATAAGTCAGTACCCCACACACCTTACCACCAGGGATTAGGACATGGGCACCAGAGAACACACTTACCTGCACACATTGGCATTTTGTGACAGAATCTCAGTTAAACAGTGAACAAATGTCAAATGTTAAATAATCCCTCAATTTCAAAAGGAAAAATTGCTATGAGCAGTTGCAACCTCTTACAGCAGAATTAACCATGTCTTGAAGAGCTCCTCTCCAGGTGCCACAATCACTCAAGAAAGGACCCTTAGATCCCAGCCACATCTCCACCAGGAAGGCCAAGAGCAGATCCACTACAAACTGCAGGGGCAGGATGGGGCTGCAATGGGCTCAGCCAAGACACTGCTGCCACAGGCTGCTCTGTAGCTATGGGGCTACAGACTGTGTCCTGACCAGATATCCTGGTCAGCCCAGGAAATCCAAGAATTCCAGATGGGGCATGGGTAACACAGAGAGAGCCATGCTGCAGCTTAGGGGAGGATGAGGCTGATAGTCCCAGCAGAAATGCAGCTTCAGTGGAAGGGGGGGAATCTGCAGACACATCCTCACCTCTCATTGCTCCCCAACCCTTTAATGGTGCCCACTCAAAGCTTCACAGATTTTGGGGGAGAATCCTGAATGTTCTCTGTTTGCATTTTTATTGTTAAACATCCTAAATATTCTTCATATGTTTTGAAA
Organism: Molothrus ater; assembly: GCF_012460135.2. NCBI lineage: Eukaryota > Metazoa > Chordata > Aves > Passeriformes > Icteridae > Molothrus > Molothrus ater. The sequence continues at coordinate 91,462,990 of NC_050480.2, read as the reverse complement.
AGCTAACACATTATCTAGCCCAGCCCATCAAGCTGCAAAATTAGATGATGTTGAGCTTTGAACTCATGTTAGTGATTACACCCCTTCATTTACACTCATAGCTGGGGAGACAGCTGCTGTCATACATGTGTGCTCAAGATGCTTCTGCAGAGAACTGAAACGCAAGCATCACAGTTTGGACCTTTTTTGCTGCCTTTTTTGCCTCCTTTTTTCCAAGCACAGTCAGATAGTACATTAGGAGAAGAAAATAATTTAATTCTATAAAATTTTTATTGAGTTGCAGGGAAACAAGTCAATCCAGGCAGCAATGCAGATATATTTAACTTCTATTCATCCAGTCATCAGTATTCTGTTCTTGCTGTTGAAGCAGTCCTCTAAATATTAGGTAGCTAATGAACTTGTGCCTCTTTAGTGACATCAACATATTGAAAACTTGTAGATTGGAATTCACTGCCATTTTTCTTTTTTCATATAGATTTGCAATTTGCTTAATATTACTCAAAATATTCAGTGAGAGAAGGGGCCAGTTTTGGGGGAGAAGAAGGTATAAGGGTCAGTTACATATTTCATATGTATATATTCATCAAGGCTTCATTTCTGAGCATTCTGTCTGTAATTCAGCAAGACAGCTAAGAGCTTTGCAACACAGCAATATGAGGGCACATGTATGCTTAGAATTAGACGCAGACATAAAATCTTCCAGAACTGGAACACATAGCAAGTGTTCCACTAAACAATGAAATTCAGGAAGTAAAAATGCATTTTGTAGTTCATGGTTCTTTTTCTGTCAGCATTCCAGGAGCAAAAGCAAAGAATAACTGTGGGAAAGATCAAGTGCTTAAAAGCCTCTTCAGAAAAGATATTTAGTCCTTAAAGAAAAATATACATTAAAAAAAATCTCCATCATTCCAGCATTTCACAATACACATCTCTTGATCATTTGCATTAAATATAATGTTCTGAAAAGCTCAAAGAATCACATGACTGTGAGACCAGGAGAAAAAGGCATTTATATGGTTATAGAAAAAAAAAATGCAGTTTATTTTATATCTTGGGACCACATCCTTGACTTTATTCAATTCCAAGCTTTTTAAAGTACAGTGTATGGAAAAACTAGAGATATGGTTTATCAAAATTCATGTATTTTCACAAGCTGGATACAGGTCTTAGAGTTGTAGGAGAATCATAATTTAGAGTAAAGAAAGGAGCTGAAAAATGCTGTTTGAAAATTATGCACTTTTTATACCATTCATGGCTATAGTAGAGCCCTAGTTTAATAGAAATACTACCTAAAAAAATTTAAAAACCAAACCAATAAACTTCACCCTAGAAACAGCAAAAGATTTTCTTTAATAATTTATTTGAAGCCTGCTACACAAAGTTAAATTTTCAAAGCAGTAAAATCACAGAGAGGGTGTTACTTTAAAGAATTTCTTCAGGAAATTCAAAGCAAAAGCTGTGTGCCTCTAAGTATACTATGAGTTTCCTGGCATTTGCTTGTCTGGTGCCAACAAGAAAGCTTAGGAATGCCACTATTCCAAGAGAACTGGCTAGAAAGCATCTCATTTTTCCAAGGCAATAAATCTTCTCCAGCATATCAGATAAGAGACAGGTCTTTCTCTTGACATGCAGACCTATCTGTTCTCATCCAAGTGGTGAGCTGGAAATCTCAAGACATCCGTTTACTCTAGGCCAAGAGTCCATAAAATTCCAAGAAATCTCTCTGGAGCTTACCTCAGAAACAGAATACCAAAGCAGAACAAAGAAAATAATTAGGAATTTGCTTTGCCAACAAATACAACATCTCTTTATTCTGCAGCTAACACAACCTCCCTTCCTATTGGCAGCATGCACAGAGTGAGAGAATATGAACAATATGAAGGATTAAAGATAAATTTGGAATTTTGTCCTTTGATTAAACAATGTTTGACTCCCTTTCTGAAACCAAACAAATAAGAGCTAGTGGCAATGACCATGGGGAAATTCTGTTGAACTCCCAGCCCCCTTTTTTTCTAGAAATACTGAATGCACATGATAATAACATCACAAAAAGTCTCATAAGCAAGCTGGAAAAAAATGAAACTTTCCTCTTACGAAGATGAACGCCATCTTGGCTCCTTTAAGTTGCCCCCACTCAATCATTTCCCTCCTTATTTCTTCTTCTTCTTCATATTTCCTAATGTAATTTGGATTTTATGTAGTCCATTAACAATAACAAGAAATATGCCCAAAAGGTTTGCAAACAAAAGCTCCCCTGGACTTTGGTCTGAATCTTGACTTTTCTCAACTCCACCATCATGCTCAAACAATTCATCCATCATGACCTGAAACATGCATGGACAGACAAATGGGATTGCAAGAGCTCACAACAGGAGAAAAGCAAAACGGCTGACAGACAAACACTGGACAGTTTTTCCCCTGAAAGAGTTAGCTGGAAAGAAAAGGCAAAGGTAAACAACATCCATCAGGCCTTCTCATTAAAGGAAACTCCTCTTGTCACACAGTGGTCTCACCCATCTGAGCTAAATGCACAAACTTAACTGTCTTCAAAGTCATACGGCAATTGGTTTTGTTGTATCTGTGCTACTTACTACTGGCAATCTATGGTCCATTACAAGATCCCCGAGAGAAGAAATCCCCATTCTGAAAAAATAGGCATAAACACCAACAATGCTGAGGGTAAATGGAATTTTTTTCTAGGTCCAGAGGAGCCACAGCACTGCAACCCCCATCCTGGGTAAAAGTGAAATAGTCAGGTTTGAAGCATACCTCAAATTTCCATAGGAAACCAGAGAGTAGAGCAAAGAATTAAATTCAGTATCAATTGAATAAATTTCATTCAGGTCTCAGGTCAGCTCTGTCTGACCAGCATGTCTTGTTTCCTTCAGTTCATAAACCAGTTTGATTATACTACAGAATCTGCCAGAGAAGCCCTTCATTCTATTTGCAGTATCCACACAGTGGATGGGATACATTTGACTAAATAAACTTTCTCAATCAACCTAAACTCAAAGACTCTTCATGAAGATAAGGCAGTCTTCAAAACCCATCCCAATAAAATTCAGCCCCAAAGCATGGACTCTGGGATCATTCATTTTATCGTCATTAATATCTGGTTTTGGCTTTAGATGAAATTATCTCATCCGAACACTCATCTAAACAACTGCACTGACATTCCAGAAGCCTGTGAACAAGGTTAATTTATGGAGTTCAGTAACAAACAGTGCAGCACAGTGGGTGCTGTGGGAGAGGCAATCCCAGCTCAGGTTACACACCTAAGGTTACACACATGGATAGAACTGTTGAAATTGGTGGCTTTATCTGAGTGTTTACATATTTAACTTTCAAGTGGGTGCGGGCCAGAGCAAGAACAAACAGTGAAATCTTGATGTGTTGTAATCACCAAAGGTCCCACTGAAGTCAGTGCTGTAAAGATGCCATCTGTGGCAGCAAGAATTACACCCAGTAATTCCTGCAGACTTGGGATGCGCTCCTGCTGCTATTCTGGTCTGTGCCAGTAGTACGGAGCACATGCTTTTGTTTCATTACTTACCTTCTTTTTCTATTTTTCCCCCCAATAAAAGAACAGGTCTGAGACACATAATTTGCATTATTGCAAATTCAGGGATTTTCTGGCATTATGGAGAAAGTAATGCAATCTATATACATTGCACACTGGGGGATTTTCTGGAGTTCTGAAGAAAGTCATGCAATCTATATTAAAAAACTCTTTCATTAGGTACATGGTGTTGTTACCTTATGCTTGCCATGAGATTCTAGAACAAATTTGAATAGTTGCAGTGACTCAGATGCTCACTGTTACCTTGCTAGGCCAGTATCCTGGAAGAGGGGAGATCTCCCAGAATGTGTGCAATGTTGCCATCTGTCTCCCTGCCCTCTCTGCCTGCTGATAACTCACAAACACCTTAAGTACTACATCCATTTTAACAGACAGGGGAGAGAAGAACTTTTCTAAAATGTTTCACATAGCATGGCAGGAATTGCTAGAGAGCACACCAGGTCTATCAAGTCCAAGAGAGACCCTTCAGCACATAGGGTTCTTTTCTTATTTATTCCCTGATAACAATTTTTTTGGTGTCACAGGTTCAATTTCAGAATCTAGTGAGGCTCCAGTATCTGTTGGGCAAGGCACTCTTGCATCTTAAGACTCAAAACTCTCAAAAAGCAGGTAGTGATACACTTGTTAATGAACACAATTCTGCAAACCCACTAGATATCAGTGTGCCAAAAGTATTCAGATGGCTTGTCCACAGCCTTGTGAACAGACACAGCAACAAGGGTGTCTGGGTAGCCCATATTTTGCATTCAGGGACACCCCTACAGATACTTGGCTTAAACTGTATTCCAGGCACTGACTGCATAGCCAAGGAAAACACAGCTTCACAGAGCTATTGTTCCTTCTCACTTGATTTATTTCAAAGTATGCATACATGCATACAAAACTCAGCAGATAGCTCCAACCATATATCTGTTCATCTGTGGTCAAGCAAAAAAAGACAAGATCCCTACGGTGCAGAAGGCACAGACAAGTATCACATGACATTTTTCCACTGGAGCAACCGTCATCATCTACCACAAGCAAAAAATGGTGATGCCAAAAGCATCACACAGATGCAACTTTCCAAGTAGCCTCATAATCTTCTAAACTTAAACATTTTCTAATAAGGAAGAAAAATTTATTCCATTGTCAGTCTCAATCATTGACTTCAAAAGAATATAACAGTCCAGGAATGAAAAATCAGCAGCAGCTTCTAATGATTCACAGCAGCTAACCAGTCTAAAACTTAAAGCCCTGGGTTTGGGTGCTTGTAATTTTCTGCCAATTCCTGCTTTCCAATAAAAGAAAATATTTTCCATGGTATGTAGGAGATGTATAGTGTCAAGGCCCACATACGAGCATAGAGTTATAGAACAAATTGGGTTGGAAGGGATCTTAAAGATCATCTACTTCCAAACCCTCTGCTGTGGGCAGGGATGCCTTCTGCTAGACCAAGTCACTCAAAGCCCCATCCAACCTGGCCCTAAGCACTTCCAGGGATGGAGCATCTCACACTCATTCCTGCAATTGTTAAACATTTCAGCAACCCTTTCCTCTCTAAATTGTTTCCTTCTATAGAGGAATAGGAATCCTCAGAGTAGCACAAACCACCTAGTGCTAGGGTATGTGTGCAATTATAAACACAAGATGAGAAGTACAAAAAGTGATAAGAGTTCTAAACATGTAAAAGCAATGCATCTGTAACTCGTGTGGAAGCACCATCCCAGTACAGGCTGAGTTGTCCTCCCTGCTCCCAATGCTCTTCTGTGGGAGCCAGAGGTCTCAGAGAGAACACAACAGAGCCTCTCACAGTCTGCATTGTTCAACCCATTTCTCCTCTCTGGATTCACTCTCTCTTTAATCTGCTGATAGATGTTTTGACACAGAGTTGTATTTCACTACAAACCCCTTCTCAAAGCATGGTGGCGCATCAATATAAATCAATGGAGATAAGCCGAGAGCTGTTAAGAGCTACAGCTGACATCTGTACCCTCAACAGCTCAACAATTCACTCATAAACAATAGCCACATTTCCTGGTTTTATGTTTTCATAAGTTAATGAAAAGAGATAGGTTTCCCATGAGAGGTGCTGGAGCTCCACACAGCATTATTTACCCTTCTTTCAAAAGCATAATCATCGCCAACGGAAATTACTCAGAATGCAGTAAAACATGTTTTTCTAACAAAATGAAGTCCAAATCCTGCTTCCTGGACCAACATGAACTTTCCAATAGAGGACAATAAAGCTACCTCTCAGACCAGGAAAAATATATTTGGGCCTTTTTCTGAACCATCCAAGAGCGGTAAATAAATATGTAGAGACAAACATTTCACCTCATTATGCTTTGGTTTATGGAGGACTGGGGTGGTGCATGCACAGGAAGATTCTTTAATGATCTCAGGCTGATACTGAACAGACCATGCTGAAAAGCTTTTTTTGATTCACTAATCCCAATCAAGTAGTGATGTTACAAATATCTTTCAACAAAAACACCCACATCTTTGTCAGTGCTTGCAAAAGAATTAGCTATAGATCAAACTAATTTAGATATACCAGAAGAAAAACAAAATCAGGAAGCCATTTTTCTTTCCTGTATATTTTTAAAGCATGTACAAAGAGGGTTTTTGTAACTTAGGCAGGTAAAAGAGAATTTTTATTTCTAGTCTGTCTGCCTCTATACTATGGAGATCATTTCCAACTTTATCATTTCTGCGCTAGAAAATTTTACCAGTTTTTGTACTGCAGGGTCTGAGTGGGATGATCTATTTCTTACTTAATTGACAAAGTTGTAATGGTTTTTCAATTCCTCCACAAGAAGGAAAGTACTTTAGTAAAGTATTCCTCAAGTGTATACTTACAATGCCATGAATTTCTGCAGGCAAAATTTTTCTGTTGTCATCATAAACTATGTTTACCCTAGATGAGTTCAGCATTCTGGTTAGAGACAAATCTTTTCTGATGAGACTATGACGCCACTAAAACTTTTCTTATGCATGAATGGTGGCACTGTTTTTAAACAGAAACTTATTTCTGTTCAAATGAGCTCTTTATAGAGCATTTTCTCATATTATGATTGCAGATATTTGATCCCAGCAAGCAATAAAAAACTAAGTATGTTTAGTTCTTCTCATGTATCTTCAAAAAAAGACAAAGCTTTACATTACCCATTTTTTAAATTTTAAAATGCTAAACAACCAAAATTTTAGGCAGTCTCTGACAGTAATAAGGACCAACATGGAAGACTAGGGGTGACTGTTTTTTTCCTGCAGTGCAAATATTACTTTTCTTGTTTAAAAGTCAAAAAACAATAGCCAGATATGGTTGCTGGATATTTAATAGACAATCATTACTCTTCTTCAGAAAAGAACCCCAACATAATAAACAAACACATCTCAATAAGGAGTGTTTCACACCAAGGTCATTGCCTGATGTCCCAGACTCTCAGGCACCAAAGCCCACTGCCACCAGCAGACCTGGGAGGGCAGAGCAAACAGAGCTTTTGCACCACAATAAAAGCTGATGACTGAACAAAAATGATGTGTGATTTTTCAAAGGCCACATGAAGTGTTTTATGCAGATGACAACTCTGACCTGGACCTCTACCCTCTAAATTGTTTGACTTGTGTTTTAAAAGTATGCACCTAGATGAGACGGATGCAACAGGTGAGTTTACTTAAATAAATACCCACAAGCATTTCTGAAATTACTAACTTTTGAAAAATCCAAAGAAAATCTAGTTCTTCAAAAGTTATGTTCTCTACTCACAGTTTCACTAAGTCTCTTCAGCCAGCAATCATGGACACAAACAAACTCTTGCTCTCTGCAGGCAACTTGCAGTGAGTCCTGATGGGTTTTTTTGTTACCACAAAGCATTTTTGGCACAACGGGTAAAGTTTTTCAAGCATCAAGATGGAGCACTTGTTGTGTGCAGGTTAAACACTTGGAGTGTTCAGAGGGTTTTGTGCTGAATGTGGGCTGAAATGGTGATGCAGAGTCCTCTAGCCATGCACATGTACTGTACAGCAGCACCCTGGCCCAGACTCCATCCCAGCTGCACTTGATAGGCTCAAAGTCTGTCATGGTTCTGACTGCTCTGATAAGCAGCTCAGCTGCTCTTCCTTTGCCATGGAACCTTTTGAAGTTTAGAAACTAAAACATAATAATAAACAAATAAAAAGAAAAAAGTAATTGTTTATCTCAGAGTAACTGAGAATCTAAGATGAGGTATTAACTTAGACTCTACCAGATTCAGTTCTGGTAAGGAAGATTAGGCTGCTTTTGCACTACCCAAAGGAGTGTCCTGCCCTATAAGAACACCTGACCTACTCCTATTCCTTGTGGAGTCAAGGAGCCCAGAAGCACAAGGATTTAAAGCCAGCAAAAAGAGTTACTAATCCACCCAAACAAAGCTGCTGAGAAAGCCTGCTTGCTGTAGGTTGAGCAGCCCTCCTGTATTCCTTCAGCAGTTACCCACATGGTCCCCACCTACCAGCTCTTGTAACACCTAATTAACACTTGCAGGACTCCTTAAACATGATCTTCTGAAATGGGCACCCAATCCATAGGGAACACCAGGCCATGTGGGAAGCATTAAAAATATGGATCAAGACCCACACAAGTGCTTTAGAAATTTCAGAAATTCAATTGTTTTTCAAACCAATCAACTGCTGCTCTACAAAGGATGCATTTTTAAGGTGTTTGTTTTGCCTGATGATTTCAATTTGCTACGATGTTCAGAAAATCTAGAAAACATCCATTTCAGAGCCATCCAACTTCCAAAATGGAGCTTCTCCTCATCTTTAATTTGATGTCTTCCTGTGCCATGGCCTCTCATTGCTGGTATGTCTTTGGATGGAAAGGTTTTAGGTCTTGGGTGCTGACAGGAAGACTGGGTGGTTGAAGAAAGCTTATCCCCTTATTTGAAAAACATTTTAAAGAACTTCTCTTTTACTAAAGATATTACTTAACATATAGACCTAGGTCTAAATTTAAAAGATATAATATGTAGAATATTGAAATAATCTTTACAACATCATGATCAGGAGAAAGTTTGGATAAATGAGAAGAAATGTACTAATTAGTGAACACAAATGAGCTGTATAAACTAAGAGATGCTGCATACCACTGTTGCACTGAATGGCAATGTGATCTAATTTAAGAATAAAACCAGCATGAGTCTTCCAGGTTTGAGGTCCCAGGTGAGAGTTTGAATATCTTCTATGACAAATAGCCTGTAACAACTCCAGTAATTATGTTTAAATAATTTTCCAACAATGAGCTTGGGGGTTTAAAATGTTCTCTATTTTACTGCACAGACTTGCTAAACATGTTAAGGAATACAGAGGTAGATAAAAATGAGGACAAATTTAAAACAATAACAGTGAATAAATAGGATCTACTCACCAAAAGAAAATATATCCAAATACAGAAAGATTCCAATAAATCAAACCATATACTCCTTGAAAGAGAATTTTACTGTCTCAATGGTGCTAACCTTTCAATGCCCAGTTAGCCATTACTTCATCAAAATCTCAAGTAGGAGAATTACTGGTGTGCTCAGGCTGCCTTTAGATTTCCTAGTATTTTCTCATTAATGTTAATATGCCATTAGAACATTGTGCACTTGAATTAGTGACTCATGATATTAGACATAGCCCTAAGGCAATCAAGAGTCACAAATATCTCATAGCACACTTCAGTAGCAGTGCTCTGTAAGATATCCTTTGCATCTGAAATTCATCACTTCCTCAGCAATCTCATAAAAATGGTAACTTTTAGAGATGCCTGCAGCAATGCAGGCAGAACACAAGCCCTTCTTCCACAAGTTACTTCCCAGTGCTGTTATCAACATTCAGTGGTGGAGCTGGCTGGTAGGGAGCAAAGCTCTGACAACTTGTCATGTTGCATCAGTCACTGCTGATACAAACTGGTGAATAACATAGGATACAGACAGAACTTCTGCAGAGAATGGCAAAACATCAAAATGACAGCAAGGTCATTACTGAGTGATACTCATTTTATAGTGTGTTTTACTTAATAACACTGACAGCAGGTAGTTATTTTAAATGCAATAAAACTAACTGTTTCTTGGTGTCAGCTGAAAATGAGACCTTGTAGGAATCCGGGCTTATAAAAAAGGAACCAAGCAACCAAGTTTAAGACACCTTCGATGGAAGATACAAAATGAAAAAATTCCTTTGATGGAGGAAGAAGAATGCAGAGATATCTCCAGTTCCACATGACACTAACAAGTACTGAGCACTACAGTCAGTGTGGAAAGGAGATTAGAAAATGTTATCTACACATCTGCCAGTTGCACACCTTTCCCCAGGCTCTACTAGTTTTTGTTTATATAGAAATATTCTTTTTCCTTCAGTGCTGATTACATTAGTGTTATTAACAGTAGTGCTGATCTGTAATCATTGCACTCATTCACCCAACTGCAAAGCACCAACTTCCTGTACACACAGAGACTTCCCCACACAACACTAAATCTGATAAGGAAATAAAGGAGATCCTTAAATCACCTGTGCCTTAGGAAGAGTTCAAAGTAAGCCATGAATTGTGCAGGAAAAATTAAAGAACAGATAATAACTCTAATTACAAAATGGTGATTATCCTTAAATGTTTCAATCTGAATGGGTAATTAACTGAGATAATGGTTGCAAATACATATTCTGAAGTGTTCTTACCTTTCATGTTTAAGTAAGGCTAATATCCTTAAGGAAGAAATGTCCTCAAAGCATGCTTACTGTATTAACCCAGTCTTCCCCACACAATGTGAAGTTCTTCTTCTGGCTTAACTCTTCGAGCAATAGATTTCTTCCAGCAATTTTGTTTGCTGGTTTTCTGCTGCATGAGCTTCAGCAAGATTAATCTGACTTCAAAGCAGTCAATGCTCTCTCAGTACTCATTTGCATCGAGTTTTGTAGTGAAGAAATAAAGTTATGCTGCATAGCTTACTTGAACATTAGTCTTCCATCAGCCATTTGACAAAACACTAAAAATAAACTCTGGTTAAGAAATTAAAAAAAAAACAACAACAAACAAACAGTTCATGAACACAACTGCCTTAGGTGGGCATGACCCAATTTTTGGATTTTTTTCCCAAATGCACATGCTAATAAAGACCAACAAAATTTACTGAGAGGATATTGCCTTTTTTATGTTAGTAGGATAGCTAGACTGGAAACTGCACATCTCATCTCAGCAGCCCAGAGGAACTAACCCTGCCTTCAGACCTGCCCCTTATCCATGGGATATTTTCTTATTCTCTTACTTTCCTATTCAGAATTACAGCTTTGTTTAAGTCAATATGGCATGAAACATTCCAGAAATTTGACTGGATCTTCAGACCTGAACTTAGTTACTCCTACTCATAGCTACTGATGAGGGCACTAGGTACATCCTAGGTTACCTGAGATGTACCAAAGACAAATCCATTCTTACCAGGAAACTTTCCCACCCACTCCACACTTCTGAGAAACAGAGTCATCAGCAGGCACAGAGAGGTTGCTGCCCACCTTGAGTTCACAGCTGGGGACTAATTGGCATAAACATGTTGTCACTCCCTTTGGCAGTAAAAGCAAAGCAAGAGCATTCCTCCCCCAGACACTCAGGCTGCTCCATATGCTCTTTATGGCAAGCTGAATGGCTGCAAACCCCAGCTATACACCAGCCAGAGAGGAGCTGAGCAGGAAAGAGTCAGAACATGCTTTGGCTTCCAGCTGCTCCCCTACAGGCTGACATTTCTTAAGTAGGTGTACATTTTGTAAAGTAACACCCTGAGGCACTCAGAGGAGCAGGAGGTTGTTTTCCAGAGCAGCCACCATCAGTCCCTGTACGCACCACAAAATTGCTGTGAGCCTTACGGTTTCACATGACTGCCTCAGACTTGGTAAAAACTCTTTGGCTATATTAACATGAAGATATTAAACATACTTGCTGGGACTGGAGGTGTGAGATATGAGACACAGCAAGCAGAAAGGAGGGACCTTTAAAAATTATGTTTTTTTTGTCTCTAAAACACATTTCTGGAAGCACAACAAGGAAGAAATAGTTACTGTAATGGTGAGATGACAAGAAATTGTAAGAGAAAAGGCATCACATAGGAAGGTGACAAGGAAAAAAGATATAGCAGGAAGAAAAATGAGGAAATACAGCAAGAACTCAGACTGGAAGCAATGGCCAGAAATTTTGATTCCAGAGGAAATGTTCAGGCTAGAGCAGAAATAGGTTTGAAATGTATTTAGGATGTGTTCACCCACAAAGATCAAGACCACTTTGCCAGCTTTCTTTCCAACAGTTCCTAATGCCAGTACACAGAGCCTTACCCCTGCACAAGGCTTCTACAGCCACCCACATCTTAACACTAGACTGAGACCTTTCTTTTGATGACTTAGAGGGTATGCCCATGAATTAAGGCTGCACCTTTTACCACTGGTCAGGTGTTAACTGGGTTGGTGGCTTTGGAGGGGTGTGTGTGTGTGTGTGTGTGTGAAATGGGGAGGGATAATGAGGGAAAGTACAGCCACAGGGTCTTGCTCTGGGCTGCCTTGTCTGAGCCATTTTTTATTGCAGTTTCCAGACCAAGAACTCACTGTTTGTTCGTGGTCTGTGGAAACCTAACTTGTGAAAGGTTTTTTGGCTCTCCTCCTCATTTCCACTAGCTAAATTGCCATAAAAAGCAATCATGTTATGCAGGGATTTTCCCCTTTGCCATTTCTGAGATGTCTAACCTTCTTGTTTTTCACATTTCTTCCCTGTGTCAGCAAGTGGTGTGGCTTCAGGAAACAATCTGTGTAGTCATGATTAGCAGAGAAAAAGTCCTGTGAAGCTGTGAACTGTGAGGCCAAGAAGGAAGTGTGATCCACTGCTGGTTTGAAAAAGTCCAAGAGAAAGACGAATTAAAAGAAAATTCTGATTTCTCAGCTCTACTGGAATGTGTCAGTGGTGCTGGCACAGAGAGATTCAAACCCTTCAGAGACCGCTGCTCTGGCCCCAGACTCAGAATCTTCTTTACCTCCAAATTCACAACTGAGCTTCACTGGTAGAGGCTCCTGATTCAGAGGTCCACTAAATCTCCTATCAAGAACAGGAGGCACAAAAGCTATGACTGGATACCAGGGAAAACCACACCTTGTAACCATTCTTCACAAATATCTTCATCACTTAGAATCTATTTAAACCTTTCCAGAGCTGTTGGTGGGTCCAACTCTCACAATAAGAGGGAAACAATAGATCTACAAAGTGCAGACACAGGATGTTCTTAGAGGGAAGTTGCAAGTTCAGCTGTAGTGGAGGTAAATGGGGTGACAGGACAAAAGGTCTGAAGGCAGAAAGGAAGTTTCCTCAAGGTAAAGAGGATTTTTTTACAGTAGATTTTGCTTTTTATTCAAAACTGATTTGTTTTGTGCATGCCTTATCCATAGAGGAAGGCAACATTCCACTGCCCTGTCACACTTCTAAACATCCTCTTTTATTGCAAAGTGAGTGTCCCCTCATCCACCCTGGGATCAAGCACAGGTGGATTGCATTACTCTGGGCTGATACTGACGGTACAAGTGGTAAAATCTGAGCCTATGCACTAAATTCACGTGCCACACACTATCTCTCCCTCTCACAATGGGGTCCAGCCCAAGCAGTACCAAACTGAAAGATGGTATTTCTCTAGTGCCCTGCTCGACATTGCTCCTGCTTTTCTCAAGAGATGCCAATTTCTTTCTTTCACTTAGACTTCATTTTTGACCTTCTTAGTGACTCTCAAAAGAGGGGGTTGGGGGAATAAAATAAAATCAGCCAGGCCACAGTTACTTTGACTGAGTTAGCTATAACTACTAGCGAGTAGAAAAAAACTTGGGAAACCATCACCACAAGAAATGCACTTAAACTAAAAATATTATGGTACAGTTTCATTGGGTCTTGATCTAGGTTTCACAAAAATTTCTCTTTTACTGTTTTGTTTTCAATAAAAGATCACTAGAAAGTCAGCTATTATATATAAACTCTAAGTGATTTTGTGACTTCTTACCAAAACAATCTCATGCCCTCTGTTTTACTCAGGTGAAAAGAATTTAAACTGAAACCCACAGCTACCATACCTAATTACGAGGTCCAGCACTGCAGAACACTTCTCGTAGAATGGCTTCATTTCTGCTTCTGTAGATGACTTGACACAAAAGGAAGTGCTAAGAAGCTGTCCAAAAATTGATTTTGAGCAACTAAGGGGTGTGGGGACACTATATGAAGAGGATCAGGGCTAAAGAGACTGTGTAGTTACTACAAATTGTGAAAATTGAGCAGATTAAATCAGGCACTTGTGCCAACCTGATTTACTTGTTCATGCACACTTGCACATCCATACTGCTCTTGTACTTCTCCAATAAAAACCAGGCATTATGTGCTATACTTCTCCTTCTGATTGCCAAGACATAGCACCTGGTTCTTGCTTCAGTTACTGAACTTTGCAAATCACAGTTATCCTTTTTGAAGAACATCATGGGGTTTTTAAAAAGGATGGTTTTTGCAAACTCACACAGGCATAGTGGAGTCAATACATGATTTTCACTGAGACAATGCCAAGCTCTAACTTCTTTGAATGGCCCTTTAAATAAATAGATGAATATTAAAAGCCACTTCCAGAAATAAACTGAAATAATTAAAACAATTTCTGACCATGCTTAAAGAAAACTCATTTCCAAGCAGTAAAAATTGATAGTCAAATCTTGCTATCCAGCCATGGCACGTGAGATTTCTGCTTTGATGTCTATTAGTTCTGTAATTGTTTTCCCTCCAAGAATTCATTTCTGGAGATTTGGTAGCTCTCTGGAGTTGTTATTAATTAATCTAAAATAATTTGTCCTGAAAAAATTGCTAGGGTTCTTAATAAGTGGCAGGTCTGAATGCTTACCTGCATGATTCATGAACATCAAACTAATCACAGCTCGTCACTAAAAATACCAAAAGTTCATTGCAGTAATTACAGCCTTTAATGCAGAACATTTCATATAACTGTCTTTATATAAAGGTCTCAGTTTCATACAGATGTCAGCAGTGGCAGAAAGTGCTCCCTTTTCAGGAGAGTACTGATCATGATTTCAGGTGAACTACTCTGCAAGAGGCTATCTGCACAGGAAGTGGAAGAAATGGCATGGATGGGAACCCAGATCACCTTATCCTGAGTTGGGATTAGTTACACCTGCCTTCATACAGCCTATTCTTAAAGACATCAGTGATTAAGACTGCCTAGGGAAGTCATGGCAAGGCTTCATCATACTTGTTATCACAAGGATTTTTCAAGTGTTTCAGCTGAGTCCTCAATGGTCCAGCTGTGTGGTGTATTTCTATTTCTAGGTATCAGATAAGGGGAAATCCCAGGGGTGTATGAAATGGCTTTTAGTGTCCAAATGTGCTGGCTAAAAATTAGCAACACACTGTGGGAACAGAAAACTGTAACCAGAGATGTTTTTGACCACAGTTTTACAGGCCCCTATGGAAGCACAGAAAAGATTGTAAACTTCAATCCAATTTCTAAATTGTATTGAAAAAAAACCCTTAATCTGGGCTAAAAAAGAAAATTGTTTGCATCTGGAAATAATAAGAAGGCTAGGAAAAAATGGAGTGTGATTGTGGCTCCCTGGTGAAGCAAAGTCGGATATAGATTTAGACTGCAGGAACAGGCATGAAATCAGATGTTACAAATATTGCAAAGAAATGCATAAATGAAATATTACCAGTGAGAGCCAGTAGATCAGATTCTTGTTTACAAGCAGGTGAACTTTAAAGGGAAGATGTATAACAAGTAGTGTTCCCCTAGATAAAGAGAGGTACCATGAAATTGCAGTAAAAAGAGAGAAAAAGATTGGGAGAGGGAAGCTAAGTGCAGTAGAGCAAGGAGCAGCAATTAAAAATTGGTGCAACACAATTCCAGGGCATTTCAATGAAACAGAATATTGTGGGGGGTGAGGGAGAGGAATCCTGGGAACTTTCCAAAAGCAGTTTAAAGCTGCAGAAAAATGGCATGTGTGAAAGACATTTTGAACAGGGTTATCAAGATGTTGAAGGAACCCCACAATAATATTTTGTCAAGCTACAAAAAATGTTACAGGCTTGTGTAACTACCCAGTTTCCACAGATGAACAGATGGCACTAGTAACAGAAAAGGAAAAGGCAACAGCTGAAATGAAAGCACAGAAAGATGCAAACTCTAGCAAACAGTAGAGACTTGCACAGACCTGAGAAACAAGCTTGTACACAAACAAGAACACTAAAGAGAAAGGGGCATGCAAGTGATACAGAAAATAAACCAGCACACAGTCAATAGCAAATGTACAAGATACAGAAAAAATAAAATTAGAAAAGCAGTGATGTCATGTAGAAAACATAGTGGAAAAACCTTATGCACAGAATCATCATGTCAGGGGTTTCAGGAACAAATTCAACTGCTGATAACTTTGAGATTTCTCACAGATGACATTATTGAAACACAGTAAGTAAAAAGTAAATGTTAGTCATACCCCTCAAAAAACCCCCCCAACAAACAAAAAAAGACAGCAGTGAATGAACAGGAAAACAGAAACCAAAGAGAAAATCAACACTTTTTTTCCCCATGCTAAAGTGTGTCCTAAATAGTGCAAATAAAACCTATAATTGGATGAGTCTGGGGACTTTACTATAAACAACACTTAGACTGATGAAAAGGGGAAAAGATTGAAATTTCACATAGGGAGGAAAAGCCACAACTTATGAATTAAAAAAATGTATATGGTAACTAAACCTGAGACATACACTAAAACTAAGACATAGGAAAAAAAATAAAATGTAACAAGACCAGGTTATTTACAAGTCAGATACATTATATAAGTGACACATTGTCTGTCACTGACTCCAAAGAGGTAAAAATGCATTCTCATTTCTATTGCTCATTATCAGAGCAATAATCTAGGGTATAAAACCTCCTAATATTTTCTCAAAAACCTCCAAGTACATCTGCCACCTGACACAACAAATGGAGTAAGCTTCTACAGGATACTGTCTCAGCACACTGCAGCTTGAGTGTTGATGGGAGCTGGAAGCCAGCTACCACATCCTGAAAAATAAAGCTTGAATGGAGAGGCAATCAGCATACAGCATGAGATCAGCCAGGCAGAGCAGAAATACCACTCCAGGAAAAGGTAGTGAGCTGCTGGATTGCACATCAGCTTCATTATCAAGAGATGGTCAAGAAATACTTGGAAAGAACATTTTGAAATAAATGCCTTCTTGACAAGAGCCAGACAGAACTTTTAAGAGTAGGTAAAAACCAGTAGCAAATGATATTAGAGGATAATAGCCAATGAGTAGAGGGGGGGGTTTGGGTTTGCTTTTTTTTTTCTTTTTTCACTTAGTTGATTATGGGCTTGTGGGAGTTTTGGGGTGTATTTTTTCATTCTGTTTCATTTTTAATATCACAAAAATAAAAAAATATCACAATCCAAACAGGTACTTCACTAAAGTGACTGAGAGGTGGATAGCTAATTGCTGAGACAATGGCCTTGCTATGTGAAAACACATCCACTGAACAAGAACTTTGACCTCACAATCAAACAGAAAACATCACCATCTCAACTAATGGAGAATTTTAAGGCAGGCACTAGAAACACACAGGGAAATAAAGCAGAGGTTTCCAAGTGGGCATATTTATTATTCTGCCAGACTGGCCCTGCCAGAGAAGAATTCCTCTCTGTGCCCATAAAGACAAGAAAAACACAGAGAAAAGCTGAGCCAGGTTGAAAGCATCACTTAAAAGATGACTGGATCATCAAAAACAAAAGGGTTGTCAAAAGTGTGAGCCACTGTCAGAGGGAAAGCTATTTCTGAAAAGTCAAAATTGCCAAATTCAGCCCATGACACTGAGTTAAGTGGTCATGGTACTTGCAGAAGTCAAGAGCCAAAGAGATAATGACAGCTCATAGCACTAGCAGCAGGGTTTAGATTTTAGAGTTACTAGTTCCAGAGAGTTTTACAGGTTAAAAAAAAATATTGAAAACAAAGGAAAAAATAAAAAAGGAAAAAAATTTAAAAGGAAAAAAATTTAAAAGGAAAAAAGAAAGCAGAGAAAAGAAAACAAAACAAAAAAAAAAGAAAAACAGAAGTATTTTATGAGCAAGAAGCTGTGTGGGGCTGAGTTGGTGGCCAGGATTAAACCATGACATAAACGTACAAACAAGTCAGCTAATCTACCCTAACAGATGTCCTGATTTTTAAATTTACATCTCAAACAAATATGACAGAGGGAAAAGTGATGCAGTCTCCCTGAACGGGGCACTATGATCTTACATAAAGAAACTGAAAACAACTTTCAGGACTTTTTACTTGGTCAGAACAACACATGTGAAAGAAGAAGCAGGACCAGGACACTGCACTCTTGTGTCTCACTCCTGTCTCACACAAAATGGGAGGGAGCCAAAAGAGTCTCTGTGACAATTTATCTGCTTGAAATGCTTTTAGCCACAGGGAATGGAGGTAATTTTGCCCGAAATTTACTCAGCTCATTAGGAAGCATTTCCTATCATAGAAGTGAATATGTGAAGGTGTAAGAGAAGGAAATTGGTTCCTGATTTCAGTCAGCTCTCCATCCTTCACTGCTTACATTCCTGTACCTCCTTAGCACTGTCTAGAAGTTACTGTAACCTCCATGGCATGCATCAAGAGCATAAGATGGTTTAATGAGAAAATAATCCTTGCTATTTTTTTTCTATTTTCTTTTAAAGCAAGCTTTCTGGTACTATATGGTTAGTACTTGCCACGAAATACCATCAGAAAACCTTAAAACAGCCCTTGGTAATGTTACTACTGCAAGACCATGTTTCAGTTAGTTTAACATATAACACATAAAAATAAACACAACTTGGTTTGGGTTTTTTTTCCTCCCTTTCAGCCTGACCCAAAATATGCTAACCTGATAGAAGGAGGCCAGGAGTGTTGCAAAGGCTCAGGCTTGATACATTGCCTCTACAGCCACAGCTGCACCACCACAGGAGAGCACATGAAGAAGCAGCCATACTTTCTGGAGATATTCAAGGCACAGATACTTTAGGGAAAACAAGGCTGGCAAATTAATGTCTGATAAAGTCTGGGAAGCCACAAGGGAAATACTCTATGTGTACAGCTCAACAGGACATAGGACTGTATGACATTTTCCAGTTCTTCCTCACAGTTGGACTTCACAAAACCTAAGACTTAGTTTCTCTCCCCATGAACTGCTCAGCAAGGTTAAAAGGGATTCAACATCCAGTATGCTGAATTATTATGCTGTCATCAGTAGAATCTAAAAGAGATGTTATTAAAAAAGAGAGCAAGAGTAAAAAAGCCAGTTCTTGAGTCTGTTGGATGTCAGCATATTGCTTCAGAGTCCAAGGCAGAGTTGGATTACAAGCATCCAACTCTGAACATTTCTAATAAGTTAATTAAAGAAATATTACATTCCTATTCATAAAATCTTCCTTCTTCCAGAACGGACATTGATTGATGTTCTTAATAAATAAAAGATCATCAACTTTTATTCTATGATAAATCTTTCAAATTGCCATGTTGTTTGCACTTTCCTGCTCTACCCACTGTAACTCCTCCAGCTGCTATGAGCTATTAGCAATATTTCAAGAATGAAAATATGGAACTGTTCTTGTTCCTTCCCAAATGCCAGAACTGACAAAAATGAAAAGAAAGTGACATTTTCAACAGTTTTTACCTGATCCCATCATCCTTGCTGAAAATATGTGTCCAAATAATAACACACAGCACTCTACTCCTACTTGAGTTAACCTAACTCTTTCTTTGACTGAAGTAGGAAGAGACCTTTCATATGCCAGTCCACAGTCTCTAACCATATTAAATGTCTCTACTTCTCATTTCTCATCTGTAACTTCACTTGGGGTAGGGGTGGGTGGTGGATGGAGCAATGGATATGACAGAAAAACCCAAAACCAGCTCCAACAAACAGGCCATGAAAAACCCAATCACATAACCCAAAGAAATCCTGAACCATACATCATAGTTAGTTAATATCTGGACATGATAAGCAGTCCACAGTCATTTACAGGACCAAATTAAAGAGCAGAATATGTAAGTTTGTTGTTTCCACATAGGCACATGCCTACAGTTGGGGCAGGTCATGATTCTTGCATGCAAAAACCTTGTGAAGCAGTAGTCTAAAGCAGAGAGGTTTGCATAGAACTATTTTGCAAAAACATTTCATTTTTCAAAACATTCTTCAGCTTTGTACCCAGAGATACAAAGCTAAAGCAAACAGATTTACAGTCCTTCAGGATGACCCAGTTAGACTAAGACTAAAATAAAAAAGGAGCACTGAGTTAAATGTGATAAGGCAAAGCATTGTTTTTCAGTCCACTACATTGCTCCTTTCAAAGGCATCCACAACAATCCTTGCATTGGCTACACAGGGAGATAAGGCTCCTGTGCTTTCCTTGTCTGAAAATAGTTGATGCAAAAATTCTCTTTTCAGAGTTCTTTATCTCCAGTGTAACCATCTTACCACAGTACCAGTAAGAAGTCCTATCCAAAGTAGATTGCCTGCAATAGTTCATAGATTAATTTCCTTTCCTATTTAAAAAAATAAGCTTTAAGAGCTTGCTGGACTTTCATATTTCTGTCCCTGCAGTAAAGTTTCTGAGAATCTGGTCAAGACCTTGCTGCAACAACAGAATCATTAATAATAATGATTATATCAGTAATAATCATCAGTAATAATAATAAATGAGTAATAGCTAAAAATATATATTATAGTGTTAAACAATTAATGAGTAATCTGCTTAAACTATTGTTTAAGGAAAGTAATCTGCTTTAAACTATTGTTTAAGGATAATTCTGACCATGCTGACACTCCCTATCACCAACGCCTTTAAGCAAAGCTGAGAAAGACACAAATGCGGATGTGGGGGAAGGTGGTGAACAGAGAAATCTCTTTTTCCACTAATGAAACAACTGAAACAGTAAACAAAGACAGTTCACCAGTAAGTGAACTCTGACAGCTTTGTTCACCTAACATCTCAGTAACACAGAAATGTGGAGGCAGGTAGGTGATGAGGCCTGAGTTGGATACAGCCAGTAAAGATCTCTTTCACCGATCAGTGATGTCTCATCCAAACCAAAGGGAAGGAAAAGGCAAGAGGGTTCACACCCTAAATGGAGAGAAAGGGAAACACTCCTGAGCAATTGAAAAGGAGACAGTGGTACTCAGACTAATGGTATTGGTAATATCTACTTAACCTGTTATCCTGGGTCACAGAATATCCTGAGTTGGAAGTGACCCACAAGGACCCTCAAATCCAACTCTTCAATGGTTGATACAAACCCACAACCTTGGTGTTAATAGAACCATGCTCTAACCCCCTGAGCTAATCTCAGCAGTCAAATGGTGTTTGTCCCCAGATTTAGGGCCATTCCACTTCAAAGATTCCACTGTTTGAATGAGGCCCTTGGACAGTCAAAAGGGAAAGCTTGTCCTCTAAATATTCCTAGACAGTACAAAGGCATGGACATTCCATTTTCCCCTTGGTGAGATAATGAGTTTGCCAAAAGGGAACCCCAGCCTACAGATGTGACTGCTCTGATTTCCAACACTGTGTGACAGAAAGGTAGTAGGAGAAGTCAGACTTATGCTGACCTCTCCAAAACAGGACAAGAGAAAGAGGCTGGAGGCCTCAATTCTTGTTTTGATACAAACAAAAGCATTTTTTATTATCCAGCTTACAATAAAAATGAAATTTAAAAAAATCAAATAATAATTCCCACAAAGGTCACAGCAGCATCCAACACACTTGGAAAGAGAAGCCAAATGAGAGGTTCACCTTGAGGTTCCTGGGTGGTGGGGCAGAGTGCACTGTCAGCATGCATGACACCAGACTGGGGAGAGTGACTGATACACCAGAGACTGTGCTGCCATCCAGAGGGACCTCCACAGGCTGAAGAAATTGGCTGATAGGCACCTCATGAACAACACAGTACTGCACAAAGAGCTACAGGAAAAAAAATCATTATCAAGATTATGCTGTGGAGGGGAAAATATTTTGTTGTCATATGATCAAAAACAACAAAACAATAAAAGTCTTGGTAACTTGCTCTTCTAACTCCTTTTTGTACTTAGCCCAAGTTGCTGAACATAGATCTGCAGAGGCCTACTGCACAGGCACAGAAACACCCAAGCATTCTGCAAGGTGTTAAAGTGCTAGTAAAGATTTTCTGTGGAATCTTGCAAGATCTTGCAAAAAGACATTTTGTCCTCTAACAAAAGTTTGCACCAGGTCAGCAGTTAGGTTTATTTTTCAATGGGCTTAAAATCTCTGTTGCCATGTGCCACAGTAGCACATAAATCTTTCTATCTCCTTGTCCAACAAAAATTTATCAATACTAGAACTTCAGTTATTGCTGCTCATTCTGAAGCTGCTAAGGAGCAGGGGGAAAAAAAACTAAGTAAATCCTGGGTTTATTGTTTCTAGGAAAGAAGATGTCAGAAACTAAAAGATGAGAATGAATAAAAGGTAGCTTAAAAAATTGCATCTTGCAACTTACAATGGGTGTTCAGCAAAATTTCAGCCAAAACCTCATTTTTGATGCCATCAGTGAGAAGAGAAAGTGTCCTGGGAGTGGAATTTCCATCTCTTCTTTTGGTGCAAGCCTCTTTTTGCAGCAGCTGCACTTGTTTCATAGAGAGGGTCAGAGAAAGAGAGGAACAAATCTTGGCTGAAAGGCATTCAGCCTTTCAGCATTTAGCCTACATAGCTGATTCCAGAAGAGCTACAGGCTCCACATGGGACAAGAAAAGAAGGAGAAACTTCCAGATTCTCCTTCAGGACATGACCATAAATGTACTGCTTAGCCTTAGACTAACCAGCTTCCTACTTGCATGTTGACAGCCGCCACCTGGAAGCTGGATAACAGTCCACAGTCAGTGTGCCTCACAAATACAGTGAGACGTAATCGTTAACATTTGCAAAGCACATAGATAAAGTTCAGATGAAAAGGTTCACTACCACTGAGTACACAGAGATGGAGGGAAGAGATAACACATTACCGGTATTTGTTGAATGGTGCAATATAATTCAATTCTACAACCATAAGCAAATACAGCTATGCACACGGGCATGCACACACATTCTCCTTCAGCCCATGTGCTATTAGCTATTTGTGTAACACAAAGATGTGATCCTGGAAACCCTGCTGCACTCACAGCCCAATTCCATCTTTGCAGTATGCATGAACATGGGCAGGGTGTCTTGTAAACACCTTAAAATACACATAGTGGGAAAAAGACTTAGATTTTGCGCATTTTTCCCTTCTATTGCAATAGAGGCAGTATAGAGAAGGTCAGGTGAACAAAAATATCTGTATGTGTGCATAAGGAAAAAAGAAAAATAACTTTAATACATCCTTTATGCCTTTTTCTTTTTTGCTAATGTATCGGTTGTTCCCAGTGTTGTGTCACCAAATGGCACAAGCACAGCTCTAATCACCAAGTGCTGTGTTGTCATCTATGACCTCTGCAGAAATGGTGGGGTCCCCTTCAGAACAAACTTATAAGAGTAGATAAAAAATTGGCCTAGAAGCCCAGTCACACTGAAGGCAGTCACAGCTGATGAATCACGAAGACAGCAGAGAGATGAGCAGGAGGCAGGAGCAAGCAGCTTGCACTCCCTGCACAGCTCTCACGACCTCATCACCTACAGTACAGGGGCTCAGCCGTGCTCACGCAGCAGGAACAGTGACTGTGCTTAAAGCAAAGGGCACCTGGCACTCTCCCAGCTGTGACCTACAGCACAAGCAGCTAGTCCCTTTTAGTCCACTGTCTGGCAAACATACCTGACATATTCCTACAGAATTACAGGATGGTGAAATGACTGTGTGAAGAATAAAGACTCCTCTTCTACTTTAATGGCATACAGTCTGAGGAGCCAAATCTGGAAACAGTTTACTACTGTGAGAAATTAGTTGAGAATCTAGGCTCAGGTGTGGCACTCTATCATCCTGAAACAAATTTTAAAACAATAGAAGGGAGAAAAAAATCTTACAGTAATAAGAATGATATAAAAACTTTTGTATCCATTTTTCTCTGTCCATGTTCTTATTTGAGAATTATAAATGAAAATTATTACTTTATTATTATTATTATAAGGGAGAGAACTGACTCTCAGCTTTCCCTCAGCTGTACATTATTACTTGAGAGCAAATGCAGGGGATCTGTTTAAGTATGCTGTAAGGCCAACTTGCCTTTGTTTGTTTGCTTGCCTGCTTATCTGTTTTTCATACATCCTTTATGCAAATGAAACACGAAAAAATCCCCCAAGCATACCCCGGCTTTTAACAATTATATTTCCATCATTATCAGAAAACCTCATACATGATTTGGAAGAATTGACCCCAAACATTAGAACTATGTGTTTTAAAACAACTCTGTAGATCTACAAAGAATTCATTTAAATCAAGATCAAGGAATGTGATGATATTTCCTAAACCATCACTTGACTCAAACTTTCTTATCTCCTTGGATCAGTTTCCTCCAAGAAAACTGCAGTTGAACGAGAACATTGTTCTCCCACTCCATGAGATTATGAATCCTGTTGAGGGGCCTGATTTTGACTGGGTATTTCCTTCTCCAAGACAAGCCACACAAAGAAATGCACTCAGCACAAAGCTAATGCTTTTGACAGACTCATGGTGTTTCCATGAAAACATGAAGCAAGGAATTCTCCTCCCTCTTTGCAAAGGTTGAGACATGCAAATTCAGGCACCTTCATGTGCTCTGATTGGAGGTGCAGAACACCCAGCCCAAGCAGACATCAGAACCTGGAGAGAACTCCCCTGCAGAGTCCTCAGAAGTCACTCCAGGATTATTATGCTGCCCTCACTTGATTGCCCAATTCTTTACTGTCTGTGACCATGGCTCAGTCACTCACCACCCACCAAGGCCCAATTTCATGCTTCAGGCCTGAGCTGAAATCTATATATTGTATAGAAACAGAACATGGTCAGTCACTTGAATCACAGGATATAAAGCATGCTTTAAGCATCACCTTGATAAACCAGAGTGCATTCTTCAAAGCTGATCTAAAGAGCAGACTTTTAACTATTAGTATTGCCAGTCCTTATCTGAAGCCATTGCAAAAGTTCTCTTTTCTCATGTTATTCAGGTGCCACAAAATAAGGGGATAAAAGACAAGTCATGCTAAAGAAATAGTATACTATGTGAGAAATAAAAAGAGAAATCAATATAGAGAATGAAAGAGGAATAGAAATCAAGAGAAATAGAGAAAGAAAAACAAAACCAGAAAAACAGAACAACAGAAAGAAAAACCGAAGAAGATAAAAGGGGGGAAAATAGAAAAACAGAAAAGAGAACAGAAAGCAGAACTGTTGCTAGAACAACAGGCACCTCACCTGAGGAGTATCTTCGTTTCCAGCACATTCTTCACATCCAGCTTCCTTTCCTCCAAGCAAAGTTTACAAGTGCTGAAGGACTAGTGTAATGAGTGTCCATGCAGGTATCTGAAAGCTGCTATAAAAATGGCATTTTTTTGGTTCCATGATACACACTGTAGTTCAGGAAGAATTTTACTGGAAAGCAAAAACTTTCTAGGTAGAGTTTGTGTCAGATACCACTCTCTTGAACAAGAAACATCTCACACAAGCCATTAGAGGGACTCCCTAAACTCACAAGAATTTCTCTGCTGCATAATTGCTAAAACCCTTTCACTTCAAACTTAGATTGTGTGGTTGTGAATTTGCTGGCCTTCTGCAATTAATGAAGTTTTTTTCTCAAATTTAGACACCTGAAACACTACAAAAATAGTTCCTTCCCTCTAGGCATTTCTCAGGTCTGCCACATCTAGAGCCTTGACAGGAGGGATTCATTTGTATGCCTCAACATCGCACCATTTTCCAGCACATCAGGCCATAGAGAAAACCCTTCCCTTCAGTTTAAGTACCTGGCACTTCAGTGGAGTTTTACAAACTTTTCTTGGAGTGAGAATGGATGGAATATATTCCGAGATCATTTGATACCTTAATTGACAGCTCCTGTTACTACAAAGTGCCCCTGATGACATCCTGCAAGTCAAGGATTAAGGGCTTAAATTACTTTATTCCTGTGTAAATCTTTTACCTTTATATTTAGAACATGATCTAACAAACCAGTGTTCTGTTCTGACTTGCCTTTACATCAGAGCTAGCAATTGTTTGGGTAAGGAGGAGAGTCCAGGTTGCCAAGAAGCTGCAGAACATAATTTCAATTGCAGAAAAATCAATGAACACAATCAAGCTGAACGCTGTCAAATGAGCTCCAAGTCTCTTTTTATATTATTAAAAAAAAAAAAAAAAGGAGGGGCAGGCATGGAGACAAAAAAATGGACACATCTGAAGTTCAAAAGTGTTCATTTGAAAACATGCAGCTAAAATAATCTTCACCACCTACAAATGATGCTAACCACAGGGTGGGGGATGGGGAATTCAGTTAAAAAATATACAGTAGGAAGGTATCATCAAGATTTATAACAAAAGCTAAATTAGGAAATTCAGTAATTTTTTTTCAATTCTGTTCTGTGAAAGGTTGCACAATCAGTCCTGATATGGAAATTCCATTCAACAATACTGTCAGATTAGTCACTAAAAAAACCTCTACCCTTGAGGAACAAAAGTAGCAAAGATTCTACACCTGACTGAGTCTCCCATTTTACTTACATTTTCATTTCAATATACAGTGCAGAAAAGTTATGCATTCCTCAAATGCCTTGACACAGTAACAGCAAGTCCTGAAGGTAGTGCAGTATTATTAAAATTTTAAATTGTTTTTTTTTCCTCCATTTGAAGGAGGAAAATTCGCAAGTTTTATTTACCCCTCTATTTTTAAGAAGTTACTGAAGTTGGGGATAATGAATGATGAAGGAGAAAAGACAAAATGCTTATTCAAGGAAACTTATTTGAGAGGATGGTTCATTTGTCTTTGAGATAAAACAAATACTTCAGTAGAATTCTTTTGTTAAAGTTGTATTTCTTACACTAAATAGCTGCAATACATCTCCTTTAACTTATAAATCTATATGTGAAATATTGTCTTTTACTGCAAACTCTGATGTGCTGCACTATGTTCACCAGAACCTGGGAATTCAACCCTGGTTTTGTGCAAGTTAAAGGAGTTAATAAGCCCAGAAATGACAAAATGTGATGAGAGCTGAATTCATGTTTGGCGTCAAGAAAAAAGGCCACAAAGTTGGGCATCTGAGCTAGAAAATGACATTTTTTGTGACACACTTTAGCCTTAACAAAGCCGTTCAATCACAGCAGTTTAGTATTCTCAACTCCAGAAGAGTGGTACACTGATCATTCTTCACTTTTGTTTATGAATATTACATAAAACCAGTGATGATGCCTAAACAAACTGTGACAATAAAATCACAACTTGAAAGCAGTCAAGCACTTTGGCATGGTGGAAACATCAATCCTCTTAAAATTTCAGGATAATTTTCAGTGGCATATTTTGAAAAAAAAAAGCAAATTAGCAAATTTACAGCAATTTTACACTTGATAATAAATTAGCTCCACCTGGAAAGGCCTGCTGCTTCTATAGCTGTTTCTCACACTACACAAGCTTTCTTTTAAACCAGAGGATAGTTTCAGCAGGCCCTAAGGCCCTTTACTGCACCAAGTAAAGCCTTTAATGCAAGTATTACCATCAGTTTAGTGAATGAATTACCAATAGAATTCAAAACAGAATTAAAACCTACATCTTTCCTGGCCTGTGTAGCTTCAAAATGTCTGCAGTTCTTGTTTCAGACACAAAATAAATACTTTTCAATTACTCTAGTTACATAAATAATCATATTTGGACAGCACATAAAAGTACACTATCTTCGTATAAATCAAGATTTTATGGTTTATTGTGGTTTTTTTACAATTTTTGTGGGGGATTTTTTTTGGTGTAGCTTGACCTGAAATCATTAAGACATATCTACATCACTTTTTTCAAGATTCTTTTATCACACAGTGATCATTTTTTTACATTCATTTTCTGTAGATGTCTCCATTCCAGTTTTCCAGAGTTCATGAGTACTGACATTACTGAGGAAGCACAAGTTCAAACACACCTCTACAAACAAGACAAACTAGACAAAATATTGCAGATAAGGCTACCTTTTTTTTTTCGTCTTTTTTATATCTATGAATTTGTTTCAACCAGGCACAGAGAACTTTGGAACACAATATTGAAAGCCATCTATGATAATTTTTGCAGCTCAGGTATTTGCAAATTTCCCAGTCAAGCACTCGCCCCTACATCTTCAACAATGTATACACTGATCTTTGATTTCCTCAGCACTGCAAGTGAATAATCCCCAAACACAGTGGTTCTAAAACCATACCATATTTACCAGAGTAAGACTACAGATGGGCTAATAAGTGGCACCACATCCTCTTGAGCTGTGTGCTTTACTTCAAGACAGAGCTGCTCCAAGGCAGGGCTCACTCACAGCAGTGACAAACATGCACAGCTGAGCCGAGCACAGGCCATGGCCGGGCACAGCCTGGGGCACAACAGGGAAACGTGCTGGCCATAGCAACCAGAGAACCAGGACTCGCACACATAACTTAAGAAAAACTGCATTGTCAAACTATACTTTCACAAGAAGTTCAAGCACAAACTTTTTCCCAATATTCCCAATTTGCAAGAAAGGTCTGAAGGACACACCCCCAAACTTTAAAGGTGTTTAATTCTGCACATTCAATTCCACGTTAAATCACAAAATTAACACTCGCTTTCCACCTGTTAATTTAACAAAAAAACCCTTACAACTTAAGATTAGCAAATACATTCCCAATCTACAGCCTCATGTACCATTACTAATTATAGGTGTCATTAAAGAATTGCTGTCAAAACATACATAGCATAGATACTGTGGGTAAAGGACACAGTGAACACATTATTTCATTCTCTCTAACAAATACCTAGTGATTATGGGCAGTGTTTTAATGCTGATGTTAAAAATTACACGATTCTTATTCTTCCAGTCCTGTATTACTTGTAAGAAGAATTACAATTTCAAAAGTGCACATACAGCTGTGAGAACTGTGGGAGGGAGGACTGTGAAGAGTACAAATTAGTGCTTGTTCCACATAGGTGCTGCTATAGGTCCCTGTGGAGCCCTTTCAACGGTCACAAATTCTTCAGGGTTGTCAAAAGCTTCGTAGTGGACTAATAAGTCTT
The DNA here is from genome assembly GCF_012460135.2 of Molothrus ater. Lineage (NCBI taxonomy): Eukaryota > Metazoa > Chordata > Aves > Passeriformes > Icteridae > Molothrus > Molothrus ater. Next base: position 91,434,184 of record NC_050480.2, on the reverse strand, counting down.
GAATAGCACACTCCTCAATCTGGAAGGAAAAAAAGAGCATGTATGTCAGTGTCAGGTCTACATTTACACCATAGGCATGGTTATGAACTGGCTTTACTGGTCCTGAATGCATCAGATCTCCTAATCAGGAGGGATTAGTAGATGATACATTCTTCAGACAGCTTGAAGAAACCTCATGTTTTCAGGGCCTGCTCCTCATAGGAAACTTGAGGCACCTTGATATCTGCTGGAAAGGCAAGAGAGCTGGACACAAACCCTCTAAGACACCTCCCCATTGGTGAAAAATTCTTAACACAGATGAAGGAGGCGATCAAGGGAGATATTCTGATGGATCTCATATTCCCCAAAAAAAAAAGGACTGGTCAAGGATGCGAAGGTTGACGGCAGCCTTGGCTGCAATGACAATGAGATACTGGACTTCAGGATTCTGAAAGCTGGGAACAGGAGAAATAGCAAAAAACTTGGGACTTTAGAAGAGAAGACTATGAAGGCATCTGCTTAGAAAAATTAATGGGATTTGGCCCCAGGAAGAGGAAAGGTCCAGGACTGCTGGTTGGCTTTAAAGATCACCTCTGCCAAGCTCAAGAATAGGCCATGACAATGAGCTTCCTAGCCAAATAAGAAAGGCAGGAGGACTGCACAGCTGAAAAGAAGACCTCCTGACAAAACCCAAACAAAAAAGGAAGCATACAAGATGTGGAAGCAGAAAAAAGTCACACAGAAGGAAAACAGAGACACTGTGTGACCACATAGGACAAGAATTAAGAAAGTCAAAGGCCATCTGTGGTGAAATCTGGCAAGGAACATGAAGGCCAGCAAAACAGGCTTCTACTGCAGCAAAAAAAGACAACATGGATCCACCACTGAATGAAAAAGACATGGAAAAGGCTGGGGAGCTTCATCTTGGTCTTAAGTGTAAAGATCATGTTTCTAGCAATGCCAGGCCCTGGAGATCATAGCCAGCCAAAATGACTGCAAGACCACTCTCAGAAAAACCTTTGGAAAATTGTTGCAATAAGGGTTGATTCCTGAGGACTAGGAATCAAGTGTCATTCCTGCCTTTAAGGGCAAGGGGATCTGAATGACCACTAGGTGCTTCCTGGGAAAATGGTACAGTTTAAGTATTAACTAAGAGTTTAAGTGGACAAGCTTAAGAACAGATCTCATAAATGCAATGTGAGACAGACTGAAAAGTGGCAGAACTGGCGATCTCAAAGGGCTGTGACCAGTGGCACAAAGTCCACCACACCAACACTGAGACTAGGGCCAGCACTGTTTAACATCTTCATCAATAACCCACAGGAAGAGACACAGTGCACCCTCAGCAACGTTGCAAGCAGTAGAGAATGGGAAGGAGGGCTGATATACCAGACAGCTGTACTGCCAGAGAGACCCAGACAATGCTGAAAAAATGGGCTACAAGGAATCTCATGAAGTTCAAGAAAGGGAAACATGAAGTCCAGCCCCTGGGAAGAAAAACCCCAGACACCAGTACACACTGGGAGCTGACAAGTTAGAAAGTAGCCTGGCATAAAAGGAGCTGGGGTCCTGGTGGACAACTCAGCCTTTTAGCCAGCAGTGCTCTCATACTGCAAAGAAGGGTGGCAGCCTCCTGTGCTCTATGAGGGACAGCACTGCCAGAAAAATGAGATGACATTTTCCCTCTACCCAGCACTGGCAAGACACACTTGAAGTGCTGGGTCCACTTCTTGACCTCCCAGTACGAGAGAAACATGGGATATAATGAACAGTCCAGTGACATGGCATAAAAATGATTAAGAGCCCAGTGCATCTGACACTGAGGAGACGCTGAGCACACTGCACTTGTTTAACATGGATAAAAGAAGGCTTAGGGTGATCTTATCAAAGTGTATAAATACCTGCTAGGAGAGAATAAAGACAACTGACCCATGTTCTTTTAAGTGAAGAGAAGAGCATGGGTCAGTAGAAGATGCAAAGGGCACAGATTGAAAACAGAAAAGTGCATTTAAAAATCTTTTTTCATGTGAGGGTGGTCCCTGGAACAGGTTTTCTAGAGAGGCCATTAGTCTTCATCCTTGCAGATAATCAAAGGCTATCTGGTTTTGAGAAACCTGCTCTAAATCTCCTCTGAGCAGGAGTTTGGATTAGACAATTTCCAGGGTTTCATTCCAAACTCAACCATTCTCTGAAGCTGCAAATACATTTATCACATTTACCAGCCATTTTGACTTTAATAGACCTTATCAAAGGTGAAGACCTTATCAAAGCAGGGTGAAGCTATTATTAAATTATATTTACTATCATTATGTAAATGCCATGTACAAATACACAATTAACACTAATAATTGATCTCTGAAAGAGTCATTGGAAACTCCTCGTGTTACTTTAGAGCAGCAGTAATTTAGCACTTTACCTGGATCAACGCCAAAGGTTTTTCTCTGCTCCTAATAAGAGCAGCTTCCTGCTGCAGCTCCTCCTCCACAATAGCTGAGAACATGACAGGTGCTATCACAGGAGAGCTGGCTGGTGATGCTGTTGACCAAGGACTGCAAAAAAAGAAAAACCAAACATTATGAGGCAACATCAAGGTCAGCACAACACACAGTAAAAAAGTTCCAGAACCTACGCCACTACCAAACTTACTTATGACTCTCAAGCTGTGGAGAATCCAGAACATGGTCTTCCAGACCTGGATTACTTCTAGTGTTGCACCTAGAGAGAGGTAGGAAAGGAAAGAAAAAGTCATTGGCAGAGCATGAAATACAAAATTGCAGTAGGATATCACAACAAATGTGTAGGATTTTTACAGAGGAAAGGCATTAGGATATAATGTGGAATTTCTTCTCAGTGTGATACTGAGATGGAAAAAGACACTGATTCTCATTTATAACTACCAGACCCTAACAGAATTTCATCTTGGGCATTAATTTTGGCATTTCCTAACATTTGAGGATTTGATAAAAGGAGTTTCATTTCTGATTATTAAAAAAAAAAGGCTCTTTCGCTTTTTTACATGTAAATTAGCCCACTGAGTTATGCACTAACAGCACTACCCATAAAAGTTGGCAATTAATATGAATGAACAAAAAATTCAAGTTAAAAGGATAAAGATTCAAGATAAAAATTGAACTGTCCTGCATTCAAAGTAAGTGTTTCATGCAAAAGAGTCAGTGCTACAATCTCACTAGAGTAAATTCTTTGAGTGCAAACCCAGAAATTATGGATTTTCAGTACATATCCTGTAACCACCTCTCACATTCACAAGAACAGTGTAAAATTAAAATTAACAGAATAGAAAAAATAAAAATCTTGAAATATCTATATAGTTCCTGACAGGAAGATATTTTATTCAGTTGCAAAATGTTAACCTCTCAAAAAAAAGAAGCTCACATTTGTTACACTGTATTCATTAAGAGACAAGTGTATTTGTCAGAAAACTCCTATGCCAGGAGGAAGAGAGGGCCCTATTCTCATGATTTAATACCTATCTTTGACAGAATAGTTTTGCAATTTCCAGAACCTTAAGAAAGTGCTACAGCATAATGTGACATGCTGGCAAACATTTTTTGAATTATTCTATGGCACTGCAAACAACCTAAGGGTGTTGCTGTTTAAATAAATCACTCTCAATTTTATTTAATGCTTTGGTAATCCTTTGTAAGTGACCACAAGCTCTTGGATAAAACAGAAAAAAATCTATAGAAAGTTAAGAGAATTCCAGTAACTATCAAGTTCTCTGTCTGAAATATTTTCCCCACAACACAATTCCAAGGATAACAAAAAACATGATTCCTACCACTAAGTAGTAAGGGCAAGATCTCAAAAATTCTGAAATCTAACATCCATCATCAAAAACGGATTTAAATTAATCGTGTTGAGCTTTCTGTCACAAAACATAATTTTTCCCACAAAACAAACAATGCACATTGCCAGGTCATGCATCCTTGTTCTCAGTCTGAAAAATATGAACTGAGTAAATGGACTATGAGATGGGTGGAAAATGGTCTGGAAATGGATTAGCTGTACAAAGTCCAACTGAAAAGCAAGTACTAGTGGAGGTCCTCAGGGGCTGGTACTGGAACCAATCCTGTTAAGCATCTTTGGTAGAACAGAATAGAACAGAACAGACCCTCAGCAGGCCACAGCTGGCTGTGGAGAGGTTGGGGATGGTGCATATTCTGGATGTCAGGCAGCCCTTCAGAAGCCCTCAAGAGGCTAGAAAAATGAGCAACTAAGAACCAATGAATTTCAAAGGCAAGTGCAAGGTCCTGTATTTGGAAGAGAACAAGCCCATGAGGCAGTACTGGCCAGGACTGACTGGCTAGAAAGCAGCAGAGAGAAAGCAGAACCTGTAGAGTCCTGGCTGACAATTAGTAGAAGATGTTACCAGCCAGTGCCTCTGCAGCAGAGAAAGCCACCAGCGTGCTGGGCTGTGCTAGCAATACTGCAGCAAGGCAGGCAGAGGATGTTATATTTCTTCATCACATACAGAGCATCAGCCTCAATTTTGGGCTCCACAATACAAGAAGGATGCTGTCAGGTTGGAACAAGTCCAGGATTTGGAAGAATGTGTTTTGTTAATCCTAAAGGGAGGCAGCAAAGGGGAGATCTCTTTGCTGTCTTCAACTACTTAAGTGCAGTACAGAGAAAAGATGAAGCAAGAAGAGCATTGTGCTCTTCTTAGAAGAGCACAATGACAGATTAGAGGCAACATACACAAGAGGCAGAATAGTAAATCCTACATAGATAAAAGGAAAAATAAAAATACCATACAGAGATGATTATCCACTGAAACATGTTGCCCAAAGAGTCCGGGGTATCTTCTTGGAAGCTGTCACAACTCAACCAGGCCAGGTCCTGAGTAACATGATCTAGTTTCACTTATTTTGAGCAGGAGGCTAAACTACAGAATCAAAATTATTCTGTGATTTCAAAGCAGGGCACTATTTTTCAGCTCTGACATCCTCAGCACAAAAACCACATGGACCTTGCTGCAAGTCCAGAGGAGGCCACCAAGATAATTAGAGGTATGGAGCACCTCTCCATCCAGGGAAAAGCTGAGAGAATTGGGTTTGTTCAGCCTGGAAAAGAGAAGGCTTCAGAGTGACTTAATTATTGCCTTCTAATCCATGAAGGGACCCTGAAAGAAAGATAGACAGGGATTTTTTACAAGCACATGTAATGTCAGGACAAGGCTTCAACTGAAAGAGTGCAGGTCTAGTCTAGATATTAGGAGGAACTTCTTCACTGTGAAGGTGGTGAGGCACTGGAACAGGTCTTCCCCCAGGGAAGCTGTGGATGCTCCATCCCTGTAAGTGTTCAAGGCTTTTACTGCACTTAAAGATAAGAACACTGAAAAGCAGAAAAGAACCAAAGAAAAGGAAGACAAAGAGGGGATGAAGGCAGCCTTCTGTGCTTTTATACTGGTATTAACTCTCCATTTAATCTCTTTTTCCACCTGCTTTTATAATATTCACCTTCCAGCACATTTGGCAGTATCTGATTTGACAGCTACACTATCCTTTCCATTCCCAATCCAAAGAACTCACAGCATTACTATAAATGAACTCAACTGGATTGCTACACTTAACAAACCTGATGACTTCTATACAAACAAACAAGCCAAAAACCCAAGTAACAATTAAAAAAAATTGCCTCAACAGAATTTCCCAAAACTGGAATTAATAGTTCCAGCATCACAGTATACTCTAGTGATCAATTAAAACATAAGTAAATACCTATATCATCTCCCTCACTTAAAGTCAATGGGGCTTTAAAATGTAGGAAGAAGTCCAGGTGTTTTGAAGCTGTTTGTACATATGTACATCTGTGTTTCTTGCTAACAAGACACTCAGTCCAGATATTAAATCAACTGCAGATATTTCAACATTCTAAATTAATTCCTCAGCTGGCATCAAAATGACTAGAAATGGAATACACAGGAAATGTGAAGCTAGCATATACAGAAAAATGGAAAAAGAGCCACAAAAACATAGAACTTGGAAATCTGGAAGTCTAGAAATTAAGACTGATGCAGACACATAAATGGTCTGCATGGAAATAAACCAGCCAAGTATCATCAGTACTGAACCAACCTGATTAACTCAGTTGGCTGAACTTGCCATGACTCTTGCGCAGCCACCAAAATGTCCCAGCCCTGAGCTCCCTAGTGTTTCTTGAGTATTTGTTCATGAGATGCCAGGTCAGGTTTGGTGCCTCCCTGATCTAATAACTGCTCTCAGAAAGAGAACACAAAGCCTGGTCTCCTGCAGAACCCTCCTGGGTTCTGCTATACCATTTGAGTCATGAGCTACATATTAGCTCATTATTAGCCATGACAGAACTAGGCCATTCCCACACAAAGCTGCAAACACTTGTTTCCACTAAGACGCTTCCCTGCTCCCTGGAGTAACACCGTGAACACAAGTCAGGCTGCCACAACTGAGTTAAGTCATGTCAGCCCTATGCTTTTAGCTTGGTCTGTGAGCTACACATGCACAGCATAACTCCCAAGGCTGAGGTGCCCCTGGAAACAACACAGCCACATCCACATGCCCCAGCTCTTGGAATGATCTGCCTCTGGATTGAATGCAGTTCAAATCACCACAATTCATGACAGAGTTTACCTAAAAAAAAATCTGAACTGCAAAAATTGGAAAGTGACAGTACATAGAAGAATGCTTATGTCACCATCCAAAATACCCTCATCCAGAGATAAAAGAAACTGTCAGTTCAATCAGTGCACAGTTTATCCAAAGGAGAAAGACAAAGTAGCAACATAAAGTCATGCAAGTATCTTCAGTGTCCCATCACCAAGTCTGACATCAACAGATGAGGATTGCTTATCTCTATGCCTGTGTAATTTCCTTCTCTTTAAAAGGAAGGGGTAAGGGTGTGGATAAATAATCTTCACATAAATAGCCCTTAAATGCCTCCGGTATAAAATCAGAGCCTACTGTGACAAAACTGTACAGTCAAAAAAATAAAATTACCTCAAACTAGAAACTCTACTCCTAAGTTTCAGAAGGAGGGACTAGTTACCTAGGCTCTTTACACCCACTAGAAAAAAAAAAGGCATCTTCAGACACAATTCAAAAACAATCTGAAATGGCTTTGGAGGGACCTTCTTTTCAAAGTGATGATAGTCAATTTAGCCATCTACTAGTCTTCCACTAGCTTAATGTATCATTTTCAGACATTTAATGTATTAAACCTGCATTCAGCTAAAATAGTCCACTTTGAGAGCATGCAGACTGGCCAGACTGCACAGACAAGACAGGGCAATGCAAAAGCAAAATAAATGACTTTATGAAGATTACAGAGCTGTTGTGGCAAAGCTAATAATAGCATCCAGAGCAAATTCTCTTATTACCAGCCCCTGGCATCTCCCATACAATGAAAAGTTTTATTATTGTCCTAGCAACAAAATGAACAATACCTGTTCTGCAAATTTGTGTTTCATGTCCCCACACCTCCACTCACCACAGTAACTTGATCTTTATCACTCTCTCTGAGGAATGCCTCACCATCCCACACATTCCAAATGCCTCCTACCTCTCTCCTCAGACACTATCCCACACACAATGTTCCTACATTTCTATCCTCATTTTATTCTTTATATAGCAGTAACACATGTATTACTTCTGTCCTAGGGAAACACCAGTTTTTATACAAGCTGAACAACCAAAAGCAAGACCCAGAAGAACTTTCTTTTCCTCACAGAGGAGTCAGTTACTGGAAGACAATGGAACAGGATTTCATAAAAAAAACAGCCAGAAAATGACATAGCTCATGCACCCACAGCTCTGCAAACTTCTCCCTCAGTACAGCTGCGTAAACTTGAGTCAGATTGTTCTGAAGTTGTGTTGTAAGAAGAGTTGTGTGAAGGATTATAGAAACTCCGCCTCTTTATGCAAGAGCTTCACTTCAGCTCAGTCCCTCAGGCCTTTCTTGAGCTATGCTGCAGCTATGGCCAAGCCCAGCTTTGCTGTTCCTGACCCTGACTTGATTTGCAGGTTTGACGTCAACCTTGCCTGATCCCAATGCACCTGTCTGTGCTCACTGACTGCGGCTCGTGCTTTCTGCCACAGAGCCTGCCCTGCTCACCTCCCTCTGGCACACTGGGGCTGTGCCTTTGCCAGGGAAGCCACCAGCCAGTTGTGCTGTCACACTTGGGTTCCCTACCACTGTGGGTCAGCTGCTCTGCAGTGCTTGCAGATAGTAGGTGACAGAGTCTGTAAGATTTTCAGTCTGTCTGTTTTGTAAATATATTTGAAACGTCTAGCATTCAAAGTTACTGATGATAGGGGGAGGAGATGCAGGTGGGTGGGCAGTTCAGTCATACAGACCTTCAAGAATAAGGCTGAGATTCTTTCCTCAACTTAAGAAGTTATTTTAACCCAGAACAGAGATTCTATTGGAGGTAGCAAGTGGATGCATGGCTAAAACATTTTGACCAAAGAGCAATATTGTCTAATAACTAGAGATATTATTCACACATGCCTTATTTTTGTCCTCAGAACTGTAGCCCCACAGTAATTATAATACACTGACATAACCAGTGCATCAATGTTTCTGTAAGCCTGCTTAATCCATGAAAAACTGCACTTAAACAATAAAGTCATCTTATAAGAAAACTCAGATTAGGAAATGCCAGAACTGTGTTTGAATAAACTAGTTTTATCCACTCAGTGGTTACACAAAAATACTTCTTAGCAAAATATTTAATGAATGCCATATCTGAATGCTCATGAATATCTAATTACTGCAAAAATTAGAAAATACTGGTTTATCATTTGATACAAAGGTACATAAGCAAACAAATTCAGATATGTTTTGTTTGGAGCCTGAAGTTTTTATACACATACATACATATATATACACACACACACATATATATATACACACATATATATATTTAAATATATATAAACATGTATCTATCTATATGGATACAAACACTTTGAAACTGAAACAAAGTATTAGCAGTGGCATTAAATTGTTCCAATCTTTAAGCTTTCTATTCTTAAGAGTATTTCATTCATAAAATCTTATTAACAAAAATCATGAGAAGAATGCTCTTTTTAAGTCACAATTTTATTCTTATTTCAGCAGAATTTAACAGGTCATTTTGCTTCTTGTACAATGGTTGACAAATCATAAAAAATGTATTCTTACCTTATGGTGTTTTGGACACATGAATCCTCAGATCCTTTATATCCACATCTTTTAATACCGGTACCAGGTGAATTATTCACACTCATACATTTTTCTTCTTCCATCACAAGATCACGGAATGACTTTGGCAAAGCAGAATGTAATGAAGATGACCTTTTCAAAAATAAAAATGAAACAAAACCAATGCACTTGATACTTGCACTTTCCCAGATCCCATATTATTCCATGATTCAGATAGCAAAGAGGCCTTTCTACTTAAATATACAAATAAAAATACATTTATGACTATATGACTAAAAATACATTGTTACTTAAGTTTTGTATACCACCATTATCCTGCTAGACCCCATCTGTTACAATAAGTCATTTTGGGTCATATAGATAAAGAACAGGTAATAAATATCTATGAGAACAGAGGAAGCCAGTAGTTTTGAAATGTCATTAGAATAAAAAAAAAAAAAATCAAACCCCACCCCTCCACCTATTCCCCCCACCTCATCTTTTCATAAATTAATTCTTTTTTTCATAGATAGCTTCTCTTAGACAAGCTGCACCTTTTCTAACAGTGCTAGTCCCTGAAAAGTATTTTCATAAATCACAATGCTCCAGGTACTGTAGGTCTAACACAGGCAGTTTACCACCATGAAAGTCAAGTAGACCTTATCTTTTCTTCCCAAGATACTGAATGGTTTACTCATACCTGCTTGAGGCTCTATAAATCCCTTAATCCACAGTGAAATTCAAAAATCTGATATGCTCAATTTTCTTTTACTTGTCCAAGCACAAGTTACTGAATTAGAGCCTGCATATTATCTTTCAAAAATAAACCAGTAAGAAAATATAGCAATTTAGCTTCTTAGGTATCATGAACACTTTCTAAACCCAAAACCTCTTTATTTACAGAATTCAAGGCAGTTACCATGAGTCTTTCTCTTACCTATCAAGGCTCTGGAATTAATTCTTCATAAACACTACAGAAGCCAAACAAGCTTTTTATACAATGCCAATTGTTTGCGCAACTGCCATAAGAAGAACAGCATCCCATGTCAAAGACTTTAAAGCTACATCTGGGTGGGACACAATTTAAGGTAACAAAGACAAGGGAATTTTAAAAGTGCAACACTGTATCTGAAATGTTACAACAAAAGCACCTGAAATCTATGTATGATGTCTGATGTTAGACCACCCTGGCTTAAGTCTGGATCTTTTTCTTTTATTTAAATATTGGATAAACAACACAGAAGACACAGAAAGCAGAATGGGAGCCTCCAGATACAGGGGCTCAGAGTCATTTTGCACATCCTCTATTCCTACCACCAGCTGGCACACAGAAGTTCAGGCAAGTGTTTGACCAGAGCTCCCCCAAAATTATTATACTGAGTAGGCATATGGTCCATGGGATCTGCTGTCACAGAAGCTGCTTCTGCTAGTAACATTTTAAGTAGCCTACTTTGATTTGATTTACCCATTTCCATAAAAATTCTGTACTGCAATCAGATCCACTTGCAACAGAGAGCAAAAAAAAAACACCAACCCACAAACAACATCTCCCAAAAAAATCAACTGTGTCATTCTCAGTTTGTGAACCTATCCAAAACAATTATTTGTGGTTTAAAATGATTTGTCTGAAAGGTGGTACAAAATTTTCCAAGCATGTAACAACTCTAAATTTCAGCTTTTCCTGCCTGATACATTGACATTTTTATCTAATTTGCAAAATTAGAAAAACTAACTTATACTTAAAAAAAACATAGAGTATAACTATGGTTCTCTAAGATGTAACTGCAAACCATCAAAGCACAGAGTTCCAAAACAGCTGCTGATGTTAAGTATAAGCTGTCAAACCGACAACCTAGACATCAGGATACACAATTGTTAATTCTCAAGAGAGATTTCAAATTTCTTCATGCCTCTGGTCTTGAAAAGCCATAGACTCTCCTGAGCTTAAAGAAGGCCCAAAACAAGTAAGCAACACTCCCACCTCCTTGATCAAAGTAGGTTTAGAGAACTAATAAAGTCAACATGCAATTAACTTTAGACATTTTTTCAAAGTATTACTAGCATATTAAATCAGCATTTTATTTTTCCCTTCTAATTTTCAGTTCTCTTCAAAGGAAGAAAGAAAGGTTCAGTTTCCAAAAAACTGTGAAACTGGAGGTTTCTCTTGGTGGAAAAGGTAGGGCATAGTGTATAACAGACTTTCAGTCAACCCAAAAAAGTCAGAAGGTCCCACACCCTTCTGGCAAGCGTGCTTCACTGCATTCAACATCCAAGTTGAATATCTGATTTCACTGGAACACAAGTTCTATGGCTTTGACTATATTGCAAGTATGGAAAGCTCAATCAACTGCCAAATGCAGTCGATTAATAGTCCACTGTGAATTTACAGACTAACTCTGCAAATATAATATTAGCCTAGATGAGTAATAACCATTCTACCTTACACACAAAAATACTTTGAATAACTAGCAGGGGCAATCGAATAATTGATAGCTTGCCTAAAGCAGCTTGAAGTTTATTCAATAAATGCTTTCTTCCAGCAGCGAGGCCTAATTTTAAAATTTCATATAGCTCCCACTGGTTCTGTGCTTGAACTCTTGAGCTACTGGTATTTTCCAGATTGGCAGCCAGAGGAACGCAGGAGGAACGAGTGGAATCACGCACGGTGACCACATGAGTGTTAGATTGGATTCCATCCTCCTGAAATATACCCTAGCCTTTCCACCTAAGATGGTTTGTGTAACACAGTAGGCCCAGCTCTTTCCAAAAACTGTTTAATCAGAACCTTAAGAGCACAATAGACTTTTTGGAGACATTTATCGAGGGATAGTCAAAAATCAGTCTTTATTTGCTTTTTAAAATCAAGGAAGAATTCATAGGCAGTTTGCAGTTTAAATAACACTCTATATGTAAAGAATTATCTATCAGAGAGTAGATGAATAGTATGAATAAGTCAAACTATTCAGGCACAACCCTCCTTTCTTAAATCTATGCTGGCTAGACCTGACCATCCGGTTGTCCTGCACATGCCATGTTAAGGCGCTAAGGATGATCTGCCCCATGAGCCCCCTGGAGCTGAGGTCAGGCTGACTGGCCTGTAGTCCCCCACATTCTCCACCCAATCCTTCTTAAGATGGGTGTCATATTGGCTCACCTCCAGACACCAGGGCCCTCTCTATTTGACCAGGGCTGCTGGTAAATGATTTAAAGTGGCTCAGTGGTCACCTTCACCAGCTCCCCCAGTACCCTTGGGTTGCTCCCATCCAGCCCCATGGACCTGTGTGTGTCTAAGAGTGTAGCATATCATTCCCCTTGGATTATGGGAGATTCATTCCAGCCCATGGGGCTGGGTACCTGGAGAATGACTCATCTTACTAATAAAGACTGAGGCAAAGAAGACATCAGCTGCCTCAGGATTTCCTTCATACTTTGTCACTGCAAATGATAAAAGGATAGAGATTCTCCTTCACCTTCATTTTATTTCTATAAACAATTTTGTCTTTATTTCTTCGGATTTTTATATGGAATTGTTCTTATGGATAATTACAACATTAGTGGTGAGATTACAAATAGTAGATAGAGTATTGCTTTTTTAATAAAGGATAGAATGACTCAGTGTTTACTGTGCTCATCAACATGTGATTCAACCATCAGTTCCTCCTAGGAAATTCTAAGCCTCAGAGCTATAACAGCCCTGTGACACCTCCATTAGCTAAGGCAAATAATTAACCTGCTGCTTGACCTGCAAAATCACCTGCGTAAAGCAGGTAGCATGTTCTTCAAAGCATTTGAGAGGACCAGTTTTAAGGATACAAATTCATCCACTCACTAGACTTCAGAATATGAATCTTGCAAACCTTGTTTCTCCTTTTGTCAAGATCTCAATTATTGTTCAGAGGTCAGGAAAAGTCTGAATCTTTAAATGCAAACCAACTCATTTGTCTTTCCTCCTAAAAATAAAATTGTGGGCTTTGCCTAATATCGTATCAGAACAAATTTAAGGGATTGGGGGAGTAAAAGAGACCCTAAATTTTAGTATTAGGTGTACATGGATGAAAATCAATTGAGAAGACAGAAAGCTTAAGAGTGACAGTGATGGTATGCTGAAACCTTTGCTCCCACTGAGGTACAACCAAATAAGCTACAGGGACAGGAGACAATTCTTCTAGGGTAACAGTACAAATGTAATCTGCAAAAAAAGTCTAGACCTTCTTGAACAGGGAAAACTGGAAAAATGGCCACATTTACTTAAATGAACTTTAAATGAACATTTACTTCATGCTTAGAGCATGCAAATAGGTTTATTCCTGAGATAGTCAAACCCATTAAATTTACATAGTTTGAAACTTCTACATGTTTTGTTTATGCTTTTATCCAATACCAACAGTAAAAGTGAAGAACAAAGCATGACTTGGGCTAGCACCTTATTATATTTGTTATAAACCTAATTCACTGAACAGATGATAAACTTTTTTTGCATTAGCTACTATGATATTGTATGTGATCAGCATTCAAAGTCATCTTAAACCCCTATGCATCCTTCCACCATAAAAACTGTTAGAAGCATCCAATGCTCCCTCCAGCTCCGAGACACCTAGATAACTTTGTTATCCCTAATTTGGGTCAGTTTTCTCTAGTCCAAAGTCATTCCAGACCTTTCCCCAGGAAGGGCTAACATTTTCCTTTGGTTTTGACAGAGAAAAAGCACCATTCATAATGGTTTTCAATAACCTCTTCCTAACTAAGTTTCGGAGCTAGTTCTTCTTCTTCTATGATTTACTTCAACACCATCTGCAAATACAACATCGTACACAGGAAAGCAGCAGATGGGATGCAGTCTTCTGACTCAGAGCAAAATTTCAAAGAACTGTTAAATTGCAACCACTGCATTTCCCTACCCCTTTGAATTTCTAGATTACTTCCAAATGTAGATTCAAATAGTTCAGTCTGCCTATTCAATGTAAAACTCTCCAAAGAAAAAGAATTGATATTTGATTTATAACATACCACACATTCCCTAGTTTTGCAACTTTTGTGGGTGGAGGTGGTGCAGTTACTAGAGTGGTAGGCTCTGGGCTGCTAGCTGATCCATTATCTTTTGCTGCCAGGGCAATCATTTTCCTTTGCTTCTGAGAAAGCTTGATTCCATGAGACACCATTCTGCTGTGAATGGAAATTGCAAAGAAAGAAGTTGTAAGATCCATGTCCTTTGCGATGACTCACCTTTAATCCTGCAAATTAAACTGAGAAATAACTTCTTCCCTAAACAAAAATACTTTGCTTAGAGTGACAAAAGGCAAGGAGGGAACAAGGGCTCAGATCGCTAGGAAGCAAAAAAAAAAAAAAAAAAAAAAAAGAGGATCAATTAATATCAAGAGAGTGACAGAAAGAAAACATCATAGAAATATTCTTCACATAGATGTCCATAAATGAAAACACGCAGAGTAGGAATCAAGTCACCAAAAGAGGACTACCACCAGATGAAGACTACTTTCTAATCTGGTGATTTTTTTAGAGATTTTCAAGCTTAGCTCCCTTAAACTAAAAATATTCATACATTAAAAAAATGTATGCAATAGCATAGAGCCATTTCTTCTATCTGCAACAATATTCTTTTCTAAGCTATTTGGATTCTTCAGTCTTGGCTGTTTTGTTTGCAGTTTCTGAATCTATCAAGCAAAGCTTTACCAGGTTCCATGAGTACTGTCCTAAGTCTCCTTTATAAGAAAGCCACACCTCAAAGGTCATGAGAGTCACCTCCTCTTCTCTTCCATACGTTGCCACTTAAACAACACTAGCTTTAACACACTGCCTTGTAAAAAAGCACATTTATCTCCCTGTGTCATTTGGGATGCTCCTACAAGAAGGAACCCCACTTGCTTCTGTCTGAAGACTTGTTAACATCAAGACATGGTTTCTGGGAGAGGTCAGAGAATGCAAGACAAGAAATGAACTTCTCAAATCCAGTACTCGTGCACAAGTAATTTCCAAAGTCCAAGGGCAAGAATTAATTCTTTTTGGCCAGAAACAGAAAGGCTCAGCAGGACAGGCCACTTACTTAAGATACTAGCTTACTTGTTCTTTTGCAGTAGTTGACAAAGCAAGACTAGAGTAAAATAAAGGAATTCATTTTGTATGCTCAAAGAAAAACAACATAATGAAGTAAACAAAGCTGTTCAAAACCAAATAGCACAACTTTTCTCCTGCTTTTTTTAAACTGAATGGCCTAAACCACTAAGTAAATTCATAACAACTTAGACCTATCACCCTTTTTTATAGATTTCGGTTTTTTACCAACCTTGAATTTGCCTTTGGCATGGTTCCACATTTCTGCATACTTTCTTCAATTTCCATGATGGTTCTCAGATCCATAGCAGGAGGGCTGGCAGGACTAAATGAAAAATAAAAAGTTACCTTACAAGGCACTGATTTTTACTTACATTCCACAGTTCCAGCCTTCATGGAAATCCTCTAAATCATACATAGGATGGGTAACTGGTTGTATAATTTATGTCTGTTTCCTCAATTATGGCAAACCTCAAATAAAATGCTTCTGACAAAACTTTTATAAATATATACATATTTAAGAACACACTATAAAAATACTTTCAAGACTCATTATAGTACGAAACAAAAAGATGTGAGCTATGATTACTTTAAAAAAATTAGAGCCCTAAAAATTAGATCCCTAACACTATGATTACTTTAAAAAAATTAGATAGCTAAATAAGGATACTTATTTAGTAGTCAAATGCTCATGCTAAGTTATAGAGAAGCACTGCTTGCAGCTCTGAATGTTGGATTAGATCTCTCTTTTAAGTGCAGGATTAAAATTATTTCACATGATAAACAAAACAGCTTTTGCAGTCAGAGTACTACACAAACATCAGTAAACTTCAGATATCAGTCTCTTTTTTCATACATGACCTAATTTTAAACTTTCACAGAAATAAGCATGAATTAAATCTACACATTCCCAAACTTTACAAAAAACTATAAATTAAAATGTATGTACTTAAAAGCATCTGTAAAGTAAGCTGCATTTCAACTCAATTCAGGGACAGGCTTTGGAATAAAACATAATCAGCACTTCTTCCATCTCTCCTTACAGATAAAAAACAATACTCAATTTTTCATTATACCAAGTATACCAGTTAAACCTGTGGTGTTGATTTTTACAGCCCTTTTAAGTCTAAAGGCCTAAAAAATGTCAAAGTCCAGTGGAGCTAATAAAGGCTTCAGGCATGGTATGATTCTACAAAAAACTGTCCCATATTTTTCACACTATTAACCAAGTAGGTGTTATAAAAACAGATATTAGAAGTACAGAGTGGAAGCAATTAAAAAAAAAGAATTATATATATATAGAGCATTGTTTTTCTCAATTAATAATTACAAAATATTCTCCTTTTATTAAATTACCAAGATCTTGAGTTCACGTGTCAAGTAATGTACAATCATTTTGTAGAGCAAATAGCTTTTTAGTCTGAATAGAACATTGTTAGCTTTCACTACCAAGTGTAAACCAGTGACTGTAAGTATTACTGCACCTGAAACTGGTTGCTACCCAATTGGGAGAGCTTGCAGAGTTGTGTCTGGCACTGGGAATGGACTGTGGAACAGACTGCAGCACTGCTGATGCTCCCTTGTATGACTTCATCTCCTTGTTAGGGTGAGAGGGTTTCATACCCGGACTGCATACTTTGTCCTTCATCTAAAGATCAGGCAGAAAATTGTTGAATAAACACTGCAAACACTAAATTTTATTTTCTTAATCAAATAAACTACAACTCTTCAAAGTGATCCACTCTATTGTACAACAGGTTCACAGAAAGACTCTAAAATAAAAACTCTGCTTTTGATGGACTAGATAAACACAAACAACAAAAAAATTGCTAAGAGGAAATCCAACCTCTGTCCTCTCTGGATGAAATCCTTTTGTGAAGTCAGGGGACTGCAAGTCTCTGGGACTACTCACTCCTGCATAACTACCTTCAGAGTCAGATGTTAAGAGTTCTGGAAGTGAGTCTACTGAGTTAGCTTTATCCAGTTTTACTGAGCCTAGAAATACAAAAATATAGTAGAACTATTAAATCATGAGAGCCAGACTAAACAATGCTTAACAAACACAAAAATTATTAACACCATATGATGAATTAAAGCAATCAGAAGCTTACCTAGTCCAGAATACCAGCCAGTGGTAAGTATAAGCAAATTTTTTGCTATCCTAAATATTTTTTCAGAATAACATTACTCCCAGTTTTCTTCTTCTGTCTCAGAATATACAAATAACAACACTTTTCCTTTAAATTCTTCTACCATCTTCTCAATAAAAAGTGAGTAATTTAATTCTTAAGTAATTCTTTGTGTTTCAGAAAAAAAAAACCCACAACAGAAATGTTCCACTTAATACACATTTTCTTATGTGGTTTTAGTATCTTTATTTGATAAAATACATGCTTTTAGCTGAACTTGGGTACAATGACAAACACTCTTTCAAAAGGGTGACAAACACCCTTTCAAAAAAACCCTTATCTTAAGAATTCACTATTTAAATTCAACTATAGTGTTCACTAGAAAAGAAATAATCTTTCTAAGATTTCCTTCTTGAAATACAGAAATTGCATTGCATATTACACTTTATGCTCTGTTTTTATACCTGAAAGGAATCTCTTTCCCACTGACCTGTGGAGGCCGGACTCTGAATAATATCTGACAGATTATATCCTCCAGAGCTGTCAGACCGTTTTCTTGGCTTCTTTTTTGCCTTAGTTTTTGCTTTTTTGAAAAGGGCTTCCCTAATAGGAAAAAGACCAAAAAATCCACAGGATGCATTAAAGCCAAAGAAACTGAGAACTACCCATGTCAACATCACCTTTCTCAGTCAGCAGCAGCAGTTATACTTCAACCAGTAGTACCTCATCTCAGCAGCTGGCACTTTCTGCCTGCTCCTCTCTGCTTATGCACTGGCACAACCATTTCATAAATGACTTTGGGGGAAAAGAAGAATCCAGGAGGAAAAGCAAAAAACTCTTTCCAATCTACATCTAGCCTTTGGACTATTATACTGCACACAGACTTCTGCTGAGACAGTGGAAGATACAGCTGCTTCACAGGCTGGCACTGCCACCTAGGTCAGATTAAACCTGCTACATATCACAGCAACTGACATAAAGCAAATTACATACAATTCTCCACTTTTTTCTCTCTTACTTTCCCCTAAATTACTGAAGCCCAATAAATGCCACAGTTGGTCTCAATTTTCCCCAACATAAACACTACCATTGTGGTAATACTAATTTTACAATAAAGCAGATACAGGGTGATGTTACCTAAATATCATGTGTTCCTGTATATGCTATTAGGAAGAGAAAAATCAAATAAAAAAGGGCATCTTTCATTTTAACAAAACTACTAGATATTCAGAATTACATGAAATGCAGCTACAGTGCACTATTTCAAAGTTTCTTTAAGCAGATTTTTGTTAAGTAACTATATAACTACTTAACCACTGCTGCAGCACTACCGTACTCTATTTTTCAATCCTTGGACTACCCAATTCCCTAGATGCTACCACCCTGCCTTGAAAATCACTGAAAGGCTTGAATATAAAATAGCCTCTCAGTTGCCTTGATCTACTAGTTCTTACCTACACTAGTTTATTTAGTGCAACTTTTCCTGACACACATGCTCAGAACAATACACAATATTTCAGGTGAGGTTTCCTCTGCAGGCTGACATTTTATCCCACTATTTGGAAGCCTGTTAGCAAGCCATTCTATCATACTACCAAGCTCTGTATTTCACTTGACAAGTCTGTGATATTTCTTAATATCAAGAAATTTAGATTATCACAATTTTTCATACAGATCTATAGTACATTCAAGTCTGTTTTTTCTCTTTTGATCTCTCCTAATGCAGTGAAGTACATTGAAATGCACAGTTGGTCTCACACATATACAGATACTCTCATCACATGCACAACCCCCAAACATTGCTGTGAATGCTCATTTTGCAACCTTTACTCATACGCCACTTATAAACTGCAAGGGCTCTGCTGCAGTTTTGCAACATTTTCAAAGACTTAAGGAAACTGAGAATGGTCTTTGAAATCTCATTTCTTAATCTTTCAATTCTGAACTTAAATACAGTCAGGCACCAATACCACACACAATTCATCCAGTTAAAAATATTGATGAAAAACAAATACTTACTGAGAATTTTGTTCTGTATTCATTTCTTCCCTTAAAAAGACAAAGTTCTCTCCATCTTCAGGCTCAAAAGAACTTATATCAGGTCCATCTGGATATGGAGTAATTACTCTCCTGACCATAGCTGGAATCTGTTGTAAAAGTTGTTACATTAAGTTTCACTGAAGCTGTATGCTAGCAAATTTATCTAAGAGGGCCAAAACCGTTCATCATTTAAAACCCTTTCACAAATCAGGTAATTAATTACCTAACAAGCTTATAAACTTAAATTATATCTTTAAGCAAAATTGGAGAAGTACCTTAAGTGACAGACACAAAATGCCTATGTTTCATCTATTGTTAACTTATGGCTTAAAGATTTTGCAAACATTTATCTTTTACAGTAAGAGAATTCTGGATTATAATGGCTCTTGGCTATCATCACTGCATTACAGTTCGATTTTCACTTTATTCTTCTTACTGATTTTAACATCTATGTGATCACCCTGAACGTTTTAGCTTTCTTCTAAGTAAGGGATGCTCTTTTCCATAGGTTTTGCTTACCCTGTTCCAAGCAACAACTGTTAATTACAGAACATTAATATGTTTAATGTGTATAACTAATTAATTTAAAAGACACAACACTGTAGCAGCAGTAGCTAGTGAATAATGAAATATGGACTCCTTGAGAGTGATAACAGCAGAAGACAACTTTATCTTTTGAGTCAGATATTCCATTTCAGCCTGTCACCTACAGACTCTGCAGGTACATATTTATCACATCTATTCTCATTTTACACCTAATCAGCTTACACTCAAGTTGTACAACTTACCATTTTCCTGTAATAAACAGAAAGATCCTTCACAACTTCATCACTTAAGACTTCCAGAGTCCTAAAATAAAAAAAATTATCTTTATCCTTAAATATCACAGTCATCTTAGCAACTTATAAAAAATCACATTAATTAAAAATTCAGATTAACATTTTGGATGAATCTCATCTACAGGTATTATCACCTATTCATGGCAGTCAGAGTCTAAAGGAAGACACTGAACACAAAATAAAAACTAATCAATACCTTTGTTGTAGGGTAGGATTAAACACACAACCTTCTCACCTATCTTTACCTAAGGTCACAGCCAAAACAGACCTATATATTTAAGTTACCATGAACTGGTAGCTTTACCTATTTCTGCATACTGTCCTCCTGACATGTATCTAAATACTCCAAATCTATGTAAATTCTCCACAAAACTCAAACACAACACACAACATAGACATTTATGCCAATAAATAATACTACAGCAACAAACTTGACTCAACAGAACTGTCTTGTCCATGTGAGCAGTTCTCCTTGCAAAAAGCTGTCAGGAGTTAGTTCTGTTTCTCAAGGTTTCTCAAATTAAAACTCTTTCTACCCAATACTAACATTTTCAGATTTTCATTAAAATGTAGCCAGACTCCTAATCGTAATAAGAATATTACATGTAGGCTTAAGAGGAAACAAGTCTGAATTCCAGGTAATATTTAAGGCAACATTACTAGATTTTTCACTCTTCTCTCAAAAATCAAAGGTTAGAATGTTCTTATTTTATAGAGAGGTGAAGAGGGAAATTGCTAATAAGAATGAACTTCTGTATCTGGGATGCAAGTGAAGCCACTGTGTGATGTGGCAATGAAATGCTGGCATTCTGAACTGTTTCAGATCTCTAAGACCTTCTCTAAGTGAGAAGTCTGACAAAAAGGACAGAGAGAACTCACAATTGAGGTTTTTTTTGGCTGGGTTTTTTTGGTATTTTTCTTAAGGTTTTGCTAGAAAAGAACTTCATTCAGTGCTGATAAGGTTTGTTCTGAGAAGATGATATGTACTTAGGAAACAACTTTACGGCCTGTCCAAATGCATCAAGAGAAGGAAGGCCAGAGCACACCTTCAGCTTCTCAGAACTTTAGAACCACTGTGGAAAGCAAGGATAATAAATTAATTTGTTCAGCTCTCACTGCAGACGTTAAAGCAAAAAGACTACCAGAGGACAGGCCCATCCTCTTTGGAAAATGAAGCAGCTATTTAATACACCTACTTAAAACAAATCAAATATTCATTGTTAACAACTATGTTAAAAAAAAAAAAAAACACACCCAAACAAACAGTCCTAAAACAAACAAAAAATCCCCACAATAATCCCCATCCCCCCAAAAAACCCAGCCTTCAAATGAAGGGAAAAGCCCCACAGCAGTTTTATGCATCTTCAAAAATGCTTTTAAAACCCCAGAAAAGACTAGACCTAATGTTAAAGCCCACTGAATTCCAGAGAGGTTCTTCATGCCAGACTGTAACATATGGTTTTGTATTGCAGAACTGGTACAGTATGTACAGAGATTTAACTAGCTTCTCTCTCCCTAACTGACAAAAACGAGTCTACCTTTAAACTAGAAGCATTCAGCTACATTTTAACATTAAACTGTCCATATTAGTTATTCCAATAATTTTACCTTTTTGGGCTTTTTAAATTTTACAACTAATACATGAACACATTTGCATTCCTGCTTACCTTGCTTCAAGCAAAGCTGCCATATTGAGTCCTATGAACTGCAAGCAGGACAATTTTAGCTGTTCAGCATTATACATTGCTGAGAACTCCAACAGCTCAGCAGCATTCTTTAAAGTCACTGCAGAAACAAAAACCAACAAACTAAATTAGGTAATTGGCTGTAGTATCAAGCAGCCATTTTAAGAGTTATTGTGCAGCATGATCTAGTTATTGAAACGTATCTTATACTATCCCATTCCTGGAAAAAATGCTAATGCTCCAATGGCCATAAACAATAGGGAGCTCCATGTAACTTTGTGGCAGCTTGCATGCAATGGCTGCTGCACAGAACTAAAAAGCCCTGCCTACAAACAGACCAATTTCAAAATATTAAAACCCAGCAGTCCAAAACAAAAAGGAAAAAGAAAGATAAAAATAGTAAATATCATAAATAGCATAAACAGTTGTTAAACATCCAAATGTTCAAATTTAGCACAGATAAAGAAAAAATAAGGAGAGCGAAAGAGGAGAGTGGGAACACTAAATACGAGGACAGAAATAGAAACAGAATTCATTTTATCATATTTTAAAGAAAAGAAATTTCAATTCAATGAAATGAAGATTTCATTTGGATTAGATTTTTTTGTTTTTTTCTTTTTTACTTTTTTTTATTAAAGAGCATGGACACAAGTAATGGAAGATCATGCTAACCTAGAATATTGCTCAGACTAAAGAAGCAATTATTAGCAGACATGCAATGAACATCAAAATATAATCATCTGAAAGGAAGATACACAAATTCTGTGCTGCAAAAGGCAAGAACATCTAAAAATAGCATTTTTTGTTCTCTAACCCTTTACAATACATGTGGAAGGACTCACATTTTTCTGCAATGGCTACTTCACAGATTTCTTTGAGTCTGGATATAAGAAGCTGGTCTGCTACCACAAGAACATTACATATGAATTCCACATTTTGAGAATCTGGAAAACAAACCATCATATAAACACTGGGGGCAAATCAAAAGCAACTATAAAACTGACAGCTTCAATGAAATTTTACCAAAGCACAAATATAATGGCTTCTCAAATTTTGATGGTATTTTCACAGCACAAGAAATACCTTAGAAGCGCACCAACAATCCACTTTTTGAAGCAACAGAAGGAGGGAAAAGGAAAACTGCAGTTTGACAAACTAAAGAAAAGGTAAAACAAGGCCTGGGGTACTGCTATCCCCTCAAACTCCAAAGAAAGAGTCAAGAATTTTGATTTTTTTAAATGTAACTCCAACACAAGCATACTAAGTTTTGAATTTCTATTTTAAAAATATAAAAATTGCAAGAGTTACAGTTGAAAATATATTAAAGGCACCTTTGATGGCAAGAGCTTCATCTGTATACAAGTAATCCACAATTATCTGTAGTATGTCAGAATGGATGGGCATTTCCAGAGCTGAACAGGTAGCCTAAAAAGCAGAAATATTTAAAGAAAAAAAAAGAAGAAATAGAAAGAATAAGAGAGGCTGACTAGTTGGAATAAAATGCAAAATTAAGACAGTACCTATATTAAGAAAATAACAGAGATTAAAGATGACATTTTCAACATTAATTACTTAAGCATTAATGCAAAATCTGTCCAAGTTTTTCAATCAAGAATTGATTGTAGCAAACCAATTAAAATCTGTTCAAACTTCTGAATAAATACCCATGAAACAGTTTCATGTTTGATCACTTTGATCATCTACTCTAACAATCCTCCTTGACTATATTACTTTACCAACAATTGCCTAAAAGTAGAACTACAGGAACCCTCTATGCAAGTACTGAACTGCTTTCCTTTCAAGGCCAAAAGAGCTAATGAAATCATGAGTTCCCAAATAACAATAATACTGAAGTAGTCACTACTGTTAACATCTCTGCAAACAAGGTCCTCATCAAGCCCCCATGTGAACCATCCTAACAATTAAGGTAAAGCTTTCATAAGAGCAAACACTGGCCACTAAACCATGCAACTGTCACCATCTGTGTTTACTCAACATCACTGCTAAACAATTTTGCTTTACTTCAGGTGGTACCCAAGTAAAGCTTCATACTAAAATATTTACTTTGCTTTAGAACACACTACTGGTACTGACATATTTTCCTTCTAAAGGTTAAAAATCTCTTACAGACATTGGGTTTTTATATAACATCTACAGCCCTTGCTTCATAAAATATTTATTTATTAATTTAGGTTGATTTAGGTTGACTTACAAAATAATAGGCAACTTATGAACTACATACTACTCATATACAAAATCATGATACAAATGGACACTCAACACTCAAAAAAAAACCCCCTTAAATCCATAATTTGTTGCAAATATGTTTTCTCAGGGATGACTTGGGAAAAGACAGCACAGTAACCTGGAGGACAGGTGAAGTTCTGTTTCACAGCAGAACAGAACTGCCAGTACTTCACTTAAGTACTGAATGTTCTTAATGTTTTGCCAGAAAGCTAAGAAATTTGAGGAACTCCTGCACACTGCTTTAGGTTTTAGTCTCAGAAAAATGCTTCTCCACTTAGACCATTCCTCTCTTTCCATAAACATTATCAATAGTGCTCAGGTAGTTAAACAGAGACATTTGGTGAAATTACAATGTGCAGGAACAACCAGGGCATTGACACACAGCTGGCAAATAGGAACCAAGACAAATTAAAGATCTACACCTTTTGAAGCAGCAGTTGGTGACTAAGTAGAATAGTCCCTGATATTCTCTATTTCATTTAACAGCAAAAGTCAGCTGGAGTTCTACACACTGACCCTCAATCCTGTTCTCTCTAGCACTCAGTACACATGACAAGCTATTCCAATCTGCATACTATTTAAATTGTACAATCTTTTTCAGAAAAAAAATGAAAATTCATCCAAAGCAGTATCCCATAAGAACAGTCCAGTCAAAGGTTTTTATAAATCCATGAACTAGTTCAAACTAAAAACCCCTAAAATAAAAGTAGTAATTTCCTTCGATATACAGTATTACATTTGCTATTCTCATTTAATACACAATCTCAATAGTACAAATACAGTGTAACCAAAAATGTGGCTTGTGGGGTTTTTATCCTTGCAAATGGAATCAAAGACTCCAACCCTTTCTTTTACGTAGCATTTAGGATATGTTATTATAGGAAAAACTGAAAAGCTGTCACTTATTTGATGCAAAAAAAATCCATCACACATGGTTTTGGCAAACTTACCTCAATCCATGAGCTGTTTAACATGCTGTGAAAATAATCTGTAAAGAAAGGCATTTCAGTTCAAGATGCAATAAAGTGACAGTTTAAAAAGACAGTATAACTTATGTTATATAAAGATATAAAAATACACACACATACCAAGTCTTGCACAAAGTACACACTTATGACACGGGAATTCCTTTCCATCTAAAGATTTCAGGGTCACATCGCAGAGGTATGAACTAGAAGATATTTAATAGCATCAGAACTGTGACTATTCAGATTTACAACTATTACAAGTTGTAAACTCTACAATTAAATGCTAACTTAAGCAAGTTAGGATTTATCCTTTGAAATAACACACACCTGACCTTTAATAATACCACAGAGAACATGAACCCAAAAGAACAGGCACAATACTTTCCAAGGAGAATTTCTTTGTCCAAAGTTAAGCTTCAAAAATTCCATCTGAAATATTTCCTTCAGAACTCAGTCAATTACTGTTTCAAAAATGCTATGATTAAATAAATTAATTATAGCTTATTTTCGTCAATCTTAAATGGTCTTAAATGGTTAAGTTACCTATTTCTTCAATATCAGGAGGTACCATAGGCCTTGATGATGCATTTAGGAATGAACCCCAATTCTGTGAAACCAGCTACTGTCATGCAATGTTGCTTTTCCTATATAGACAGACTATTCAGGACTTCGGGTATAAGTAACTCGATCACATCAATGGAATTTTAAAAAAAATCACTTTGCTAAAAGCAATTTAGAAAGCATACTATGCATTTGCTTATTTCCAATCCATGTACTCTTATTGTTACAGAAAGCAGTTACAGAAGTCAAATTGCTTTTGACTGGATTACCCATTACATTTCTCCTGGCATTAGCATTCAAAGACACAGTTAATCCACAGAACACATTAAGGTACAGTAAAAAGAAACAAGGAAATACCACACGTAATCTATCCCCAATTACTGATCTACAGATCAAGTCTATAAATATCTACAGAGAACTTCCAAACCTGAGTTACTATGATAGAGACAATTGCATACCAGAAGTTAAAATGCAGTTGGATCAACCTCAGCCCTTATTTAACATATAAAGAGATGACATAAGAGGAAGATAGTGAGGTAGGGAAAGTTGATTTCAAAAAATTACCATTTCTTCTGATTTAACTTTGGTTTGTTCCCATTCTTCTTGTTGACAACATTAATTTTTCCATTTTCTAATCTGACTCCATCCAACCTGCAAATTATTACCATTGGTAATAAGCAATACAATTAGTATACAGTTCAAACCATTAAGAACAGTTTCACAAAGTAACAGTACTTCAGTGGGCTCATATTGTGACATGAAAACGAATCATCATACAAAAATAGAAGCCAGTTGTTACTTGAAAGGTCTTCAAGGAAGATGCAAAATGTAACTGACATTCTTTCCTCACCTTAGATATGTATTTATTATCTTAGATGAAACCTATACTGTATAGTTAACGTCAAAGTTCAATACTACAGAGTCAAAAACCAGGAAGTTAAATACGGATCGGTACCAGTCAATAAACTGAGCAAAGACAGTGGTTGGGATTCAGCACAGGCTTTCTTAGCATCCTAATTCATAAAGGAGGCTTGTGAATGGGATGGTAAAGACACAGGAGTGCTGCTGGTAGATTACAAAGTAATACACCTTTAAAGCAAAGTACTTTACCACAGAAACGTTACTTAAGAACTCAGTTTTAGCACATATCTTGGCTGTGTATGCAAGAAGTACAGTAAGAAAACTGCCCTGAAAAAGTTCATATCCCTCTTTGGAAGAGACAAATGCAGGGAAAAAAAAACCCCAAAGTGATTAATGCAGTTCTACAGAGACATTTGATCTCAATTCCATTTGTTTCAGCATGTAACATAAAAATTACATCACTTAAGCAAGAATTTATATTTGCTTTGTGGTGTTTTATACTAAACACATTTGCTGCCTTGTGAAAAAACTGCTAGACTACAGACCACAGTATAGAAATTATGCAGTTCAAAATTCAGTTCGATCAGCTGTCTCTAACATAACCAGTACTGATGTTTTACGACAGTCTTTCTGGAAAGTCAGATGATTTATACCAGATATCAAACCTCACAGAGCTCATGTCTTAGAGGATACTGTCATGGTTTAACTTATATGGCTAAAGACCACACAGTTCCTCACTCACTCACTCACTCTGCCCTCACCACCCACCAGTGGGATGGGGAAGAAAACTGGGGAAAAAATAGTATAATTCAAGGGTTCAGAAAGACAGTTTTAATAGGGCAGAAAAAGAATGGAAAATAGTAATAATGCTAACAGTATAAGCAGATACAAAACAAGTGAGGCCCAAATAGTGAGGAATAGCTGACCACTCACCAACCTGAAACTCCTATATGTACTGGAAATAAGCCCAGTCAGTTCTTAAGTAGCATCCCTCATCATCTCCCCCGTTTCTATTCTAACATCAGTGTCTTAATTTCCACTATTGTCATAACTAAAGTTAGATCAGCTTACATAAAAAAAACTCCACGGAGAGCACGTCAAAATAGAAATGCATTTCCTTTCACCTACCTTCCACTTAAATTGCTGAGCCCAAACTTCTTTGCTGCACTTTGCAACATTTTAATGAGGTTAGCTTCATCATCAGCTTTACCTTTTTTAGATTTGCTCTTCTGTTTTTCATTTATAACTTGCACTTGATTATTTCTATAAATCTCAAATGCAGATTTTCCATTGACATTTTCATCAAAGCTCATTTTGCTGAGATTTGAAATTAAAGTATCTTGATATTCATCTGATTTTTCTTTATATGAGATTTTTGGCTTATAACCATGAGTCAAAAGATCACAAGTATCAGTGTATATGAACTGCAGAAGGTATGCAAACAGATCTGGATGGACCTTCTCAATTACATAGAGATCACATCCAACAGCATCTTCATCTTTACGGTAGATGTCTGGAGTGTCTAGCTGGTTGTCACTGGAAAGAAAGAGCTTCCTGAAGAAGTCGGAGCGTACGGCCAAGATGTATTTGTGCACAGGGTACATTCTTGTGCCAATCTGAAAAGTCACATCATGGATGCTGTCCATTTCATCTGTTTCATCTAACAGTTTGCCAAAATCCATTCCAAAACTTGATAGTGACACACTTGGAATTTCATAGAGACTAAAACAAAATTAAATCCATAATCAAACACTATTTTAAACTTTCATCACATTTTCCATAGTATGTTTAATGATGACAACAATGATGTTTCCATTTGGTTTCTTTGTTTCTTATATTGCTACACTGCTCAACATTTCTTGTCCTGTTCTTTACAAGAAAAACTAATAATACGGTATTTAGGCAATTAAACTACATAAAGAAGACCTGTCTAGCTTCAGTATATTTATAGTATATAGTATTTTGCCTTTATACTGTACCAGTATTATCAGAACTATCTTATCTTAATCTCGTTTTTCCAATGTGAAAACACAGAAACGCTTGCTGTACTTCATATTACAAACTAAAGCAATAAGGGAAAAAAGCTAATGTTCAGCTATTTATCACAAACGTTGGAAACTATTATGAGAGCATAAGAAACATGGCCCAGTATTTTATTTATTTATTTCACTTTATGCATTTCTTTCCAAACAAACAAAAATTCACTTGTCACTTTTAATTAAAAGCTGATTATCGGTGATTACTGAAGGGGTTCTACAGTATTTAGAACTCAGAGTGTGTTAGGAAATACATGGCAAATGCTTGCCTTAAACACTTCAGATAAAACATCAATAATGTCTATTATTATGCAAATGCATAAGCTTAGGCCTTTAGATAACTTCAACATAATTACTAACAAAGTACTATTCTCTAGCAGTATGGATAACTGTATTTACTGTGACTTCTGTATGAGCCAAAAAACCGTTTGGAAAAGAATTGTTCAATCACAATCACACACAAAAAAAAGGAAAAATTTCAGCTGTTCTATCTTAAATATACCTGGTTTTAGGATCTGACTGTAATACAGCAAAATTGCAGCCACTAGGATCAGTGGCAATACTGACAGCTCGGTGGACAAAAGTCAGCTTCTGAAGTCGAATTCTTTCATACACACTGGTTGTATCATGTTCACAAGCCACATCACATGAAGGATGCTGAAGGCTTGATACAGGTTCTGTTAAAAAAAAAAAAAACAGAAAGTGAATACACATCACAGAAAGATCCTGCTCATTAAAATACAACTAATACAAAAAAAGGCAAGACTTTGACGTTGGTATGTCCATTGATGGAGTAAGTGAATAAGGCTAAACCATGCTGAACATTTAAGCTTGCTTATTTACAGAACATATAGGAGGAGAGCTGACAATTTCAGTTAAAATTTTGTCCTGTATGAGACAGATATATTCCTTGCAGAAAACCAAACCATCAGGACCTACTTTCAGTAATATGAGCCAAGTTAATAAGGTGGAAGTTGCTTCAGATGCTGAATTGTGTCCAGATAAGGGACTGGGAAACAGATTTCACAGACTTAGCAGAGCAAGCAAGTATATGCTCCTTCTCTTGCTCAACAACAATTCTCTTCAGACTCATCATCTAATATGTGACAAGATCATTACACTAGATCATTGTGCTACTACTATTCTCCAGAAGTACTTTTTTTCCCAGAAATCTCCACCTAAAGGTGTACTGAAGGATGCAAAGTCAATCTTAGTATTACTGAGGAAAGAGTCCAGTAGCAGTCAATGCTGAAAACTGTCAGTCACAAAGGAAAGAACAAACTTGTCACATAATAATACTGTTAGAGATTGTAAAGATTCAATTAAACTTTTTTACTGATTTAAAAGTACTTAAAAACCACTAAGAAATCATGGCTAACCTTTCTTTTCTGAGTTTTTTTTCCCTTCTTCCAGCCACTTCCCTGTAAAGGCTTCACCATCATGTGTGACAAACATGATTTCATTCCCATTCAAGGCAACATCAGACATGAAGACTTGCCGGCCATACACCCAACGACACTGCTTCATGGAGTTGTTAGATGACTTCCAGCAAAACACCTGTAATTTTTCAAGAAAGGGAAAATCTTCATGTCATTTAAAAGCAGTTACATATTACACATTACTTTTTTAAACACAAGAACATGCCATCTCAAAATTGCATATAAAAGGAGAAAGACATTATTCAAAATTTTAGGATGAAGTGTTATGAGCATCTATAAGAGAGAATCCACAAGTAGAACAAGGAAAATCTATCATGATATCAAGATCCATTTGCTCATGAAGAGCATCTGAAAACCTTCTCCAAAAACTGAAGTATCTTCACAGCAGTCATGTATAGGACAAGTTTTACTGACAGCTTGACAAGGAGAGTAAAAGGTGTCAAGTCAAGAAACAAGTTTTATCTAGTTCTTAATTTACAGATTTTTCCAGATGGTTTGCTTGTAAATTAGACAAAATTCAAAGCTAGCACACAGGAAGTTTAAACCATTTCCTGTTAATTGCTTGACAAAAATCTCAAATTTCTATGTACCAGTCTAGGTTTGAAATTAAGATCATGACCAAACACTAACTTCAAAACCCTCAGGAATATGAAGCACTGCATGCACAGTAAGACCCCAACAAGGTACACTGTACATGTCTGAAAGACAGCCCCAAGCAAGGTAAAGTCAGAATGTGGCATCAGCAGTGCTAAAGTCAGGCCTTTGTTTTCTACCACTGAAGGACCTGCACAGGTCTATTAGTATCCACATAAGGGGCAGAACAACTTGAGTAACCTATTTCATTTCCCCTGCCTTGAGCCCTAAGAATTAGAGAATGTTGAAATTGAAAGAGATCTCTGGAGGTTGTCTAGTCCAACCCTCTGCTCAAGCAGGACTACCCAGAGCCAGCTGCGCATCCAGACAGCTTTTGAGTACTTCCAAGGATGTTATTTCACAACCTTAAGTGGCAACCTGTGGCAGTGCTGGACCACCCTCAGTGCTTCCTGATATTCAGATGGAGCCTGCTCTATTTCAGTTTGTGCCCACTGCCTCTGGTACTGGCTCTGGGACCACTGAAAATAGCCTGGCTCTATCTTCTTTACATCTTCTCTTCAAGTATGTATATACAAGATTCCCTTTATGACTTTTATTTTCTAGGTTAAACAGTACTCCCTTCAAGAAAGTGCAATCAAGCCAAACCAGGAAGCACTGAGTCAGTAAACCCAAGTGTTAAGATCCCATCCCTCTCCTTATTCAATAATTTATAATGCCCGAAAGCACTGAAGATCCCAATATTTGTCAGTATTCAACATGGAAAGATATGAAATGCACATGGACTTTCTTCCTCTGATCCAGGAAGATCAAGTAATTCCTTACTGCTAAAGCAGTGTCCCAAAGATGTTGAAGGGGCACTACCAATACTACAGATGCTAGAGGCTACACCTCACATGATCAAATACTGAATTGAAAGCTCTGAGACAACTAATGACCTAATTAAAAGATAAGATCATCTCAAAACATAATTCAGCCAAATGCGAGGAAAGAAAAGGAAATAACCACATTGTTCCTTATTTTGATATACAAGCACCCTTTTCAACATTCTTTAAGAAGGTATTTCAGTAGGAAAAGCTTCTTTGTAAACACCACTAGATGGCAGTAAAGGTTGAGATCTCTCAGTGAGCAGATCGAAAAAAGGAATTTAGTAGGGTCCTATAAAGCAGCACTTAAAGAGTAAGGGAAGAAAATAATAGTGAATGGAGTGACATCAGACTGGTGACTTGTCATTTACTGGGGTTGTTCCACAGGGCTCCTGAGCGCTGTTCTCTTCAATATCTTCATATGTGACTTTGAGGCAAGACTGGAAGATACACTGAGCAAGTTCACAGATGATACAAAATTGGGAGGAGCTGCTGACTGCCTCCAGGGCAGGGAGGCCCTGCAGAGACCTTGACAAATTAAAGGCTGGGCAACCACCAACCACATGAAGTTCACCAAGAGAACGTGCTGGATTCTGCACCTGGAACAGGCCAGACTTGGATGTATGGACAGAGTGGGGAATGAGATGCTGGAAAGCAGCACCTGAGGGCACTTGGTCTGTTCAGCCTGGAGGAGACTGAGGGGAGACCTCACTGCAGTTACAGCTTCCTTGTGAGGGGACAAGAAAGGGCAGGCACTGATCTCTGCTCTGTGGTGACAGTGACAGGACCTGAGGGAATGGCCTGAAGCTGTGTCAGGGGAGGTTTACAGCAAAAAGATCCTTCCCCCAGAGGGTGGTTGGGCCCTGGAACAGGTTTCTCAGGGAAGGGGTCACAGCACCAAGCCTGAGAGAGTCCAAGAAGCATTTGGACAATGCTCTCAGGCACCTGGTGTGACCCTTGGGGATGGTGCTGTTTAGGGCCAGGAGCTAGACCTGGCAATCCTTGTGGGTCCCTTCCAACTCAGCATATTCTATGATTCTGTGAAATTCATTACTTTCTATGCATGACTTTGTCCTGTCTTACATTTAAAGTTTGATTAATCACTATGCAGCCTTCTTTATAATTATAACAACTTACCCTTCCAGCTTCATCCAGTGCCAGAATGCAAGTCTTTTGACCTCCATTTTCTTTAAGATGCTGGGTATCTACTTTATATTCCAAATATCCTCCACTGACAAGAACTTTTTTAAGGTTCAGCTGTCTGAAAGAACACAAAAAGTTAAATTAGTACCTCCCAGATATCCAGCAGATAACCTAGTACTTAATGTTGGTTCTATGACAGTTAACCTTTTTAATTTACACAAGCAGTAAAAAAGTAAAGTTGAGGCAATGACACTGAAAAATTATTTATGTTTAGTTTCATCCTACTGGTTCTATTAACATAGTTGCTAATAATACAGCAGACTATAACTTTTGCTTGTTTTTAAATATATCACATTGTATATCTGTAAGTTCTTCACAAAATTCCATGAGTGAAAATCAGTAATTATGTAGCTTTGATTTCATCATTACAAAAATTTATTCAGCTGTTTGTATTAAAACATTTATCCTATCCCAGCAGATCATTTCTCAGAGGTTTGCAAGGTCTTGCTTTTTAGCTGATCAAAATCACATTCATTATCTTTTTTCAGTTGCTTAGCATGAAAGCACAGGACACAGCATTAAGGTTCTTCAAGTGTCAACATCTTCATTTACAGCCATGTAGAAATTAAGTATAAAGCAATAATTAAGCTGTAATATGTCAATAAATAGTGTTAGAATTTGAAGTGAAGCTGAAAAACTAGGGGGGGAGTTATGTGGGCAAAATCAAATCTAAAAAAATCTATTCTAATCTGCCATTGCAAACTAAGTAAAAGAGACCAGGATTAAATATTTTCCTAAATTCATGAGTCAAGAATCCAGCTTCTTCAACAGGTTTTGCATTCTGGTTTTAATATACGTACCAGAGGATTTTACAACATCCTCCTTGCAACTTAAATTACCCTTTATAATGTACTATATCTACCCATTAATTAAGAAATTCAGACCCCAAATCACTGATTCAAAATCATAACAACATAAATAAACAGAAAAGCAGATCTTCAACATCTCTACCAAGATGCACTTAGACAAATGCAGGGAAACAGAGGAATAAAAATACCAGTTTCAATGTCTTTAAACTTACAGAACATAATACTTCCTCCTAATGTGTTTTTTTAAATATCTTTGGTAAACAGTAAGTGGTACCTTAGCCTCTTGAAAAAAAAACCCAAAAAACAAATGAAGAAACAAACAAAAATGATAGCCCTAGTTCACATGAAAGAACTACAAATGAAGAAAATACAGGGCACCACTGGATTTTCTGTACTTTAGGCACAAAAATCTTGAAAATAGCTTGCAAGTATACAACTACAGTGAAATCTTCCCCTATTGTTCTTCATGACAAATTAGAAAAGTAACACATACTTGGAAGCTATCTTTTTGCACTGATAGTCTGCAAGCAAATAAATATCTCCTCTTTCAGAAACACATACTGTAGCGCCATCACTTGCAGAGACCAGCGACACAGAGATGTCTTTATGGTGTAGAGCAGAGACTTGGCGAGGTGCAGTTACACATTTTTCTCCATTAGGATCCAGCAGATAACCTAGAAAATACAATACACTCAAAAAATTACTTGTCATTCCACACATTGTGCACTTAAAGGACACTTTATGACACTCCTTTGAAGAACTTTTAAATTCCTGAAGATTTTTTAGGTAGTTGGATAATTTGTCTCCAAAATATTTAGACAGATGAGACCTACCACACCTACTTGTTACTTCACTACAAACACCCGAAAAACAAGACCTGATACATAAAAATGAAGTAAGGCATATTCAACAGGGAAGCTATTTAATGTGGTGGTACTGCTTTGATTCCAAAAAAAGAGTATTTATTTGATCATACAAAAATTCAAGACAGTAGAAATACCATAACACTGGCATAAACTACAGATTATTTTGGACACTGGAATACAAAAAATAAGCTTGTCAAAAAAATTACTGTAACTGCAGGTAAGCAAGAAGGCAGCAGTTACATGAAACAGAAAAGGTTGGAGCTGTAATGCAAGATCTCTGAAAACATTAAAAAAATAAACAAAACAGGTCAGTGCTGCTCTGTTGCAACAAGAAACCTAACATCAGGAATCTCATACACAGCATAATCCTGTTTTTTGATTCTTGCTATCTTATGCCTGCACCACAGAGCAGAGCACAGATACCAAGAAACAAGCAGCAGAGCTGCCTCTACAGCTGGCAGCAACCCTGCCACAGGACAATGTAGGGCTATGCTCAAACATCTTATGAGGGCAAGGTTTACCACCAGAGGTGTACCATGGTGCCCAGCTGACACAGATAATATCACTTAAGATTCAGTTACTGTCTCTCTATGGTACTGCACTGGGCCACATGCTTACCAGAATAATCCCAACAACATAAGCAACCAAAAAAGCTTATATGATGGGTGCTTATAAAAAAAAGGCAAAAAAACCCAAGAAGACACTCATTACTAAGGTATTTCTCTGACAAAGACAAGTTTTTTCATATACATTTGACACCTTAATAGAAACACAAAACTACCTGGAACCTGAGGCCAGAGCTGATGCAGATTAAGTACCAGAGATAGCTAATAGTTTTGTTTGCCCATAGACCCAAAACTGCAAAAATGGAAATCCAAATCAATATAGCAATACCTGTTTATTAAAAAAGATAAAAGCAATTAAAATGCCCCATTCATACAAAAAATTAAGTTCACTAGTTGGTAATATATTTTTAAAAGGTTCTTTCTTGATTTCAGAATAAGAAAAAGTTAACTGAAGATTCTGGTAGTGGTATTGCTGAAAAAAATCTAGATATAGGCAAGTATTTAACTTTAAAAAGTTAGTATGGAAAAAGTTATCAGTAGCATGTTTACAGTGCTTGATGAAAGAAGGACATAGGCAGGAGAGCTGAAGGCTAGTTTATAATTTATTAAAAGCAGTGCCAGCCAGATTGCTGGAAGGATTCAAGCTTGCCTTGGAGTAATTTCCAACACAGCAACATTCCATTTCCTCAAAGTCTCCAGTAGCAGGACCACACAAGATACATGGAAGGTAAAAGTTAAAAAGAGTTCAAATGAGAGCTAAATCTGACAAGCTCTTGTCATCTCTAAATGTGAAGTAATTGGTAGAATGAAAAATATTATTTGAAAGAAGTGTGAAGGGATGATGTCATCAGATTGGTTAAAAAAAAAAGCAACAACAAGAGAGAGAGAAAAAAGCTTTATCCAGGCTTCTGTTCTCAGAAGCAGATGATAGGTTAAGCACGAACAACATCTTTCAATGGCTGGGTTTTACTGTCAGAATGCTTCTACCTTACCTAGTTGGCCGCCATTCAGCCCCATGGTATACACTGCTTCCTTAGTCCATAGCACAGTATGGAATCTGCCTGCAGCCACTCCAATCACCATTCTACCTTTCAGGTTTTTTGCCTGAACCTAAGCACAAATCCAAAGTACATCTTAATATTAGGTAGCAACAGGTGAATTTCACATGTACAAACTTCTGACAACATTTAACTCCTAAAGTCATTAAGAATGAAGCACTAATATCAATCCACATACAGTCTAATAAATCAAATTATTTCAGAAGTTTGTCAAGTGGGGTACTATCGCACTATTGAAAAAAAGAACAACTTTTTGTAACAGCTAATCAGAACTAGAATCAAGTCTCCTTAGGCTGTCTTCACATTTAAGATGTTGAACAAGACTGAACAGGACATGAATAGCACAGCCACAAAAGATTCAGGTGCTGCAAAATGTCAACTAGAAGTTTAAACTTGGAAGTCCTAATGGCCTAAACACACTGCAGAACACTACACTACTAATTCCACACTTCACATTTAACTTAAGTTTTCCATATTAAGATGATAAAATCATAGCAAATACTGTGGATATAGAGCTGTCATTACACTACTGAAGAACACACGGTACCCCAAAACACTATCCTGTTGCATTTTGGTCAATCATTCTTTTTGACACTAACAGTGCCATGTTGCTCTACTTCAGATGAAGTCAAAGCTTCTTTACTTACAAAAAAAAAAAAAAATAGACATTAGGCATAGAAATATAGTTAAGCTGCTGATGCCCATACCTCCTCTTCCCTGTCACTACTCTTCCCAAAGCACTGACTCCATCCAGTGCTTCCAGCAAAGGATGTAATGCTCAAACCCTGAGAGCCATCATCGAGTAATCCAAAAGGAGTTCAGACCATGATTCTCAAGTGATACATACCTATTAATACTTCAGCTACAGAACAATCTGGGGAAGAGGGAAGAAAAGGATTTTGGCAGTTGTATCTTGTATCACACTACAAATTTTGGTCTTGTTCAGGTTACAAACTCAGGCATTTATCAGAACACAGTTAAGATCTGAGATGTCTGATAACACAGAATCAAGATTTATCTGAACTCACATTAAACTTTGCTGTTCTGAAAAAGCTTAGGGGTTATTTTTATAATCTTCACATTTTACTTTCTGTTAAGAGAAACCAAAACAGCAACACCAAACAATTAAGCTTTGACTGATGTTATTTTTACCTGTCTTGGAACACTGCAATTAGAAGGAGGAGGAAGAATACCCAATTGATGGAAAGTATTCAAACCAAATGTGTAAACATATCCATCTTCTGTTAGAACAACAGTATGATCCTTAGCTGCAGCTATCTGAGAGCACTGATGACCAGTTAAGCCTTCGACAAGTCTTGGAACCTGAATCAGGAAAAAAAGAGTTGATATAAAAGCATATTGTTTTGTTATTAGCCAGTGGTCATCCACGAACTAAAGTTACACCAACAGAAAGTCATGACCAAATATTGAAATAAAGATAAAATGCATTTGAGCACACAACACACTCATTAACATAACAACCACATCCAGTGCAGTAAGATTAATTACTTTCATTTGAAATGCTATCAGGGAAATGTCCTTTTCTATCATGAGAGATGAATTTTAAACCACCTGCTCTGAAATTAGATTGAAAACTACATCTTCAGGACAGCTGAACAAATATTAACTATCACGTGGTATTTTAAGTACCACAAACACTAAAGCTATCTCCCTCCAACACAGGATAATCCTAATGAAATTTCATAGAATAAGGAAGCAGTTCTGTATCTTTGAATCTTGATGCACTCTAACATGACTTCTCCTTTATTCAACCACGTAACATCACAATTTTGAAAAGCAATTTGAAAAAATATCCTAATTTAACAGAATTACTTTCTTTTACAAAAAGTAAGAAAATGTGAGCTCTAGTCTCCACTATAGCATTCAGCAACAGAATATCAAGTTCTACCAGATACTCAATATTAGAAATTTTTAAAAATTACTATGCTGCAAGATAAATGCATACTACAAAGTAGGATAAGATGCTTAAGTCTAAGAATTGTCATCATGTTTAGTCTTCTCAAATTTTAGTTTTATGTGTTGCAACAATGTACTATTCAAATGAAAATGACTTTTCAATTAAGTTGCATAAGTCTAGTAAAAAGCAACCCTACCAGCCCTCTTCCTGCCACTACAGCTTCCCAGCGCTGTACTGCTGTTTCTCTGCCAAAAAAGCCCAGACAAAAAACATTTGCTTTCACTTAGCTAGCATCAGCTGGCCTTTAAATCAACTCAACACAAGTTTGACCACAGCATCTAGCTATCTGAAGTTAAACTATAATTAAATGCACATTCCTCTACTCTCTGCCACCTCACTATTAGCACTGGAGTTTCTCTGTTACTTAGTGGGAAACAAGGAGTTTGGTTTAAAATGAATAGCAAACTCATTTTGAAAGTACACTGACAGAAACTCTAATTCCCTTTTTAGACTTGCTGCTAGAAATAAAAGAAACATCATAGTAGACTACAAGGAGTAATACAAGACAGCATACCAAGCACGTTTGTTCATCACCATGACCCAAGCGCCCTCCTTGTCCATGTCCACATGTATACACTTGGCCTTTGTGGGAAAGGAACACAGAGTGGAATTTGCAGAGTACCACCTGAAAAAATAGCAAAAAATGGATGGGGAAGAGGCAACATAAGACAGATTAATTTTTCTGGATAATCTTAAAACCCCTGCCATAAGTACTTTGTGAGTAAGTTCTGCTTTAAAGCTATATTCATGAAAATACAAGATAGTGGTATTAAATCATAGGACACATAAAATACTTGCTTTAAACATATTATGTACTGCCTTAAGCTACTTGAAGAGATCAACAGTTTCAGTTTATTAAAATAAGATCAAGCATGGCCCCATAGGCTAACAGAAACTCGAAAGACTGAGTCTTAAGCTCCACAATGCTGCCTCAGAAAGGCCAAAGAAAACATGTTAAGACTGCAGCACAGATTGTCTGCCCTGAATGTTTACGCAAGTTGTACTTTAAACTTTCAAATATTCTCAAACTGAAGTCACAAGAAGTTAGAGACATGTGCTTAACAGCATATGCTGCTTTGAACACAAGATGAATTTTAATTCAACGAGTACCAAGCACATTTATTATTCCATTTCAGTTCAAAATGTGACTGAAGTCATACAGTAAGTCAGCAGCTCAAAACAGTTACAGAAGTGTCAAGTTTCTGAATGTATTTAATGACACACAAGCCATATATCCAAAGTAAATAATATAGAAACCCCTGTTCTCCCCAGAAAACAGAGGAGCACAATTTCAGTGATGGTGAATGGGGGTGCAGGGAGGTAAGGAGGCAGGCAGAGAGGGGAAGGCACCAACAGCTGTTTTTCCATGGAAATCTTCAATGTTTGATAACTCCTTGGTTACTTTTTCCCCCTTTCACACCCCTCACCAGGAAAAGTGCCTATGTAATACATGAGGAATACCTGTTTAATATACACGCCATTCCGAGGAAAAAGGTCCACCAATTCAGGATGATGTCTACCCTGCTGACCACCATGGCCCAAAGTAAAATTTATATTGTTTCCCCAGGTGTAGACTTCTGTGGGATCTGTAGTGAAAAAATCCTCTCTGGTAAATTTATCAGTATTGTGCATATTGACTTCAAAAAACATCAGTTGCTATTTCTATCTAAAAATTGAAGAGGAATTTTTTTTATCTAAAACTGAACTTTAAAAACATTTAATATTATAAGAAGTAAGGAGCCATGACAAAATATTCAAATAATAATGTTGTACAGATGATCAACACTAGCAACAGGCATCTCAATTTATAAATTCCCAATTAAAAACAGAAAACATTGTATACACTGGTGCATTCATTAATACATTGTTGAAACAGATCTCATTGCAAAATTAGACTATTTTATTTCTTACCAGTTTTCTTGAACACCACATGGATAGGCCTATCTTTCATCACAAGATCCAGGGCTGATAAGCCTTCTTTATCCTGAACATACAGACTAACACCATGCTGAAAGAGGAGAGGAGAAGAACTCAAGTTAATTTTAACTGCATAGCTTGATGTAAACCAGGTAAACCTTTTAAGGAGCAAAACATACCTTTAATTGAAGTTTAATACTGATAAAATAAAGTTTTCAGATTCAGGTAAACTGTATGCAAATCTAAAATAAACCAAAAACATTGCAAATCTGTTCTGCCATGTATACATCTTGTTGATATATTAACATGGATTTTATTGTCTCAACACTGACTGTGTAATAAACTGTAACCAGCAAAACACAAAGGGAACAGATGTGAAGATAAAGCACTGACATCTAGGAATGGCAAGTATTCACCAAAAATTAATT
Source organism: Molothrus ater (assembly GCF_012460135.2). Lineage (NCBI taxonomy): Eukaryota > Metazoa > Chordata > Aves > Passeriformes > Icteridae > Molothrus > Molothrus ater. The sequence continues at coordinate 91,393,872 of NC_050480.2, read as the reverse complement.
TACCAGCTTCAAAGGATGCATTTTCTTCAACTGGCATTCTACAGAATCAGTTTTGACAAGCTAGACAAGTGACAAAATAAAAAATAAAATACTATTACTTTGAAAACAAGCAAGGAACAGAGTTTCACGGTTGCTGAGAAAAGGCAAGAGGACACAAACAGCCAGGAAAGAGAGCATTAGGGAAGGTTCAGAGGCACAAAGCATGTACAGGTCATTCTTTCAGAACTTAGACAGACACAGGCAATCTCTGTAAATACCATTTTTTCAATAAAAAAGAGTGCTGCTACAGCAGCATTGATTTTAGGAAGGAAGTCAAGTGCCATCAATCACCTCCCAAAAGGGAACTCCAGATGTCCTCAAATAGAATCTAATAGCCAACTCAGCCGTACCTGTGTACCTTGTACCTGAGGTCATGGCTAATATAAAGGATACCTTAGAAAACCTCAAACTTAAGAGATAAACACATGAAATACAACTTTTTTTTGAAAAAATATTCCCCAGAAGAACAACAGCACACGTTCTCCAAATTATAAAGACAACCCTAGTGCAACAGGGCTGGGATTGATTTGCCATATAACAGAAAAGACTGACCTATTTTTATGACCTAACAGATAGCTGGATATTCTTCATTTCTGGAAGTTGTTTAAAATATTCACAAACAGACAGAGGCTGTAGGGATATTCACATGGTCGGAATTTGTGAAAACAAACTCCAATTGCTGCGTGGCAAATCTTGTACTTAGATACAGCCTGAGAATAAGCCAAGAACACCTCCAGCCCGCAGCAGAAGTCTGTCATCCACACTAGTTTAGGAATCCAGGGGCTCATTCTGGAGCTGGTACTGTTTAACATCTTGACTAACAACCTGGATGACAGGCTAGAGTGCTGCTCCCTCAGCAAAGGTGATGACAGGAGACCAGGAGGAGTGGCTGATAAGTCAGAGGGTTATGCTGACATTCAAAGGGACTTTGACAAGCTAGAGCAACAGGAAGAGGAACCACATGAAGTTCAAAAAAGGGAAATGTAAATCCTGGCCCTGGGGAAGAACAACCCGGTGAACTGGTACAGCTGGAGGCTGAATGACTAGAAAGCACCTTAGTAGAAAAGGAATTAGCGACTCTTGTAGACCACCAGATGACCACAAGCCAGCAAGCTCAGAGTTAAGAATGCTGAAAGCATCCAGGGCTGCAGGTGGGAGTGTTGCCAGCAAGCATTACTCAGCACTGGAGTGCTGGGTTCAGGTCTGGACTCCCAGACAGATAAGGACATACAGGAGCAAGCTCAGCAAAAGACCATGAAGATAATGACTGGGGCATCTGACGTTGAAAGAGAAGCTGAGAGAGCTGGGATGCTTAGCCTAGAGAAGGTTTGGGATGGGGGAGGGGGACAGCATGCCTAATCATACATAATAAATACCTAATTGGAGGTTAGAGGTAGGGATGACAGTGATATCCAGTGACAGAAAAAGTGGCAATGGGCACAAACTAACATACAAGAAATCCTGTTTAAATCTAAAACACATTTTTACTGCACTGACAGTAAAACATTGGAACAGAGATGTCTGATGCTCTGCTCAAAATCCAAGCAAACATAGTCCTGATCTGCTCTAGCTGACCTTGCCTGAGCATGGGGGCTAGATTACGCAATCTTCAGAGATCTCCTTCTATCTCACCTATCTCATAATTCCATTCTATAATCAGTTCCTGTTGTTGCTATAATACCTTAAGAACACATCCTTTTTATAACACAGTACAGCAGACAGACTTCAGTTAAGGAACTAGAGGAGAGAGCACCCTCCATGAACTGTTTTGTGCTGCTTCTTAGAACAATATCAGCCGAGCTGGCTAGTAAAAAAATCTCATTCACTTATGCAACTGACAGAAAAGTTAAAAGACATTGGGGAAAAGCTGTACAGGCCTCCTATAAGCAAATATCAAAGATACAGATATACACACATGCACTAGAGGACTGAATACTTTTTCATATGTCACATGCACAGTTTCCAGTTTTCTAGAGAACAGAATCATTCGTACAATGCTTATAAAAACATCTACGTTTTTCAAGTTTAATGAAAACCTCCCCACTCTGTAAGGGGACAGCACATGAAATAAATATTTAACAGTTATCAGACCATATCAGATCCACCATCTTTCTATTTAAAGTCTTGTAGGAAGCAGAGAGTTACATCTACAAATGGCTAGTAATTGTAATTTTAAAAGACTGCATTCAAAATGGAACATTCTCTGCCTTAAAAGGTTTCTTTTTAAAAAACCTTGAACCACAAATATTTCATTTTCTCACATGGTTAAAGAGACTCTGAACATCTCAAACAAACATCTCTTCCCTTTGCTGTACTTGCAAAAGGAGGAACAGAAGGAAGATTAATTAAAAATATATACAACTTGCTAATTGGATGGGAAGAAACAACAGTAGTAAGAAAGGAATAAGGGGGACTGAGCAAAAGCCCTGGTTTAAAATACTAATGAAATGGAGAGTCACTTAATAGAATACTCCATATCTTTAATTGTTTATCTCTTAAATATAAGATTAATTTCTAATTATAACTCCATTTAATTTTCCCTTATTTTTCATGTTCTCTAACATCAATTGATACAATCACTGCAGGTCTATTTTCAGAGTATCTTTAGTCTGACCACTCTCTATTTTTAAGATCCTCTACTTTTAAGATCATCTACAGAAACGAGTCTTCAAGGAAGTCCACAATTAATCAGGGATCCTTTCTCAGTGCTGATTTCTGCATGGGCAAAGGCAGACATCTGTATTAACAGAGACAACCTTCAAGTAAATCAATGCACTGCAATCTGAGCACAGTATTAAGACAAGCCTCAAGAGGCTTCCAGTCAAGTTTAAAAACACACTTTTACAAAAGCAATACAACTCTAAAAATTGTAGATGCCCAGGAAAATTACAGTTGCAAATCACTCACCTTCAGTAATGACAAAACACAATCAATGTATCCATAAAATATACTTCTGTGCAAAGCTGTCCATCCAGACTCTTTGTCTTTTGCCAAGAGATCCACTCCTTTGGTCTCAGCCAACCAGTCCAGCACACCTTTTTTGCCACAAGACGAAGCAAGATGTATAACGTTTCTACCAAAGGCATCTTTGATAGTTGCAGCATTGTAGCAGTAAGAAGAGAGAAAGGCCTTGATCTGGCCTTCACTTCCTCTGGTAACTACAGAAATAACATCCAAAGCATGCTGTAGAGATCGACACTTTGAAGTGCACTCTGGCATGTAAGAATTCATCTTCAGTGCTAAAGGTGCTCTTCTCCTTAAGGGAAACAACCCTTAAGTGTATCAAGGCACTCCAATTCAGTACACAACACAGTGCCTTGGAAAAATTATAATTCCAAGGATGTAAATCCAAGTTTATTAAGCTGCCATTAGAAGTCTTTGTACTGTTATGTTTGGCACTTGATCCAAATAAATATTTATAAATATATATTTTTAGAAGTCTTATTTCACCATTTTATATAACAAATAATCTTGTCCATAGAAAATTCCAAAAGTGAACTACCTCTAGTGTGCAGAGGGGGATTCCCCCTCCACACTACCTTATTCTTCTAAAACTCCATAATTGCAAGGGAGACCTGAAAGAGAGCAAACCATAACAGATTAGTAAACAAAACCACTTTACCCCTGCAACTGTACTGATTTAACTGCATATCAAACTAGCAAGTACAGGACAAGACAATGTGACAAGGGCTGATTGACCTGCCCCATCCCATCTGAGCTTATACTCAGACATTCAATCAGATTAAAAAAGCATTACTCCCTTCCCCACCCCAGCCTCCAAAGGCACCTCCTACCTTTCTTTGACATAAGTTGTTTAGGCCACAAAGTAAACTAGATCCAAAAAAGTTTGCTTTCCCACCCTGAGGATCCTCAGGATCCTGACTGTTTAGTGTCTAATTGTATCATTACTTTGTCATCAGAAACTAAGAACTGAACTAAAAGACTGGGTGGGGTTGAAGCCATCCACCAGAAAATCCCCTCAGCTGTTGAGTACACCATGGCTAACAGAGGCATTGTTAGTAACATGGCAGAAGGAAGGAGAGACCACCAATCTTCACAACCACTGCAATAAAAGGCTTGTGTCCCACTTTCTCTTCCCTGGCCCAAACAGTTATCCATGTCCCTGGTAATCATCTGCAGAATCAATAGGAAGGCTCCTCTCCACCACTCCCAGAGCTGCTCACAAAGGTGGGGTGGAGGATGGCATCAAAGCAAATAAAAGCAGCTTGTACAAGAGACATGAACTCAGGCTGTTAGCACTCATGCAGAGCTAAGGTCTAAAGCTCCTGAAACAGGAAAGAAGAAAAGAGGTCTAACTTGGAAGGGGAAGGGACAAAGAAGAAAGAAAAGGAAGCAAAAATAAGAATAATTCTTCATGAAAATATATATTCACAGTCTGGGGCATACAGCTCTTCTGCTTAGCTGTGCATACTTATCTTTAGCATATACATCTTTCTCTGGCATCCCTTTTCTCAAAAGTAAAGGAGGCCTGACAGAAACACTCACCTGGCCTATGAAATGTCTGCAGTTATAGTCAGAAGTGTTACAAGACGTGCAGACTGCAGTACAAAAATCACACACAAACCCAGAAAACAGAAAAAATGAACTACATACATCACTAGTACAAGACCCCCAAAAATCACTCGTCAGCCTTCCAGATATAAGTTTCAAACTGAGTGAAACAGTATTCAGTTCATGCTTTTGTTTGCTATGCAAAACATAATTTAAAGTTGTTCTACCCACAATTAAAATATTCCAAGAGAAGCTGAGCAATGCCATCCTGAAAGCTAAAAAAGAACAAACTAAAAATGTTAACAAGCCCTCAGAGTGGGAAATGGGGGGGATAAGACAGGGATGAGACACACCAAAAAGAAAACCATCAAAACACAAAACTCTCCCATCCTACTCAGCTTAGCAGTCATTATAAATGTTCACATCCTACTCCTTGACTCCAACCTCATCAAAAAGGTTGAGCTTAGCTCCCATTTAGTGCTTTTCAGCCACTAAATGTATAACCATATTTTCTTAGTATCTTTATTTGCAAAGACATATCAGAAAAATATGGTTTTGTTTGGCAAAGTGAAATCCCAGTACTCCTCCTGTTTTAAGAATCAAGATTTCCATAAAACTGCAAGCAATCAGCTTAGAGCAAACATTAGCAATAGAATCTAAACTTTCAAGGAAAAAAAAATCTAGTCCAGAGTATTCATTTAAATATCTCATAACCAAGCCTCCAACAATTACTTTTCAACCTCATTCAGAAGGGTTACAATACTCAGAATGCAAATCTATGGACCAGAAGTTGTTCAGTGTATACCTTCAAAACAAGTTCAGGCAAATGAAACAAGAGCAGGCAAATGAAAAAGAAAAAAAAAAATCATTTTTATTCACTACAATTTAGTCCCTCATCCCTGACCAGGGATAGCACCAGGAAATCTTTACAAGACTTGAACTGACCACAGCTGTTCAGCTTAGATTTGACACAGCAAGCTTCAGTTCACTCTACAGGGCATTTTCCAAACAATATACAAACTTCTGCAGTAACACAATAAATTTATCATCTATATGTGTGGAGTTTTGTCCTCTGACCTTCTCAAGCCTCACATTATAAAGAGAAGTAAATGACTTGTTGCTCCAATGAATCGAAGTGTGATAGGTAACTATTAGCACACTCAGACTGCCAGTGCATCAAACACCCTTCTGAAACTAATAATTAAAAACAAAACACTCTCAAAAAAAAAAAAAACAAACCCAAAACAAAACAAAAAATTCTACAAAAAAACCAAGCATTTCAAGATCTACAGGAAAAAATGTTTCACATCTCACTAGGCAACAGAAATGTCATGGAAGAAGTAAAAATTTTATGCATGCCTTGTAAAGCACATCTTAAATATAGCTCATTGTTTAAGCATTACTATTGTTGCTACACAGGAAAATAAAGGCAATGATAAAAACAACATTAAGAAAAATCACTCAGGGGAGACATAAGGTTGACTAATCTGTTAAACTGGTATGAAATGGCACCACCACCCAAGAAAGCAGTCCTGCTGTCCCCTGTGTCATACCTTGCTTTGTGCAGATCCACACCTATCTAAGGCACTGAATTGCATGAGAAAATGATCCAGAAGAAAGCAAATCCTGAACTTGGTGCCATTACAAGAAAAGAACAGAGGCCAGACAAAAACTTATTGAAGGCACCTGAGCTCCAGCCTACCAAACACCAAAATAATGTGAATAACAAATCAAATATTAAAAGAATAAAAAGCCTGCTAGTAAACAGAAATATAAGCCTGCCTATCATACACTAACTCCATCACAGTGACATTTACTTCAGCTATGTGAAACCTGACTCTGCTGAATTATTTCTTTATAAGTCATTCCAACCCAGCCTTTCTTTACTGTAAATATTACAAAACTAAATACTGTATTAGTATATTGATATATATACACCTTGAGCTGAAGACAAAAGCCTGTAGATCACGTTTTCACTTAAAGCTGTCACACTGGCAACAAAAATTGTCACATTATAACAAAAACTGAAAAAAGGTGATCATCAAACCTGACTGTTCCACAAAGGAAGTCCTTAAGAGAAACCTTAAAACTTTCAAATTGTGAATTGAAGCTCAGGTCAGTGTGAAAGCATTTCCACCATGAAATGCTTACTTTTAGTATATATATGGAGTCCCAGCTGAACAGAGAGCACCTAAAACAAGCACAAAACAGGAAGAACCAGTATTTTTTAAATTCTGAATTAAGATGATCTGGAACATGGTGCCATTTTGATTATCCATCTCCACTTTTATTTGCAGATATTTCTGTAGGCTTCTCAGCATGAATCACATCCATGTTATAATACCAGTGTCTTCTAAATGTTGTAAAAATTAAAAGATATAAAAAGCTAAATAAGGCTATAATATTTTTAACACTTTTATGATACAGTAAACATTATCTGGAATTCAAATTATTTTTAAAAACTGATTCCTAATTAACATTATAGAAAAAAGTCATAAAAACGAAGGAATTAGAACAGCGTTCAAAGTATCACAAAGATATTTTATTTCAGCAGCAAGTGGGTTTCTAACCCTCAGAGACATGAGCTATTTATTATACATGTTCATAGCCCAGGAAAATGTAAAAGATTGGAACCAATTTGGAAGCAATTCTTTAGTAGCAAGAAAGTGTTTGTGGTATCTCGCCTGCTGCAAGTGGGTAGGTAGGGCTGTCTTACTCAGCTCTCCCCCTCAGAGAAGGCAAAGCACCACTGCACCAGAGCTGTCAGACACCCTCCCCGAAGGAAGGTGTCAGCTGCGTCATCTGACCCTATGGAGGCAGAACTCCTACAGCTGAAACAGCAGCTCTGCACCTACTGCGCTTGTCTCAAAAATCTGTTTCTCTCAGGAAGCCACTACAAAAATCAATGCTGTCACATGTGTCCTGAGTATGAAGTGAACAAAGATTCTACAAATACCTCAGTGACTAAGGATGATGGTGATAGATTTCATTTCCTGCAAACAGCAGACATGAAATCTCAACATTTGGGAAAAGCGAACAGAGTTGGCAGAAGCCTCCCACTGTGAAGTTCCAGAAACCTCCCTCTGTGTACCATATTCGCTATCAATGCATCCCCAATTTTCTCTTTTTCCAGAAAGCATTTCCACAGAGGTTGTGTGCTCTCAGCTCAGAGGTACAAGGAAACAGCAACCAACCCTCACCTCATGGGTGGCAGTGTCAATGTATGTTTCTAGCATCCAGTCTGATTTGATACTAGAACTGCCATCTGTGGTCCTTCCTGAATGCCTATACTCAGGTGTTAGAGCTACCAAAACCTGGCTAACATGGATGTGGATACTGGTACCAAGACAGTGGCTGGTAGCTGCTGTTGTGCCTTTTTTCATTTAATACGGACAATGGTCTTACATGGAAGTGAAAGAGAACACAGAAGAGATTCAGCTACTCAGAATTCAGCACCACTCAAAGACAGATTGCTGGGTTTGCATCTTCAGTGTGCACTGCATTAAAGTAACTCAACTGTCAAATTAGCCACATGGCCCTGAAACCCATCCTTGGCCTGATTTACTAAAAACATACTTCTTCTTAAAATTGGCATAACTTCATTCCATTCACTGCTTTTTTGTCAGAGTTTAATAATTTATTTTTTCAGTGTTATTAATTTTACTAAATATCAGTCACACCTAAAATGCATATGGTGAAAAACTACCTAGCTCTCCTAAAACAGAACTAAGTAATGGTGTATATTTTTCATATAAAAGAAGAATACAGCTTCCCTTGTCAAGCCTAACACCTTTCCTTAAAAAAAAAAAAAGTAAAAAAAGGTTTTTCTGAAGGCATAAAATTAATTTTCTTTTCCTTTTGATAATAAGTTGCTAAGTAAAGTGAGACTGGCAACACCACACATTTCAAGAAGGTTAACTCTATCCTTATAAGGGTATTGCAGTATCTTAAATATTTCCAGTGTGGAATGGTAGGGTGTTGTTTTTTTAAACAAGCATGCTGACATTTCTCCACGTTGGTCCATTCACATTTGTTTCATAACACCACAAAAGATCTGTAACCATAACAGCACAGAAATCCTTAAAATACTTGTATCTAAAGCAAACTTCACTAAACAGACTACTTGATTAGTAAGCTAATAAAAAATGGCTTACAGAAATAAAGCCATAGGAATTTGCTATTGTGTTACCACTTTTCCAGGACTTTCTGTTGACTATATTCTTACCTAAAAGCAAATTTCACTAACACCTATTAAAGAAACAGTTTAGAATCTGACAAAAGTGACCAGAAAATTGAGGCTAGGTAGTAATATAACAGCCTTAGCATTAAGCAAGATTCCTCAAGGAAACACAGATGAATTCCTAGATAAACAAAGGAAGTGCACCTTTCAGGTACAGGTGGCACATTGTCCTAGCCTTTAAAAACAGTTAGACTACTAATTCCTGCTCAGATTACATATCCACAGATAGTTTAACCTGTTCACAAATTCCTTGTATGTTAGTTGAAGAATGGGCAAAAATCTATGCTTTCCAACTCCTTGAAATCACAATGTATTTTCTGGGGAGAAAAGTGATTGAATGTACAAGGAAAACCAGGTAAATCTAAGCTATGCAGTAGCTAAGAGTAGTTTAGCAGCCTGAAATTCCCACAGAGAGACCTTTAAAAAAGCAGCTTCTTCTTGACTATATAATAGGAGCACTGAGACACAGAAAACAAGGGTTCTGCCCTCCTCAATGCACAAAATATCAGAGTTCTGCTTCTAGTTCAGATAGCAAGTTTTAAGAGAAGCAAGTAAGTAGAGAAAAACTTAGAAAGAGTCACTAGGATTCAGAATGTTTATGGAACCACCCCTGAGTACAAGCAAATTGGACCTCTTTTCTCCTTCAGCTGTGGCTTCAGCAGACCACCCAGAGCCTCTGAATAAGGCGTCTGTTACACAAAGAAGAAACATCAAAACTCCAGTCCCTTTACTCCTGACAGTGGACAAAGCAGTCATTCGTTCAAATTTCAAAAAAGATCCAGATGATATGTCAGGAAGGATTTTCAAATGACAAACTGAATGCACGTGAGGCTCTCAAAACAAGCTAGACAACAAGCAAACTGCTCAAGTTATAAATAAATGTGACCTGCCCAGAAGCAAAGCTATGAAGGAAAACCAATTTGCTTTGAAAGACACCACATTCCACCATGCCCACTATGTCCCTTGGGCCACTGCTGCTTCTTTTCCTGGGATGGGGCCTCCGTGCCACCACTCAGCACAGGTACACCCAAGCACCAGTGACCTTTAGAGGCTCTCTTCAGATTTTCTGTAACTTCCTCCTTCAACAACAACAGCATAATCCTTATCAGAACGACACATTCAGCAATGCAACAACCCTAATTCAGTTGCTCCTAGCTGAGCTAAGCAGCACTGCCAATTAAAGGCTGACACATCTGTCAAAAAAAGACCAAAGTACCACTGGTAGCTAAATTCAGCTACAAACGTCAGAGCACATCTATCACTGGGGAATCACTGTACATAAACAGTAAACTGTGATATACTGTGCTGTGCTTATCAAGAAATACTGAGGACTGCTTATGCTTAATAACTTAGTACTATTAAAAAAATTAAAACAAAGTGCTATAGGCAAAAGTACAGTGAGTGCAGCTACAGTCACTTCCACAATCCATCAAGATCTTGCTTCAGGCTTTATTGAAACAGATAATGCTCAAGGGAAGTTAAACACAACAAACCACAAGTGCGCACTAGAACTTCACCCCACTTCAAATTATGTCCGATAAATCCATCAAGGACTTTTCCATCTTGGGAAAAAGTGACGTTTTTGAATTAACTGGGAACTTCTGGTACAGTTTTATTGTAGGCTACCCACACCAGATGTTGGTGGGCGATTACTGTTTTTTGTAAACCACAAACTGCGACCAGTTTCCACAAAGACAGACAGCTACACCGACCACATAATCAAAAAAAGAGCTGTATTTCGCCTAAGAAGACTGCATGGAAGTATCTTTTTAAGATAACTTAGGACACTTTAACGAGACCGCGGCTCTCCAGTGCTTACGGTGCTGGTCTAATCCAGCAGCACTGTGAGCTGCTACCAAAAACTGACAAGTATCACCAAGAAGGAGAGAAACACGCCAAGCTTTCCCTGAACCCACAGCTAAGGAAACCTGGCAAGAGGCTCCTGCCAGTGTCAGGGCGGGGGAAGGTTAGAAATGCTTCAGGGAGCCAGAGAGAGGCCAGGAGCAGGCAGAGGGGCAGGGGCCCATTTTGACTCCCACTGCACGCGTCCACATAGCCGAGGAGCGATGAGAGACTTATTGACACAGGAGGCCGAGCCACGAAGCTGGTCCCCTCCCATTCTACGTGGCCGGCCGTCCTTTACCCTCCCTGGCTGCCTTGCCCGGAGCTCTCCCCATTCCTTCAGCCGTCCACCGCCGCCGTCCCGACCCCTCCGCCAGGACCGTCCCCCGAGCGGCTCCCCCGCCGGACGCTCCGGCCCGCCCCTCACCAGTCGCTAGATGAATGGACTCGGGCGGGCAGGGCGGGACGCGCGCTGGGCAGCGCGGGGGCTCATCCTCAGTGACTCCGGGGCAGGGCCAGGCTAAGGCTGCAGCTGCTACCGCGACAGCTCCGCCGGCGACAGCGACGGCGACAGGCGGGGCCCGCGGCTCTCAGCGGGGCGCACCGACAGCAGCCGCCGCACCCACGAAGAAGCGAAACGCCGATTGGCCGCCGCGCCGCCGCACCCCGCGCGCCGATTGGCTGCGACTGCCGCCTCGGGCCCGCCCCTCCCGGCCGAGCTCCGATTGACTGACAGGCGGGGTCAGGGGGACGAGGGGGCGGGGCCCAGGGCGGCCGTGGTGTTGCAGGGGTTAAACCAAGATGGCCGGCGGGGATGTGGGTTGGGGCAATCGGTCCCTGGGTCGGGCAAGGGAACGGGCTGGAGTTATCGGGAAGGGGGGAGAGCTGAGAGGCCTCCTTCTGGCAGTCCTGGCCGGAGAAGCACCGTGCCTTGCTGCGAAGGGTGGGATGGGTTTCTGGTAAGGTCACGCCTCCCTCCTGAGTGGCTCAAAAGCAAATAGTTAAATAACCAACCTATGGGTCCCCTCAAAGTAATGGGGAGAAAGCGTGGAGGAGGCTGTGCCCATTCAGAATGAGTTAAAGTTTCTCTCTCTGATAGAGCAAGTGGTCTAATGTGTCGGATACAGCTTGATTTTTTGTGAGGCTTTTGACACCTTCTCGGGGCGGTCTCGTAAGCAAAGCCGGTGTGTGCACAAGGATTGGCAAAGCTGCTCCTGTGAGCCCTGCGGGGCACTCCGGGAGGGCTCAGTCCTTCTTGGTGGATGTCTTGGATGATGCAATAGGTGGCACAGATTACAAATTAAATCAGGGACAGGATTAGGGTGTACTGTTTAAGGGCAGGAAGCTGAACCCAAGACGAGCAGTACCCAAAGTAAAAATACAGAGTAAAACAAAAACACATCACCTCTAAAAAAGAAATAAAAGAAATTGATGTATTTTTTCCAAGAAAAACATTAATGATATATTGATATTAATGTAATGGCCAGAGTTCCTATATGTTTTTTAAAGCCACAGCATTATCCCATGCTGTGTGAGCGTTATGACCTTAAAACAACATAGCTATCTTTAATACCACAAAACAGTTGATTAAAAAAGTTATGCATGTTCTTTAGTAGCAATTCAATTTGGAAAATATTCTGTATTAATTATATTTAGGTGAATCTCAAGCATTTTTACCCATGCCCTCTAACTCAGTTAATGTGAACTATGCAATCTGCTCTCTGATTTTCTCTGTATAAACGTTTAGTTTGCCAGCAGACATTCACCATTATAACTAAAACTGCAAGCTATGTGAAATTTATTTATGCATTATTTTCCCAGTGATAGTTTCTTAGTGCTTCAGTCACAAATAAAGGTTGGAGGTGGCCATGCTCCAAGTCTGCTGCCAGCTGGCCTAAGGACAGAGATGACCATCTGGGGACATGAGGAGGTCCAAATATGGCTCAAGTCAGTTCTGAGCAATGCTTTGTTGCATAATAACAAATTCAAGTGAATAGCCTGGACCAACTTTGGAGCAGCAAAGAGCATGATGGAAAGATGAAGAGGCTTAAAGTAGAATAATGTCTAAGATTCCATATGAAAAAGATAATATCTGGAAGCTGGACTGCCCCTTAGGTTCTTCATAATAAATACTACTGTGAAGAATAGAAAACTGCAGCAAGCAACACAGAAAAGAGGGGAAAAGAACAGAATCATGAACAGGACCTGATAGAGTCCAAGCCAGACAAAACCTTGACAGAATAACCAAAGGGTTTTAGCAATTGTTTTCTGTTCAAGAGTTTTATCTTTGCAGAACTTTTAATATATGCTTGGAAAAATAAGATATTAACTGCTTTGCCTGTTGTTTATTGTTTAGGTTTTTCTAATTTACCCCAGCCTACACAATAATAGAAATTCCTGCTGTCTTGTTTGCTCTGCAAAAGCAGCAGCAAACTAGTGAACACCATTCACAGAACCAGGATGCTACAGCTTGATTTGCAGAGCTATGTTGAGGTGAAAAAGTAATATTGTAAAACAAAAGTAGCTCAAACAGGGTAACTTGAGCCTCTCTTTAAATTGCTTTTTTTTGTTTTGGTTTTTCTGCTGTGGAAAATTGCAACACTGTTGCATAAAATACTATTTTAAGTCTTTTGGAAAAAATTACAGATGTGGAGATGAAAAGCCAGCAACAAGTCACTGAAGAGTATTTTTAATTGGGTAGTCCAACAGCCGGATTTGTAAGTTCCTGAGACACATAGCATGTGTCTGTCAATAAAGAACTGTTCATCTGGCTTTTTTCAGTCTGTGATGAAAAGATCTGAATTATCAGAAATAAATGAGTAATTATAGGAAAAAATATGTTTGTAACTGCTGTTGTTACTTTTTATAGAAGCTCTAGACTTTAATCCATAAAAAGGAAGGAAGAGCAACACTTAAAAAGAAAACCAGTATACTTAGCCATCTTCAGAATTTGAGGAGGACATTAATTTTGAGCAACTAGCCTACAGAGTGTAATTTTGTCTTTATATGCTTCTCAGCTCATTGACTGTTAAAGAATTAAAAATTGACTGAGCTCTAAACGTGTGTACTCATTTAAGGTTAGGGAAGATAAACCTAGGCTATAGGGAGGACATTACCCCATTAGGCAGCTTTCTAGTGACCTATTAATCTTATCCATCCACCCATTGTAGTCTGCACCAGACTTAGGCTACTGGAGGAATTAGAGGAGGAGATTTAAGTGACAGAAAGGAAAAAAAGAACTTTGTGCTTTATTCTGTCTAAAATTGATCCTGAATGTTGGGAAAAAAGAGTGATTTTTTTTTAAGTCAGTAATCAAAAAGTTCAATCTATATATCAAAAATAAAAATAATTAATTCTTTCCTTTTTGGCTATACTAAATGTCAAGTGACAGATTTCTGCCTTCACATATCTATTTATGTGCCCTAGCTGGCCTAATTATTACCAGTGTCCTCTGGAGCCTTGAGTAATAACTGGTATTGGCAGCAGTAATACTCTGCTGAAGAAAATATTAATCAGGCTTAACTTCTGCTACTAAAAAAGTTTCTCATGATCCTTCTCTTTAATGAACTTGAAAAAAAAAAGAGTATAATATGCTAGAAAACTTGTATTACAGACCTAATAAAACAAAATTCAATGTAACACCTCTTAGAAGGGAAAGCTTGCAAAAAAAAAGTGTCTCCAAATTTACTAAAACTATGTGCATCTTGATTTAACAAAGCTTATCCTCTTACTCAAACAGACTGTGTCATTAAATTCCTGATGTATAACAATCTAAGAAAAGTGTGGAGAAGTCCAAGGATCAAACAGCATGGAAATGACAATGGTAATGGATGTAGGCATCCCAAACTGATCAATCTACTTGAATTCCCCTGTGAAGTAGGAAATAGAGAGGTGGGAGCTTCCAGGAGCTTTCTCTCAGCAAACCATGGCTCCAGAAAAGCAGGTTCTTCATCTTGCATGGCTGGAGCACTTCCATGTAGCTGTGACATGTCAGAAATTCCAACCTCTCCTCTTCAGCTTCCAAGATTTCCAGCTTGTCTAATTAGACCTTGGGAGCCTCTCTGATGCCCAAGGTAGATTTTCTGTTGCTGTAGTACTCCAGACACACAAAAAGGATAGTTTGTTATCAGTGATATGAGACATGTGTGGTGACAATGCATTGTCCCCTATTTGTTCAGAATTCCCATATTTTTAAAAAACATTTTGTAAAATCCTGTGATAAAGGGCCTAACATACATGAAACAAAAATTATAATGGTATCCCACAGGTACTAAGAGAACTTTTGTGGGACCTGGTAAAGGGATAGTTACTAGAATGTAACCTTCAATAAAATCAGAGACTGCAGTATATGTAAAGTTATTGTAGTGTGATCTGTTGTGTGTGAAACATTTTGCAGAAGAGCATGATTTTAGACAAAGTGGTTGTTGGACTTTCTTTTATTTTGGGGGAAGTTTATTGTACAAGTACAGCAAAAAATTCACTTTGTGGCCTGTCTTTCCTGCATCACCCTTATCTTACTGAGTAGAAGGAGCAAGGCTGCAGATTATTTCAGAGCATCAGCCTTCTGTGAAGAGGAGACATGGACAAAAAGACAAGAGAATCAAGGACAATGTCTTGGGCTTCTTACAGACTTTCCAGAGAAAATCTCAGAGTCCACATCCATGGCAAATAACACTGCTGGTCTTTGGCAGTCTCACAGAGAGGGGAGAGGAAAGATCATGGTGGCTAAGAGAAAAAGAAGATCTGTTTTTCTCTTCTGAACCTGTGGCAACAGGATCTGGCTGTGCTCAGTGTGGGTGGCAGAGGGAGACTGGAATTGTCCTGCACCACTCGTGTCCATCCCTGTAGCAACTCACTGCTCTTGTGGAAGGTGTTGGTCCCCAGTAGCACTACATTCAATAGTATGTTGGCAAATATAGCATGGCATTCCTTCCATCACCTCCAGATAAGTCTCCTCTGGCCCTACCTTACTTCTTTTTAGGTCTTTAGTCATAAAATGCTCTCTTGATATCAGTGTTGATAGATAAAAAAACAGTCTCAAGAGAATAAAATCTCCACAGCTACTAGAGACACACCTTTGCACTTACCTTGCAGTGCCATCTACAGTCGGAAAAGTCTTTGCAACACTCAGATGACACCTCAGTGTTGTTCAGTTAGCAGGCAATTCTGCAACAAAAACTGTGGCACTGCAGTTTTCTTTGCAAGTTTAGCTTGTGGAGTGCAGGCTCGGAACTCGAGGCATTTCTCTTGACCTAGTTTCAGCTGTGCCAGTGCCTTGCTAAATATTGCATCAGGCAGTGGGAAGAATATTCATCCTTCCTCACTCCATGGTGAGGTCTCATGGTCTGTCTCAGCAATCTAAATAAGCACCTTTATTGGGACTGCTGAAAACAGGAACTTAACTTTTCTGTTTTAAATTGGCCCTTGTATGAAGCTGTTTGTGATCACTGACTCCCCAGCAAAACAGAATCAGAGTGGCCTGGGTTGGAAGGAACCATAAAGGTCATCTCATTCCAATCTCCTGTCATGGGCAGGGGCACCTTCCACCAGACCAGATTGCTCAGAGCCCATCTAACCTGGCCTTGAACACTTCCAGGGATGGGACATCCACAGCTTCTCTGGGCAACCTGTTCCAGGGCTTCTTCAGAGTCCCATAAATTATTTCTTCCTCTTGTCTAATCTACTCTCAGGTTGAAGCCATTCCCCCTTGTCCTGTCACTACATGGCCTTGTAAATAGTTTCTCACCTTCTTTTTTGCAGGCTCCCTTTAGGTACTGGAGGGAAATAGAAGGTAGGATGCAAATAGGACTCTCTAAAATGGGTTGAGACCTATAAATGAAAGGCTGTATAAGAAACAGTAAATATTTCAATACCTAAAATTTGATATTCAGTTTTGTTTTAGTGTGTGATGAAAGTTCAAATGAGATACAAGTAAAACTATAAAAATTTCAACAGTTTTTAAAACATATAGAATTTTAAAATAGTTTGGGTTGCAAGAGACCTTAAATATCATCTCATTGCAGCCCCCTGCCATAAGCAGGGACACCTTCCACTAGACCAGGTAAACCCTTATCCAGGCTGGCCTTGGCCAAACACTTCCAGGGATGGGGCATTCACAGCTTTTCTGAGTGACCTGTTCCAGTGCCTTACCACCCTCCCAGTGAAACATTTCTTCCTAATACCCAATCTAAACCTACTCTCTTTTAGTTTGAAACCATTAGGCTTTTATCTATCACTCCCTGATAATCACTTTCCATCTTTCTCACAGGCCTCTTTAGGTACTGCTACTGTAAGCTCTTCATGGAGCTTTCTCTTCTCCAGGCTGAACAGCCCAAACTCTCTCAGCTTATGTTCTTAGGAGGGGTGCCCCAGGCCTCTGATTGTCTTCATGGCCCTCCTGTGGACTCACTCCAAGACATCCAACATATGCCAAATTGCAGAGGAAAAAGAATAGGAAAACTGAAAATGCTAATTTTTCTTCTCACAGATAGCTCCAACCTACCCAGCTATCATTTAGCCCCACTGTAAATAGATCATACATACATACATTGTATTTCAGACAGAATATATCAAAAAACATATAGATTTTTTTTCCAATTAACACCTTTAAGGATTTTTTCTTAATAGCTGTCAACATTAAGTCTAGCAACTTTGATATAACTGTTTGAGTTTCTGCTAAGGATAATAGCAGAAGTTAAGCAGCAGCGTTTCCATGAACTGCCATTGTAATAAACATATATGGAAATTATAAATTCTATTATTTTTTCCAGTTTCACAAAGATGCGCAAGATTTGATGGATTTCATACACCATGCTAACTTCTAAATTTTAATAAAGTAATCCCAAGTTTGATGTAATTATTTCTGATTGGTTTTTAATTTTGTTTATTTCCAGGTATGAAATAGGTTTCTGTCTCCTCTTTTAGGATTGATTATGCAGTGTGAACATCCAATACAACACTGCAGGTCCAAAGGGATGTTTTAGTAGTACTGTAGCCCAAAAGATCATTAATGTCTCTGAGACAGCATGGATTGAGCAACAATACTACAAAAAAACACTCAACTCTCTCCTGCTTTCCTTCCCAAATGAACAGTAAATTCATCTACCTGGCCCCATGCCCTGGGACTAAGACCTCCAAAAATGGGAGTCCAAATAATACAATTGTAGTGTATCTCACTGCACTCATACCTGTACCTCATTTATGTAAAGAATTCTCACAAGAATCAAGCCAGCTCCTATCTTTACATCCATTCTAAAATTCCTCAGTGCTGGGCAGTTGAGGATTACATGGAGATAACATTGCTGTAGATAATCATGGCTGTCTATAGGATAGGTCTCTCTCTCTTCTTTGGATGGGGAAGGTAAATCTCATGTCCCAGATTGTGACTCAAGGTGATGATCCACATCTTCATGACAGTAGGCTGGAGTTTTGCAATGTAGTGGACACACTGTAAGCACAGTAGCACAAACATAAGTAAAGTGAAGCTATTTAGAAACAGGAAAAAAAAAAAAAAAGGTTTTTCCTTCCTTTGTTTTTATGTACCCAAGTGGTTAAATAGTTCCTGTTAGCTCTGCTGGGACATTCTTCTGCTGTTCCCCAGCACAAATTCATGCGCAAATTCAAGAGCTTATGCTCCTGTAGTTTGACTTGCTGTGTCAGACTAGCTTAAATACTTCCTCAGAAGATACCAATCCCTCTTTATGGTTTCATTACACAGGAAATCTTTTCAGATGTGCAAAGGGCAAATCTTTCCTAGCAACTGAACTAAAAGGCATGGACCTCTTCCCCCAGAACAACATCATCTCCCGTGCAAACTGCTACATGTATTCCTCATCTATTCTGGATGGAAGAAGCCTTCAAGTCGCCCGCAGGGAGAGCTCCTAAGGTACAAATCTGTGGACCAAACACTAATCAGTTGTGAAGAATAGGCTGCAGGTCTCTCAAGGACATCGCACGTATTATGCCACTAGATGCCACTGTCGAGACACGTTTGGTCTTTGATCCTGCTTGGCCAAAAATAAATTAAAAAGAATGGTAAGATATATTTCTAAGCAGTATTTTGGATAGCCTTATTCTTAAAACGTGAGGGGGAAATACAGTCTAAGAAACTAAAATTTCTAGCTAAAATGGTATACTTTCCAGAAGTAGAACCAGGGAAACATATTTTCAGGCTACTGCAAGTAAATGAGTTCATGTTGTTTAAATAGTTATGGTACTATTTAGAGACAGAATGAAATTCTGTTAGCTACTTGCAAGCCTACTCAAACATTACAGAATCAAAACTAGGGAGAGAAGTTGGCATTTGAAATTTCTATTTAATTTGGCCAAGAAAAATTGTTAGTTCTTTTCTTCTGTTAGTTCTTCCCTAGTTTTGCCAGTCCTCTTATCTGGGAATGTATATATATGCTTTCCTCACTGAGCTGAAAAACTTCTATTCTTTCTCATGTGAAAGACAGCTAATAACCAACAGCCAGGAGAAAAAGAAAGGCACTGATAAGCTGGACCATTCTTTCATCTTCTTTTTCCAATAATGAAGAAAATAAGAGGTTTCCCATTACTCTGAAGGTATAATATGGAGTAGGAGGACTCCATCCAGCTCTAAAGCAAACTTGCAATCCTATTGCTAGCTCTTGGAAACAGAAGTTATCTCTTAATCATGTGCAATTCTCCTGACCCAGAATGTGTTCACATGGTCCCAATTTATTTGGTTTTGTAGTTACCTGAAAAGCTATCCTTGTGCTAAATATTGTTCAGCTCCTGCCCAAGGTACTTGCAGGCAGCAGGACCATTTCCAGGCTTGGATAGGCTAGCCAGAACAAGGAGACTGACCTGAAGCATCATCTAAAAGTGACACTGAAGTAATTCTAATGCTGTTTTGATCAAATATGGAACTGTTTTAAATTGACATCATTTGGAAGTGAAATAAAAATACTTGTTCTCAGAATCTATAAGTGGCAATTCAGTGAATGTTCAGTACTTTGAAAGATGAATTAAAACCTGTAGTATTTGAAATTCAAAATGATGTTAAAAATGCAAAAACATTCATCCATTCACTCTTCATTTTTAAAAGTAATTTTTGCCATGCATACATCTTCCCTAGCTATTTCTGCTTAAAAGTTTGGTCAGCAGTAAACTGTTTGCAGAACATGTGGCTGCTACTTCTTGAAAAACAGCCTTATCAGCTTGCTGCTTGCTGCTTTTAATTTTTTTTTAATAACAGAATAAACTTTTCAGGGCAGATTTTATAGAGGATTGGATTGTTTTTACTAAGCCAGTAAGTATCATCTCAGATCAGTGTCAGTAATGTAGTCCCACATCACTAGATATGTACTGAAGTGATGTGGATTTCAAAAGTACTCTTTTTTTTAATCCAAATCAGACCAGATCTTGTTTTCAGCAGAGCCTCACAAACCTGCTTGAGACCGACAGAACAACTGCAGCAGAGACATGGCAATAAATGTGTAGGACAGGGGACAGGATGGAGAGGCAGGAATCTTGTGGACCACCTATACAAAAAGAAAGAAAACGTGGAATACACCGCAGTCTGTTACACAGCTCACAGCACAATTCTGACATGTTTCTTATCAGCCATAACAGTGGAATAATAGCATAATACTGCCCAGACTGCAAATAGGTGTTTTAGCAGAGGTATTTAACATTTCCAAGGTATGTAACATTTCCAAGGTATGTGGGAAAATACTTCAAAATCACTGTGAGAGCCAGGAAGCTGCAGGTTGGCTCACCATGCTAGTTCTGTCTCAGCACTTCACATAATGAGAGTGTAAATGGAATAGGGACTGACAAGAGTACAGACTCCTTGTCTTGCTAAATAGTACATGAAAAGATTATGTTAAAAACAAATCACAGATTAAAATGGATTTTAAAAGGAAGAAGGACTGGAAGCACCTCTCAGCTATAGCTGCTGGGTATCAGTTTACTCACCAATTACATGGTTAAGAAAACCTCGGGGGGTTTTGCCCTGCTGGCTGGCTGTGGTGATGGGATCCCTGGCTATGAGACCTTGAGAACTCTCAGGGGAGACCCTGCCACTCCAGTCTCCAGCCCCACTGTGCCCTGACATTTGCTTTATCTTGAGGAAACTGCTCATTTCTCTCTGAACATACCCATTTGTATTTCAGGTATTCTTCCTTGCTCTCTCAGCTCTATTTTTATAGAAAATAGTAGAAAGAAACAAAGATCATTTTTCATGCCAAAGCTCATTAAGCAGACTTGGTTCAGCTCCCAAGCAAAAAGAAAAGGCAAAAAAGCAATGAAGGAGCCTGTTTTTCCCTATAATTCAATAGCATCCTTAAACAACCAACCTGAAGAAAATTATTTTTGTCTGTCTTTTAGTTGCCTTAGTAAAGAGTTTGCAGCAATGTCTCTGTCTTATGCCTTGGGCCAGCTATATGGCAGCACAACAAAATCTTTATAATCTTCTTACCAGTGCAGGCATGTTTTATACTATGTGACATTATGCTATCCTTTCACCAAAGCACAGAAAAACAAGGCTGGAGAAAAATACTCAGAGGTGGTATTCTGAGGTAACAGACCCATTAAGAAATTTTTAAGTGACTGGTGTTGCATAGCTGTGAAAGGGATGAGACACAAAACACAATTTCTGCAGTAAACAGGCCTAAATAGGAGGGATTTAATGATATCATGTAGTCAATGTGATGATTCACTGGTTACTCTGTAAGGACATTGCTGCTACAAGCCCTCCTCAGGGTTGTTTCCTTTCTGCAGCCTACTTTTATATGACTTAAAGCTTTGTATTCAGTCTTTTTCAGCCTGAAAGATTACAGCCAGATTTTTCTCAACTCTGTCCAACAAAGAGCTCTGTATTACCAGTACAGGCACTACCCTTGCACAGCAGCATTCGACATGTCTCACACCTAGCCAAACACCAAAGCCAGCATAGCTTTATGGAAAGGACAAGCTGAAGGGGAAGAAAATGCAGAAAACTTCTTCTATAAAAGCAGCTTCTGAAAACTAAGAAGCTTAATTTGTCTGCTGCAGTCTTTAAAGGAGTATCTCCCTTTAACAGCTAGTAAATCTCTGATCTGGGACTCAGCTGCTCATCGCATAAAAATGGCATATGTCGCTGAACCTTCAGATGCCTCAGCACCTACAGATATTTTGAACTCATAAGCACTCACAAAAAGTTGTGTCCAGATGGCATAAGACTTAAACATAGTTTCTCTGTCTCCTTGGGACTTGATTATCTCCTGCCTTGCTCTTTAAATTGCTTTCACTGTTTGTATCTTCTAATTTATGTCTCTGTAAAGCATTGTCATTTTGGTAAGGTGAACTATACACACACCTGTAAGTGGCTGCATAGGATATAAAGTAGCAGAAGATTAGGTCTGTGGTTCCAATCTGTCCTGCAGGAGGAAAAACAATCTGGAGATGAAAGGACAATAGGAATTACCAGCTGCTAGGACAAAAGATAAACAAAACCATTATTCTCCCATCAGTCAAGAAAGCAGAAAAAAAATCTGGTGTGACCTCATGCACTTCATCTCAGATTGCTTTTCTTAGATCCTAAAATGTAGCTAGCTACATAATGAAAGAAAGTCCATTAGAATGTTTTAAGGAGTTTTTCCTGAAAGCATATGAACAAATGTGCTCCTGTTACCTTCAACAGAGTGCTCAGTCACTCTGGCAAACAGCAGTAATTCATTCTATTGCACACTTACCTGGTACAGCAATGCCTCAAACAATATAGCTGAAGTGCCAGGCATTTGCCTCATGCACCTGAAAAGCGGGTGGGGAGGTAATTTCTTCTCTTAGTGCAAGAGAGAATGCTACCAGTGCATCTCTTGTGCTGTGAAAGGAGTACTGAAAATGTTAATGCCTCTCAATGAGGAAACCAGGCTTTCAACAGCTGCCCATTGTGCCCCTTGCACAAGGAGAGAGGAAAGCATTACTTTGTCTCCTGGGGCAGATGACAGCCTCCCCATAAAACTACAGCTGCTGGAAAAAGTTCAGGTTTGTGACTCTGTAATGTATCTAACCAGTCCTTTTTTACCATATCTGTAGTGCTGTACATGCAGCAGTAGACATTTATAGTGATTGTGCATAGTTCAGTTCAGTTTGTGCATGTTACATATGTACAGCTTATAAAATAATCATATATACCCGTGCTAGTCAGATTTTCTACATGCTGCTAAGCAAATGGGGCTGACTCAAAGCTCTACAGATATGACCCCTTTCACAAGCCATTTTACCTCAGAATACTTTTTTGTATCCCATTAGATCTATCCCCCTTGCCAAATGATATCAACATTTTAATTCTCTAAACCAATCCCAATTCTCCCAATGAAAGACTTTGATAAAAATGAAAAAAAGGGGGGGGGGGAAGCCTTTACAAGTTTGAAACAGTCAGCTTGTTCAAAATGAAAATTTTGAAGCTGTCCTGTGAGAAATGATGATATTAAAAAAAAAAAAAATCTGATTCACCTGAGTTCATAAATCTGATGATTACTGTGAACCATTAAGACTAAATAGATCTGCTACACTGTCTAGAGGCTGCTCTTTATGGTGAGTTAAAGAAAAGCATTGGACATCTCTGGGATGCTCTACACATTATCAGAGAAGCTTTTTGACAGCTGTAGGGCTACTTTGTCCAGAAGAGTATCAGAGAGCCATGGAAGTTGTAGATACATTTTGGATACCAAAATACCAAAAAAGAACATCATCATTATTAAAATGGTGTGTGACCTAAGAGATGCAATCTAGTGAATAACTTTAACCAGGATCCCAGAAAAGTCCAGAAATGGAAGTGAGAAACAAGTGAGGAAGATGAAAGGGGTTAAAAGAACTCAGCACTAACTCTGCTTGAATGGAATCAGTGCCTTCCAGAGGAAAAATACAGGATGGTTTCTTTAAAAAAAATACCTGTAATCCTTTCTTATTCATTACCTATTTTTGTAAATGAAAATTTTCTCAAGTTGTTGAGAAATAAGCATTGCCTTATTCCAAGGATCTATATTTTTATTACTCTTACACTCAATAACTGGAAAGTAGAAATATTTCAGTTGATACAAATGCTAGTACAGGGCTGATTTTCTTTCTGTCTCTGTATAGAGAGTGCCCAGTTTGGAGTGCAGCTCCCTTCCTAGGACTCGGCTAGGAACAGGAATGTAACATATGGAGCTGTTTGTAGAATCAGCATTGAAATTTAGTCAAGCAGCTTTTGTAATTTTAAATTTGTTCTGACCCAGCAGAGTTATTCTGTTGTCTAATTAAGTTTATCATCATTGTAATAGGAACCATATCTGAGGCTGAAGAAATGTTACTTTAGCAAAAATGAACATGATAAAAAATGCCACATCAAAAATTGAAAATGCTCAAAGATGTTAACTTTTTAAAAAGAAACAGTAAACAAGTCACCTAAGCTGTTGAAAAATAATGGTTTTACCTATTTTCACATTATTGTGATTTTTCAAAGACTATCTCGTAAGCAAAATAATATATTCTATAATGCACTTAGCATTGCACCGAAAATAATTTCTGCCTATTTCAACAAAGGCAGACTTTTACTTCAGCTCCATGTAATGCATCTCTGGGATTCTTAAGCTGCCAGGTGTTTTATATAACATTCTTATGGAAAAAGAAAAAAGAAAAAGTATACTCTGTTCCTATAAAAATAGCAGGTCTCATCACATTAACACAGTCAAAGCAATCTCATATGCAAAAGAAATGAAAATAGCTACAGCAGGTTGATAAGGAGCAACCAGTATAGGAAACAAAAGAAGCCAAAATAAGTGATGAATTTTGAATTTTGAATAAAATAAAAAGTTCTGATTAACTTGAAATTTACAGAGTCTGAATGCCTCATTGATTGCCAATGCTATCTGACAGCATGTGCAACAGTCCAACATAACTTATCGACACGAATAAACATTTCCATATTACACAACATAACCAGGTGGGCAAATGTCACTGCCAGAGAGGAAATGGTTAGTAAAAATAAAAAGGAATCTGTGCAATGGATGAGGTTACAGCCTAAGAAAGCCACATGCAAAGCCTTTCTCCTACAAATCTCTCTTCCCCACAGGCTGGAGTTATATACATAGGCCCATGCTCATTTCCAGAGAGGCAGCACAGATCCATGAGAAAGTGGTTTTGTACTAATCCAAGAATATAAACGAGCCTGAGTGTATAAATAAGAGAGGCTATATTTCCAGAACCAGAAATGTTTTATTATTGCACGTAAACCACTGAGATACAGAAACTCAGTTGTAGCCTTAACAAACTAAAAATACTCCTATCAAAATTCGCTTGACATCTCAGCTTAAAAAAAGTCCAAGCCTTTAGCAAATATAATTTAAATGAAAAAAAATTATTTGTTCAATCTAGTCCAAGTTTTGACAGAAGGTTATTTTTTTAATTAGTTGAATGAAAAAATAGTTCTCTTCCCCATCCAACTGAAGACCTCTCTTACATACAATTAGCAAATGCCTTGATAAATTTAGCTCTCTTTTATTTTGAAGCTCAACATTTGATCTTTTTACACTCTCAGTATTGCTTTTTACAAATTAATTTTATTTTTAGATTAAATAATTACATCACTTTTAGTTTTTTTTCAAGAAGAAGCTACCATCAAAAAGTAATTATGGGATAGATTCTCCCCATTCATGTTTCAATATCAAAGGTATTGCCTGAACAATTAATAAACCTTCTTTAAGAATACATTTGACAAGGTAAGACTTGAGATTTAATAAGCATAAATATATTTTTTCCTTATAGATAGAGTAGAAAAAATTTAGTCAATAACAAAAATTGTTAATCATTTTTTTTCCTAATTCCCAAGGAAGATATTTTGATATTGTATCTAGAACCTTTATTTTTTGAGTATTGCTGTTCTACTTATCAAGAGTCTGCAAACAGTATATATTTACCTTGTAGAGACACCAACTGTGAATATTGAGGACAATATCTCTGTAACAAGGAAATAGTTAGAAGCCCTACAAAAGTGCCCTGACTTGAGAATTTAGTTGCTTACAATGAATGAAATGCCTGGAACCACTTTGGCATTTGCCAAAAGTGTTGTTTTTTTCTGAGTGAAACAATTCATCATCAGTCAGAATCTGAATTCATATGCTGATGGATTAATCATCAGTCTATCATCAATTAACCTGAAGAAAAACAAATGACTTAAACTGAGGAAGAAATGAGTTACAATTCTTTTGAAAAACCTGAAAAATATTTGAGATAACAAAATGATTGTTCTAGCCTTCACACTTAATATTGCCAGTGTAAATGACAAAAATAGAACCCGAGAATTACTTTGTCCTATCTGAATGGGGAAACAGTTAAATTCTGAGCTGCAACATAAGTAACTTTGTAATCAGATAAAAACATTGCTACAGAGCTTCCACTCCCATTAAAAACATCTGCAGAGTGTCATATTACCTGTGGCTTTCAAAACTTTACATCATCTGTCTGATGTACATCTTGGTTAAAATGCTGGTCCTAGTCTTTTGTGACAGCTTTTCAAATATGTTTTCCCTCTCTCCTTACACAGGCTCACTTTCTATACTGGCCAACACTTTTTAAAAATAACTACACACCATCCAGGGCAAATATATAAATAAGCAATGTTCCATCATTATAGAGTTATTTTTCCATTGGGTGGCTCCACTGGATTCAAGGTATGCTAAAATACTGTTTCCTGAAGGAAGAGTAAAAATAGAGGATTTGGAAACAGATCTAGCCAACAGTAGATGTCCTAGCAGCATTATATGAAATCTTAAACTCATTAAATGAAAGAGGCCAATTTTTTTCTCTTGTATTTTTCCAGCAGTTGACTTTGCCTTTGTTCTGATGCAGCTCTGAACTGTGAATTGGCAGCATGAGATTGGCCAAGTGAAGGCATTTTTCAAACTGACACAAAATGAAGGACAAATGCCACTGACTAGAGATTTAGCATTCATGGCATGTAGAAAATCTACCACTATTATATGTAAGCAATAAATTATGATCCTTCTAATACTTTTTGAGTTTTGGTCAAAACCACAGTGAAGAACAAATGAATTTATCTGGTCCTTTTTGGTTCTCCTACCACCTTGCCTGGCTGTTTCCTGGATTGCAGCAGTTCTGTAAAGGTATGTGAGTTAGCAGTTTGTCTAAGCATGTCAGAAAGAAGATGTTGACTGAAAGGAATAAATAAAATACTGAAAGTACTAAAAAGATAGAAAATTACTTTTCTGTCACTGTAGAATGGTAAATTAAAAAAAAAGAAAAAAGAAAAAAGTTTTACTTGCAGCCTCAAAAATGCCAAAGTGTTCTTCATCTCCGATTCATTTGAATAGGAATATATAAAAGTAACAAGTAATGCCCCTGTAGTATTGCAAATACTAAAAACTTTCTTTTTCACATTAAAATTACTATTAAATACTGAAACTGATTTCCATTCAAGAAAGAACTTATGGCTTAGTATCATTTTGTCCAGCTTAAATGCAGCATGACCTCCATGCCCAGTGTGATCAATTGTCAATTATGATAAAAAACTACCATCAGCAACATCTGTATGAGAAACAATAAAGCATATACAGCACTGAAAAGTTCAGCTTTTTTTTTTCAGTGAGACCTGAAGATGATTTAACTGTCTTAACAACTGCTTCCCAGCCATTTTCCCCAGCAGCACATTAATTTTCAAGTGTCATGTTTATATACTTTATATTAGCATCCCAAACTTCAGAATATTTTAACCTAGTCATAAAAAAAAAACAGCTCTTGCCATCCTGGATCTAATTTCATGTCATAAATCTCTTCAAGCAGGAAATCCTCAGCAAGAACACCTTTGATATGTTATCGTGCATCGTCTCCATTGCAGGCTGTGATGCTGCCATCTTTTCCCCACTATTCTGTGTTTCCAGTGATACATTTCTTCCACTTAGGAATGTATCATCTATATCTGTGTGTCCATAATGCCTTGAGGTTATACACAACTGGAAACTGCTTTTTCCAATTACTTCTTTTACCTTACCCTTTTGTGGGTATGAATTGTAGAAAAAAAGAATATGGGGACTGAGAGTCTAAGTTTGTGCTGTAGGCTGTGACTGTGCTGTCCCACATGTGAGTCAGAGCAGTCTCAGTAAGTTTCTGCCACCCTCAATATCCATGCAATAAATTGCAGGTATATATGGTTCACTCTCAAACTAGTATTCCTTTCAAAATGTTCTACATCCATGCCCCATTTTCTGTAGAGGCCGTCTGCACCCAGAGAAGGGAAGGAGCTTCAGAAAGCCATTTTACACCCTATAGGGCATTTTGCTCTGAATATGGCACAGGGAGGCCCTAATGAAACAAAAAAAAAAATATCCAACAAAATTTCAGAAGGATTTTGCAGGATGTATATTATGCAAGTGCATTTCCAACAGTTTATTCAATGACATCAAGTATGCACAATGGTTCTGAAGTGTATTACAAATATATGGAAATTTAAAATTAATGTGTTTAACATTATATTATCTACTGAATTTTAAAGGCAGGAAATCTTGAATTTCTTAATAAATATTTTAATTGACATATTCAGATGGCTAGAGAAAGTCATTACTAAAATTGGTTAAAAATAGAATTTCTCCCAGAAAAATGTTCCAATACTTTTTCTTGTCACTTATTAATAGTATTGTATAGAAAGATGGATCAGAAATAGATCTAAAAAATAAAATGTTTTCTGTTTCTCCTTATGTTCAATACGATTAATTTTAAATTTAGATATTTTAGAATTTTATCTCCTTTATTCTCGTCTCTCTCTCTCTCTGTTTTGTCACAGAATGTAAACAGACTAATTAAGACCACAGCTTCACTTACATTTTTCCCATTCTTTTGACATCCTATGATTGAAATCTTTCAGAGCTAGAAAATGAAAAGGGATGGTGTAAACTTGTATCTATTTTACTCTTTTTAAAAAACACTTTCAAAATACTAAGGATGCATGATTTCGTTTTCGAACTTTAGGTTGAAACAAAAGAATATTTCAACAGAGAACCTTTTCATTGTAAAATCTTCCAAGTGAAAAGAATTGGCAAACAGTACTCATGTTCATAGTACTGAAGATTTTTAAGCTCTGATTCAAAAGTCCCTCAGCCACAAATCAGCGGAGTTTGGGAAAAATGTTGAAGAGTTCATGTTTGAACAGAATTTAATGTCTTTCTTCAGCAATGTGTGCTGGCCACAATAAGAAACAATATGCTGGACTAGGCAGACTTTTGCTATAATGCCGTAGCAAGAGTTTGGCTCTTTTTCTGGAACTGAAATTCTTTCCAGTTTACATTCAGAAATAAGAAACCTAATGGGGTAGACCTCAAACCTTATACAACATTGAGCTGATAATTATAACAGACTTGTAATGTAAAATACATTGTATTACCCATAAAAGATATTAAAATAGTTCAGCCCAGTGACATTAACTTTCCGTGGCTAGCTGGTGATGACATGTATCATGCTTCACTATTGCACTAAATCATTAAAGCTAGCATATTTTTAAGCATGCAAATTTGGCCAAAGAAAGCTGATGTCTTTTGATCCAGACTTTAATTTTATTGGAAAAACAGTGCCAGAACAGACTACGGTTATATGTTCTACATATAATTGCAGAGGATCTTGTGGTTCTTGGCTATGACATCACAAAAACAGAGAAAGAAAAATTAAGAAAGCATTCTTTAAAAACACTCATTTTACCACATTAGTTCCCTTTTACCTTTTCATCTGTTACCATAGTGGACTGACAGATAGATATAGAAGTTCCAAGGTATATAAAGATTGGACTCTAGTGAGAGGTACTTGGACTGAAGTAATAGCCAGAAATTGCACAAAATCTGTAAGTGTTCACAGCCATGAACTAAGGGAATGAGATTTCCAAAGTTACAAGAAGCAGTCAGAAAAAAATAAGAGTTGCCTTTCACACAGACAGATTCATGCACACCCACTGGCCATTGTGATATTTGGGACTCTTTTCAGGCATGACAGAAATATAAGCATGTATTAGAGCCATGTGTTCACCAGTTCATTTAGCTCATCGTAGCACAGGGAACTTACTATGAATTCTGATGTACTTTCTATAAAAAGGTACAGTAAACTACCACTAATTCAGTGTACTAAGGGCAGAATTCTATAGTGTAGGCAAGTTTATTTTTTTTATACTAAGCATGTATTTTTGTTTCCTGAATGTCATCCAATCACCTCTACCCACCTTGAAGTACTACAACTAGCTCCCCTCTTCACTCAATTTTAGCCTGTTTTGAAACAGAGATATCTTCTGTTGTCTTTTCCTTAGCCTAAGCTTTTAAAATTTATTTTAGTCTTTCCATATAAGTCAGCATACATCTAGCCTCCAAATCACTTTTATTGCTCCTTCCTTCTTCTCTTTCTTTCTTTCTTTCTTTCTTTCTTTCTTTCTTTCTTTCTTTCTTTCTTTCTTTCTTTCTTTCTTTCTTTCTTTCTTTCTTTCTTTCTTTCTTTCTTTCTTTCTTTCTTTCTTTCTTTCTTTCTTTCTTTCTTTCTTTCTTTCTTTCTTTCTTTCTTTCTTTCTTTCTTTCTTTCTTTCTTTCTTTCTTTCTTTCTTTCTCTTTCTTTCTTTCTCTTTCTTTCTTTCTTTCTTTCTTTCTTTCTTTCTTTCTTTCTTTCTTTCTTTCTTTCTTTCTTTCTTTCTTTCTTTCTTTCTTTCTTTCTTTCTTTCTTTCTTTCTTTCTTTTTCTTTCTTTCTTTTCTTTCTTTCTTTTTCTTCCTTTCTTTTCTTTCTTCTCTTTCTTCTCTTTCGTTTCTTTCTTTTCTATGTCTTGCCATTTTTTCCAGTCATAGGATGCCAGAATGGAATGCAGTATTTCAGGTGTAGTCATTGATACTAAAGGGGAAGGAAGGTATCATCTTCCTCCTTTGTTGACAGACTATGCCATCTCCACAAAAAAAAATTACTGTATTCCTTGTTCCTCCCACCCTCATTGGGTGAATGCAATCCCCAAGAATGCATTCCTTTTAAAACATTTCAGATGTAGTAACCCAGAAAGGTGCAAAGTCTTGAGCTAAAGATGGAGAAGGATGGGAAGGCAAAGAAAAACAAAGAGTTCAGTAGAAGAGCATTCTATAAATCTACATGTGCCACAGCAGACAAATGCAGGTAACAAATTATCAACAATCATAAAGGAAAAGAAGCAGGGGACTTATTCACCAAGCTTTTTAATGTTGTGTACTCAATCATACTTGTGAAGGAGAATCCTACCCAGGCAGAGAGGTTGCATTTTAAGTCTGCTTTGTCAGATCATAAACAACAACACAATGTGTAAGACAGGGGAGAATCAAACCCCATATGTTCTCAAATCTGCTGAGCCTTTTATATGCCTTTTTGGGTTGGTTTTTTTTGTTGTTGTTGTTTGTTTTGTTTTGTTTTGTTTAATGGGGAATTCATAAAATTCAACTCTTCCCTATGAAGACTTTCAGTTTCAACATATGAAAATGTTTTAATGAAAAAGGCTTTCCATGGAAATACTCCCAACTTGCAGTCCTCTGTGGCTAGAGCTCCCACAACCCTGAGTGCTGGAGTCAGCCACCCTTACTTGCCAGGGAAGAAAGGCAAACTGGGAAACACCCCTGGCACCACGAGGGGATGAAAAACCTTGGCACAGCACTGCCTGCAGAGTGAGGAACGAGTGGGACTGTCGAGAGAAGTGTGAGGAACACATTGGCCCAAATTCCCTGCAGATCTGGGTTTCTGCTTCTCAGAGACAAAGAAGAAAGCAGTGTATTTCAGCTCTCCCTTCCTTTCTCCACTACAGCTCAGGGATGGCCCCAACCTATGCCATCCTTTAAAAGTCCTCTAGGAAAACTGGAACCCAGCACATCAATACAACATGGTGCCTTCCTTACACACTGTAACGAAGACAATGTTGCCAGTTGGCTAAAAAATCAGGATTTGAGTAGAGCCTCAGCTTGGAGTGACTGTGTGTAGCAAGGCAGGTCACCATGGCCCAGAGCAATACTAATCCAACAAATAATCTGCTCAGCCAGTTTCCTAGGTTTGCCTTCAGACATCTAGATTGATATCCCAAAAGGACACAAATACACAAGATTTCTAGCTGAAGCCTACTCATATTATCCACCCTGCATTGTGAATCAGAGTAATAAGGAGTAATCAGAAACCATGTCCTTCAAGGACTAAAATCAGAAAGCTTATTTTGTAGAAGGAAGAGTTTTACTCACTGTAGTGATTTACTCTAAGTAGAATTTATTTGGAAAGTAGCCTAGGTCTAAGAACTAAACTTGCATACTTAAAATTAGAAAAATGAAAAAGAAATTACCATTTTAAAATCCATATAGGAGTCCACCAAAGATGGATTAAAAGTAAGACATGCATTGTTCCTGAGCAAAGAAAGGATAAAAGCATGATTGAAAATTTACCCTGACCTGTTTAAGCATGTTAAATTCTCAGTTATATTGTGATGATCTTGTAAGCAGTTATTCAGCTTGGATCATGTTGCAGATACTCTACATGTCAGAACACGCTGAGCTGGAGTACAGGCAGAGGAATAAGCACACAGTGCTTACCTGGAATACAGCATCTGGAATACAGCAAGTCCTCTTCCCCAATCTTTTTTCCTAGTACATTCCTGACTCCAGGTCTGGTAGCTGGTTTTGCTGGAGGAAGTCACCATTGCTTCTTTCTCATTTGAGTAAAAGGTTTTAACAATAAAACACTACCATGAAACCTAGGGAGCAGCTAAAGAGTCCATCTTCAGTTTCAGCAGTGTTCAGCATTGCTTACATTCAGATGGGGGCACTTTGTTTCCTATGGTCCCTTCTATTCCCAGCTAAGCATGCAGGAGTCTTCAGAAATTAAAACAGTGCACTGATAACCAATTAACATATTTAAGGACCCCCAAAAAAGGTTACTTTCATCTAAAATATTTTTTTCTGTTAGTTCTGGAAAACTTTATGTTTTCACAATATTAAAAATCAACAGTCTTTGTACTAAATTAACTATCATTTTTTCAATATAAAAAAATTGAAAACATACAAGAAAATGCAAATATCGATTCCTTGAAGATTGTCTTCTCCACAGCTTCAATCAAAAACTATCACATGAATTTAAGTGCACCTAAAAAGAAAACTGGAGCCTGAATGTTTATGGTTGTGAACATGTGAATGCTAAATAAAATTCAAACAAGGATTCAAGGCAACATTTGGTTACTTAAGTAGTTTTATGACACAATCTTAAGGATTCTGATAGTGTTTGTTCAAAGGAAGCCAAGCCTCAAGAGGAGTCCCTTGGAGGACCTGCTGGATCTCTCTATGTGAGGAAGCAGATGGAACTTGCAGCTTGTTCTCCCACTTTTGTGGGAAGATATTTTTGGTAGAAGAAAAGAATTCTGGTCTCTGTACAATTGCTCACTTGGTTTATTATCTTTAGCACATTATAAATACCCTTCCAAGGTCACTTCCTATGAAGTGCTGAGTATCATCATGCAATGTTGAGGCAATGTAGAAACATTTCACAGATGAAACAAAAATGTCCCCATTGATAAAGAAAATAAAAAATAAAATAAAGATGACCACTATTGCATGGAGTCCTACCCCAAGTTATTCCAACTCCTTGGACATCAGCTGCAGTGAGGCCACTCAAAAAGGGTATCCAGCATTGTTTAGTATCTGTCGAAGGGGGTATTGAGAAGAATTTAGTATGGGATCCATCTCAATGAGCTTAATCAACAGCCTTGAATTTCAGTATCTAAAATAATCTTTCAGATTTTCCTAAGGACAGTGGAGTCACATGAGCATCTACAAATGATACTTTATTCCTTTCTAAGCTGAGAGCCTTAGAAGGGGAATAGCAACACCAAAATGGTCAAGTAATGCAGTTATCAGAGGTTGTCCCCATGACTCTCCACAGTCCCTTAGGTAGGTTTTCAGTTTGTGGAAGGTGAATTACTGGAGTACTGATTTTCAAAAGCAAGCAGATCTCATCACTGTCACATGAAGCAAGCTTTAACCCTTTGGAGAAGGATGATCAGAGGTTTCCTTCATGATTCCAGATGGCCAGCACATCATCCAGCCTCAGCCTGGGGCAGCAGACTGAAGCATTGTCTCAACCCCCACACTGTTTAACATGAGCTTCTCAGTCAACTCCTGGAAATATCAGCCACAGGAACAGTTTCCTAATGGTAAATTAGCTTCCAGGTTGCGTCCTTTAGCCAAGACAATCTATTTTTAAATCCTATACTTTAACTCAGGCAGAAGTTTTGCATAACCTTTATGCAAAAAACTGTGGTCTGTGCAATGCAAATTCACAAATGAATGAATCATAACAGCCAAAACTGATCTGAAACACATCAAGGCTGGTTTTTTTTTTTTTATTTTCCGAGTATATATTACAAACACATCCAGGAAATCCACTTAGTATAGATGAATTCACCAGAAAGTACCACATTTTTTTTTCAGAGTATGCCTCTAAGAAAAGTTGTTTTATTTAAACAAGAAGAAAAGAAATCAGATTACAAGTTATTTTCTTCCTCTTGCAAGCTTAAGCAGGTTTAGCAGGTACAATTTGCTACTGGAATAATAGGAAAGAATAGGAAAATGCTTGTTATCTATTATTTGCATTACTGCAGCACATTCAAGCACCTGTCAGCGAGCGCTCCACAGAGATGGAAAGAAACCATATCCCCTGCCCAAAGAGCTAACCTGCTGTGAAGGACCAGAGGCACAGTCCCATCTAGACAGTCAGGAAGAGCCTGAACTGCTAGGAAAACTATGGTCAGGACAATGACCAGATCAGTGTAATTGCTCTTAATTGTATTATTTAATTCAAAACTACATTGTATCTAAATATTTTATTAAAGGTGATTATGTTTATGCTGATTTAGTATTTTTTTCTATGATTTACTTCTGATAATATACTCAGTTACATATTTTTAAAAGCCATCTCCTTTTGGAAACTATTTATTGATCACTGAATTTTACTGTTGTCCAGTTGGACAATTCGGGGATGGGGGTGTTTCTTTGACTTTTTCAAAGAATTTTCATAGATTAGGAGAACAAGTCTTTCTCTTACAAAATGCAAAATATCTTTACCTATCTATTTTTCTGAGCACTATACTAAGAGGCATGTCAACAACCTCTCAACTAACTAAAATCTCCTGCAGTGTAGTGCCACTGCTTTTCTAACTCAACATTAAAGCAATAACTTCCCAAAGTTCTGGAACTGCTTGTGAGTCCAAGATCTCATTTGTATCACTATTACTTCAGCCACCGCATATTTTCTTTTCTCCATAAGCTTCATGTCTTGCTGCTCTATCAGCTGGACAGCCCTTGCCTGTCACCCCAGCCTCAGGCTTTGCTGCACTGTAACACCACTGTCAGGCTAGAGAGAGAACAATCCGACAGAAACTGGTGTTTTAATTCATTATTCTCCAGATTCTGGGGCTGATTTTATCAAGACTTCATACTGGATTCATCTCTTCATTTCCCCTACGGCTTTTGGCAGCTCTGAGATTCCTGCTGACTCTACCAAAAAAAGGAACATAGTTTATCAGGAGAGCAGAAGGAGTGTAACTCTGACGTACAGGGAGAAGGAAATCTTGTGTAGGCAGTCAACAGAAGGATAAGGAAAGCCCAAAGGAGTCATTGCCTCAAAACTTTCTGTTTCACATTGCTGAAACTGGTTACTTGTCTACACTGGTGAATCTTTTGTGTTAATTAAGTGTTATTTAATGATCTGAATCACTTTCTAGGGACCAGTGGCCAAATGCAGCCCACATGGCAGCTCACACCATTCACGACTTCGTCAAATACCCCCACTGTAGGATAAGGTAAGGGAGTTACTCGGTTGCAGACCAGACTTTGTAACACCCGGGTTGTTCAGCCCTGCCAGTACGGTTCTGGGACAGCCACAGCGACTAAAGCTGCTAAACATTTTACAGGCAGACAGGCACTTACAGGCTTTTCCTCACCATAATAAAGTTTAAATCTCAGTCTTGAATTGTCGATTTGCAGGTTCATTTCTTTTCTTAAAAATCACTACTATTATATATTTCAGGACCTCTAAAGTTCCCGGTGGGTTTAAGTGTAGTTTTGATGTTATTTTGGTTTGGGATTTGTTTGGTTTGGTTTGGTTTTTTGGTTTTTGGGGTTTTTTTTGCTTTAGCTTTGGAGCTCACTCGGTGTATTTTGTGGCTGTTGTTGTTCCCTCCTCTCCCGAAACACGATCCCTGGGTAGGCGGGCGGGGGCACTGGCCGCCAGCAGCCGGCACGGCACCCCGGCGCCCGAAACCCGCCGGGATTCCCCATCCTGCCGCCGGCCTGAGCGCGCCCATCGTGGAAACCGCGCGGAACGGCGCCCAGCAGCCGCGGCGGAGCAGGCACAAGTACGGCGCTGCGGGGCGGGGAGCGGAGCGCGGGGCTCTCCCTTCCAGAGGCGGGCGGGACCCGCTCCGCGCCCGGCGAGCCGAGCTGAAGCCCCGCATGGCGCGGCTCCACATGGCGCGGCCCCGCTCGGCGGCAAGGTGAGTCTCCAGCAGCACCACCTGGGCCGGGGGCCGCGGGGCACGGGACGCCGAGCGGAGCCGCCCGCGGGCTCCCGGGCCAGGCAGCGGCGGCGGCCGAGCTGGAGCGCGGGGGCGGCGGGCGGGAGCCGGGCGGGGCGCGGGCGGCGGCTCCCCCTGGCCGGGCGGCGCTTGGTTTCTCCTGCCAGCGGAGGCAGGGCCAGGCGCGGCGAGGGTGGGCGCGGAGTTGGCGGCTGGGCTGGGGGCAGACGGCGGCGAGCTGCGGCGGAGTTTGTTCTGTACGCGGGGCGGGAGGTGAGGGACGGGGTCCGAGACCGGGCTCGGCTCCGCTGCGCTCCGCGGTGGGTTTTGGGGGCGGGAGTTTGTAGCGGCCGCGGCGCGGAGCGGAGGGGAAGCGCCCCGGGGCAGGGAGGGCAGGTGGGGAGCGGCGGGACACGGTGGGCGGTGGCGAGTCAGACCCTCCTCTTCCTCTCCGTGCTACGCCGGTGGAGTCGACGGCCGGGTGGGAAGGTGGCGGCGTGAGCTGGAAGTGGGTGAAAACTTGTTCCTCCGCGTGTTCTCCCGCTCTGCCGCGGGGCCGGGGCCCCCCGGGAGAGCCGCGTATTATCGGGGGCGACGAGACGCGGGCCGAGGGAGGGCGGGTGGGCGCGGGCAAGAGGAACCGCGCCGCCCCGCCGCTGCCGTCTCCCTTTCCTCCTCTGCCGCAGGTCTCGCTGCGGGAAGCGGAGCGGAGCCAGCCCCCGAGGGGAAACGCCTGCCCCCGAAGAAAGGGCTGCCCGGAGCCGGAGCCGGCCCCCGCCTCGCCGCGCCGCCCGGAGCCGGAGGCGCCCGAAGGGAAAAGTTGCGTGCGGGGCCGGGCCGGGCGCGATGCCGGGGCGCGGCGCGCTCTGCCTGGGGCTGCTGCTGCCCGTCCTGCTGGGCTGCGGCTCGGCGCAGCCCGGTGGCTGCCCGGCCCTCTGCGAGTGCTCGGAGCCGGCCAGGACAGTGAAGTGCGTGAACAGGAACCTGACGGCCGTGCCCCCCGACCTGCCGCCCTACGTGCGCAGCCTCTTCATCACCGGCAACCCCCTGACCGACCTGCCGGCCGGCGCCTTCCCCGCCCAGCGCCTGCCCGACCTCGCTTCCCTCAACCTCAGTGGCAACCACCTGCGGACCGTGGAGGCCGGCTCCCTCGCCCTGCCCGCCCTGCGGCAGCTGGACCTCAGCGGCAACGCGCTGGTCTCCTTCAGCCCGCAGGCCTTCGGGGAGGGCGGCAGCCCGCTGGAGGAGCTGGTCCTCCGCGGGGCCCTGCGCGACCACGGCGTCCTGCTCAGCCTGGCCGCCCTGCTGCAGTCCGGGGCCCTGCGCAACCTCAGCCGACTGGAGCTGGCCGACAACGGGCTGCTGCTGCTGCCCGCCGGCATGTTCACCGCCCTGCCGGCCCTGCGGCAGCTGGACCTCAGCAACAACTCCCTGGTGGGCCTGCGAAATGTCTCTTTCCAGGGACTGGGCCAGCTGCAGAGCCTCAACCTCAGCGATAACTCCCTGGGCGTGCTGTGGAACAGCACCCTGGCCCAGTTCCGCAGCCTGCCCGCGCTCCGGCACATCGTCCTGCGCCACAACTCCTGGGTCTGTGACTGTGCCATCGAGGACCTGGTGGCCTGGCTTAAAGAAAGCGACCAGGTGGAGGGCAAAGAAGCCCTGACCTGTGCCTCCCCTGACAAGATGTTGGGCAAAGCCCTGCTGAAGATCAATGGCTCAGACCTGAACTGCTCCGTGCCCATAGACCTGCCCTCCCAGCTTCAGACTTCATACGTCTTCCTGGGGATAGTCTTGGCTCTCATTGGGGCCATATTCCTCCTAGTTTTGTACTTGAACCGAAAAGGAATCAAAAAGTGGATGCACAACATCAGAGATGCCTGTAGGGATCACATGGAGGGCTACCACTACAGATACGAGATCAATGCAGACCCCAGGTTAACAAACCTCAGCTCCAACTCGGATGTCTGACAAAATGCCCCGGATGCAGGGCAGTGCAAAGTACCTATGCATGAAAAGTAGACTTATGCTTTACCCTTGTGCTTGCTTCCATCTCCCCTGAAAAGTCTCAGACATGCTTGTAACATGAGGGGGATATGCCTCCCTGTGATGTCAAGTTAATTTTTGTTTTGAGACACTGAACTGCTGAGCATGGCGTTCAGCTGTGTGTAGGAAACAAGCTGCTACTTATTTTCCTCTTTACCTGTCTGCACTTGTGGGAAATTTTTTTTCAAGATGTCAAAAGAAAAAAATGGATTCTCTCTGATGATCCAAAGCCACCAGAGTTTATAAAACGTTTACTGATGCAGACGCCATTCAACAAAAGCTGCCTCAACTTTTTGGGAAAAAAAAATGTTATGTTCCTCTGTGCCAGTTTTGATCTTGTATATCTGAATTGAGATGTGATGATTACATTTCATAGACTATCTTGAGATTTTAAAAACCAAACAAACTCCTTTTAACAGCTCTTCAGAAGGAAATCAAATAGCAAGCATGCACAAATACTGTATAGTTTTACATGTTAGGAAATTTATGATCTCAGTAAGTCTCTTACTATTTTGTAGTTATTTTTGATTGCAGTTTACGTGACTTGACAGAATTTTTTATACAAACTGCATCTAAACTCCATCTAAACTCAGTCTGAACTGTTAAGTTCAATAAACAGTCTTACAAGAACCGTCGTGTTTGCTGTTCAATGAGAAAAGTATGGACATCTAAGAATGTGAATAGTGCTATAATCTCTGAAGTAATAGCCCTGCAGTAATATGAATAAAAGTTTATACAAATGTGTAGCTTAGAGTCGTAAATGTTTGACAACTTTGTGATATATGCTAGGAGAATTACACTGAGCTTAATTACACTGAGAATTAAACGACGGGAGCAGTTTCACTTGGCACAAACCCCTCAGACTGCTCTCTGAAAGCACCTGCATAATGTCAAGACAGATGCTAGGGTCTGCCTTCCTGGGAAGGTACAAGCTAATAGAATTTTCATAAGGTCTTCTCTACCAAATTAAAAAACAAAAGAACAATGAAATTAAATTGTGGAGTCTGTAAGCTAAAGAACATTTTACCTGAATGGAATGGCTTATTATAAAAAACCATACTTATGTGTCCTGAACTAAATTAAATGCAGCTCAATCGTGCGGTCAGGAAGCTCTAGGCTTATGCATCACTACAGCATTTATTAGATTGCTGTTTCCTTTTTAAGGTCTTGGTACTTGTGAGGTTCTGTAGCGATCTACTTCCAGTAACTTGATGGAACTTTACATTTATATTAATGCATTTAACAGGTGCACTTCAGTATGGTATGTTGCTTGCTACTTGCTTGGGAATGCATTTTCTTGTAAATAGATAAAGCATGCAAAAGAACCCTTCAGAATGCCTAATTTAAGATGCAACTCTGACCACATATAGAAAAGTTAGCAAGAACCTTGCAGTGGCTGCCAATAATTAGTGCAGTTTTTCTAATATATTTATGGTTTTTTAATAAAAAAAAATACACCAGCTGTAAAAGTGTGATGTGACTTGATATATATCAGTTTATCTGTGGAGCTTTTTCCATGGTCACTGTTACTTGAAGCTCTTGAGCATCTCTCAAATTTTACGAATTGCTGGCTAATTCCTTTTGCTTTCGAAAGTGACAGTTTTCTCATAGATGTACACATTTGGTAAGAGCTCAAATATAAAATAGTCTCTAAACTATCAGAGGAAATATAATCTATTTTGGGCATTGGTATTATTCAAAAGTATTTCTCATCTTGCGACTTCAGACAAAGCAAGTAGCACAATTTGCTTTTGATTCATTTCCTACTGCTTTAAATTGGATTTGTTTAACAGCAGTGATTTTTTTAATGTACTTATGTGCATTTACCCTTAAAAGTAAAAAAAGAATGGATATTAAGTACAACTATTGTTTTGTAAATCAGTATATTTTGCAGTTAATGTGGAATAAGTGATAGCATATTTTCCTGCTGTAATTTAAATGTATGAGCAATATCTGTTTAACAGCATATTAATTAAATTTGTCAATTCTTACAAAGCAGGCTGCCCGTCTGAATATTAACTGCCCATATTTTAAGGATAGTGTGAAAACCCCCATGTGAAGAGCTGTTACTGTTGCCACTATACAAACCCTTCACACTTGGTATACATCAGATAGGTTATGTAAGAAGCTAGAATTTACAGTAGCTGCGCAGTGTGCTTTGTTGTATCCGTTATCCTGGAGATTATCAGCTTACACTTACCTGTACAGTGCCAAGAGGAGTAGAGCATCATCCATAAAATATGTGCAAACCAAGCCATTTCTTGGGCAATTTCCTGAGTTTTGTTAACAGATACTTTAAAGTAACTTAACTACAGTAAAAGCAATTATCCGTGATGTGTTAATGTAACGGCCTTGCATTTGTAGAGCTGTGTAAGGACAGGCAACAACTTTACTTGCAGTCTCTCACCAATGGAGCAAGTATTTGTATAGTGAGCAAGTGTAACTGTTGTTACTGTTACTACACATATTATTCTAAAGATTATTATTACTATTATTTTTGTATCTTAGTCAATGTACTAGAAATTTATTAGAGATCTGATGACAGCTACTTAAAAATAATTTTTGTCATTTGCTTACATGTGTATTTATTAGGATGTAACATTTAGCATGTGTCAGTGTTGTGTTGGATGATGTTCCCCTACAGTGTTTGACCAACAGTGAATGCTTTGGTGTTTTGTACAATGCATTATTTGATCTTAAATTCCCTTCCATAAACAGTGCTTGAAATTTGTTTTGCTTTTCTTTTACAAAATAATTAACAGTGGTACTCAGACAACACATAAAAGTAGCTCCCATACTACTCCAGAATGTGGTTAAAAATGAAACACCTAAAAAATAATTAGTTTCAACTTTCTTCTGAAGCACATTTTATAATCCTACTCTGCTTTGACACCTGAGATTCCAATTGACTATTTCCAGAGCAGCTTATTCATTCATTCTTTGATAAAACACATGTCGTTCTAAATACCTCTAAAGTGTGTTTTGTATACATAAATCCCCTAAGTTGTGTGTGACATTTCAGTTGTTGCTGAAAAACATCCAGTCTATAAAGTATTGGGTAAATCTTCATGAAAGGCCTCACAGCTAAGAAGCAGAAAGGATCATTTTTCCAAGGTTTAGCTGCTTTGTTAAAGCTAGTTTTAGTTGTAGCAATCTCATAATTTTCTTAGAAAAATAGCACAAGGAATTAACATAGTTTTAATATATTTTATTAAAACACTTTGGATAAGTGATGTTGCCAGGTAAAAAAATTCCCCAAGACCTCCTTTAACCAAGGTAGCTTTAAATTAGAGAATTTTTATTTTACTAGATAATATTTATTTTGCCAAGCCATAATATTGCCTGTAATTCTGACATCCAGAAAGTAGTTTGAAGTTTTGCAATAACTGCTTTAAATCTTTTCACTCTGGGTAATTTACTTTTTAAGCACTGGTGACAGTCCCCAGTGACATGGCAGCAAGTAGAGCAGTCTGTTCAGACCTGCATTCTGTTGTTGACTGAGATGTCACTGAAAACAGGCATGGCAAATTATTTAAAATATGACTGCACTAGGATCTCAACTCTCATTATTCTTCTAGCATTTTCCCTGTGGTATACTCCAGTCCTTCTGCATCTGCATAATTTCTTTTTTGCCTCATTTTCTCAAGAAATCCATTAAAAAGAGTATCATGAATCTGCACAG
The DNA here is from genome assembly GCF_012460135.2 of Molothrus ater. Lineage (NCBI taxonomy): Eukaryota > Metazoa > Chordata > Aves > Passeriformes > Icteridae > Molothrus > Molothrus ater. The sequence continues at coordinate 91,351,988 of NC_050480.2, read as the reverse complement.
GTAGAGAAATCAGTCTGACTGCACCAATATTTTGAGGTTTAGCATCTTTATTTCTCTTTAAGCCTTAATGTGGAAAAGAGCCTTTGTCAAAGTGGACAGAATGAAAATTTGATATGCACTTTTTCTTTCTCTTTAGCAGCTGAATGTTCAAGAAGAACCATTCATTCTCAGCATATGATGAAGGAAAATAGCATTTGGTAAGAAAAATGTTTTGGTTTCAAGCTTCCAAATGACATTCATATTCCATAAGAGAAAGTGTAAGGGAGAAGCTTGTGAAGGAAACAGAGATATCTCTTCATAATGGGTCAGCACTGGAAGTCACAATGCTATGGATAGGAACAATTCCTGATTGAATCTGTCCATTATCTTCTGGTCATTTTTATAGGTTCAGCTCAATTTCTTCCTGTTGCTATAAATAGAAACATTTTGTTAACCAGTGCTCTCCTATCTTACAATATTTGCAGTGAAGGTGTTTCCACTGTGAGGTTCTTGTGGAATATAATAGAAGATTGAATTTAATTCAGTGCCTGCTGATTTAATAATGACCAGATCAAGCTCATAACTTAATAGTCCTTTTTTTTTTTTTTTTGCAAATATGCTGCTTACAAGGGGAAAACACCTTGGCATGAAATCAAACAATAAAAGCCCAATAAAAAACCAGGGGAGATAGATAGAAAGCAGAACATTTGGAGAGTGCAGCATTTATTAGGTACTTAACTCAGAAAAGAGGCAAACCACGTGGGAGCTGAGGGTCCTTTGGTGATACAGAAGTAAGTGTACTCTGTTAGCTTCCCAAGTCAATACAGCAGTAGCAGAAAAGTGATGCTTTATCCCAACACAATAAACCTAACAGCACTTCTCTCCCACATTGAAAAAAAACCCACCAAGCCTTTAGAAGGAAGAATACAGGTTTGCAGTATAAGTATGTCCTTAAAAAGGACTTTCACTTTCTCAACTGTGTTACAATTTATGTGTTGTCACATCCTTGGAAAACCTTGCTATGCCAGAAGTCATCTGTTGCGTAGGCAAAGCTTGAAATCAGTCTTTGCATTCCCAATGTTAGCCTAAATAGAAAAAGCAAACTATTAAGGAAATTAAACCAGTACTTTAGACAGCATATCTGTGGCATAGTTAATAATTTAATATTTGCAATTACTTACATTTTTCAAAGTATTCACTAGATAGCTTTTCCTACTTGATGGTAGACTAGCAGAAAAACAGATTTGTGTTTCTAGTAATTATGCATGAAAGTATCTGAATAAATTAGCAATATTTCAGTACATACGGTAATGAAAATGCTAGAAATCTTGTGTTCTAGAATGTTTCACTGTTATAGAAATGTTAGATGTGCAAGAAACAGCTGTAACTTTCTGATTGAAGTTTGGTTTCCTAATTTAAAATATTCTTGAGGAAAACCCCAATAAAATATTCACCAGATTGCTTATACATGTTATATGTTCACTCTGTTTATTTTATTACTATAAATCCTTACAGACATTGAGGTCTTTACTAAAAGTAGTTGTATTCATTTTACCCCAAATTGATGGTTGGGCTATGAATTTGCATGATAGAATAATGAAAAAGCAAGGTCCATATAGCTGGCCTGATTGATTTACTTAGATAGAAATTTGGCCAGTAAATATAAGAGATTGTGCTTCAATTGTTTTTGTTATTACAGACATAATTTGATAGCTTTTTTTGGTTTGAATATATGTGGTATTAATTTTCAAGTTAGGTGCCAATTCTAAATTTAACAGGAATGTATTTTCATCTTCTTCATTACCAGATCAGACTGTGTTTTAAAGTCTTCAAATACATATTTACATAGTGAAATATAAAGGCATTGTTATTACTGATGGAACTATTAAGGAAAAATGCTGCTGGAACAGAGAAAATAGGTGAAAACCAGGGTGGTACAAAAAAGCATTCAGTTGACAAACTTTTATTCCTTCAACTTCTTTTAATGAAATTGTTTCTATTGTAACCTCATGGAAATCCAAGGGAAGAATGGCCATTCATCTTCTCATATTTAGCTAATATGATGTCCAAAATTTTATTAGGTAGGAACAATTTTTTGGGGTTGTCCCAGGAGCAATAGCTGATAACTTAGTTTTGTGTCTAAAGTGTTTGCTATTATTTTTTGCTAGTTCTTAGAACAGCTAACACAGAAGGATGTTTGGCTTTGCACATGGTAGATTGATCTGTCCTAAGTTTTATCACAGAACTGAACTGTCATAGTATCTGGTCACAATCTGCTTCAGGTGTTCCTCTTGTTCCAGTAGAAGTTCCCTTCTGCACCATAGCCCAGGGTAGCTTTGTGTGATGTCATGGGCATGTATACAATAAAGAACTCCTTTGCCAAATGGTCATTATCAAAAGTCAAATAGACATTTCAACATAATTAACTGTATATTTCATCAAGTAATGGTAGTGAAATAACAAAATAAGAAAAAAGTAGCATTTATTACCAGAATGCTGTAAGCAGTCATGAACTGACACCACATTGGAGCATTTGAGTAATTTAAGCTGCTTCTGAAGATGGAAAAAAAAAAGAAGAAGCTATTGCAATAACAGTTTTCTTCTTCAGGTAGGTGTCTTCATTAATTCTCATTAATAGCTCATGAACAAGCAATAACTGAATCCTACAGATAGTTACACATTTAAATACATTTCAGTCAGGGTTTTTACCCTACTGATTTTCTAGTTCCATCTTTGCAGAGGTGGGTACTTTAGTTAGCCTGGAGAGGACTAAGAATTCTTAAATATTAGAAGACAAGAATTTTTATTTTACATGTACACAGAAGCATTTTGCATACACACACATACATGTATAAATATATTTACATAATGTAAAATTAGTAGAGACAGAAGAGGAGTAAAATCCAAGACACACCATCTCTCCTGTCCAACATTCTGTTGGCTAGCTTAGGGGCTTTTTTTTTCCACAGATTGAAAAGGAGACCTAAGTGCCTAAAGGGAGTGGGGAATTCCTCTGAGAAGCACATAAGACATAATTCATGTTGCAGCACACCTACTGTGACCATTAGCAGCAAGTTAACAAAAACTGGTGCTGAGTGGTCAAGATTTTCCAAAGTGTCTGCAGTCTGGGGTTCTTCTCTCAAAGTAGCTTAAAGGGGCTTCATTTACAAAAGTTCTTGAGCGCCTTTTGGAAAATTACACTTGTTTTCTTTTTAAGGCAAAGTGAACAAAATGCAGAAGAAACAATTTTCAATGTGAAAAGATATATGAGAGAAAATATAAATACTTACTTGTAAGAACTCCTGAAATTCCCAAGTCTTTGCTTTCTTTGTCATTTCTCAAATTGAGATCTCTGTAGCACCATCTATCTAGAATATGTTTCCTCTTCCCTATCTTATTTAATCATCCCTAATTCAGATTACTTTTATCTATCAACCTTGTGGTTACAAACTTGATTACTTCACATTGATAAGCAAAGGTAGAACTCCTAGGAAACAAATCATGCATAAAATCAAATACTCAATATTTATCACCAAGCAGATTATTATTAAGGTTATATTTGTTGACAGTGTTTCATTCAGGTTTTCCCTTTTGCTATTAGTCCCTTTATGTTTAGCTTTTCAAAGTACTAAAAAGTTCTGTGGTAGCCCAGAGGAACTCTCTGATTCCAATTTCCAGGGACAAACAAGGAGATCTTATTTTGAGATGATAGTCTTGAAAAAAGCTTGCAGAAACAGTGCTTGAACTTTTCTGACAGGATAGTAAAATGTCACTGAAAATAGCTCAGCTAACATATTCTTCATTTGTCAGAAATGCTACATGTGCAGAAAGGGCTGGAATGCTGAATTTGTGATGCTGATGTAGATGCTGTTTAATGAGCCCGTGAGGTTTCTGTTACAATAGCTTGTGCTACCTCTGCTCCGATTTCTCCTCCCTACAGCTCCACACACACTCTGATGTGCTCCAACAGTACTCAGATGAGTTTAGGACATGCATTCAGCAGATTGTGGTAATTTGTTTATATTATTATTCATATGTGAAGTCCCTTTATTTTCAAGCATATAAAGAAATACATTCTAGTACTTGTAATTTTAACATAGAAAAAACTAGCTGGCATACGCCTGGTTTCATAACTTATCTGTAAATACAAAAAAAAATGCTCTGAATTTGAGCTTGCAAGGAACAGATGTCTTTCAGCAAGCTTGAGTGTAAATTCAGCAGGATTTCCAATTTAATCCAGGAAATGATGACACGGAAATTTATTGCAAGCAGAGAAATAACTCGTTCTTCATCACAGTTATGTGGACTGTGCCTTTTTCACGAAGCAGTGCAAGGTGGTTTTTTTCTCCTGGGTTTCCAGGGAGACAGTCACAATCCAGTAGGGGTTACTGTTGTTCTTAATAAAGCTCTCTAGATTTTGTAGTTTTAGCAATTTTTCTGATCAAAATTACAGAGATAGCAGATAGGATTTGATAAATGACACTGAGTAACGTGAATTGAAGTGACCTATTTCAAACACACACAGATGATGCAGTGTACACCAGCTTAGAGTAGATGGTACTAGTACTTTCACCAGCTAAAATCATTTTAACTGGCAGGAAAGGACTCAAAACTGAGTATTAGTCACTGTAGAGAGCTATACAAACTATCCTTAGCATTTAGCAGTTGATATAGAATATAGTATATCCACAAGGTTTCTTATATAGGTGTGAAACACCGTGTCCAGTTCTGGGGTTTTTTGTGTACAAGTTATACCCTAATTCACAACCTGTATGTCTGTCTGTGATTTAGAAAGAAAATTGAAGTAAACAAGAATTGGTTGATGTAAATCAAATTAATAGACAAAAATCTCATCTCTCAAAATAATAATAGTTAGTGATCTTATTGTTGATGAGAATTCAAGAAATTTTGGTCACAGAAATATTTTTGCCTAACATATTTATTTATTGTTATACATTCAACAGTGAAAGCACATAAATTTGCAGAGGGTATATTTAGTACAAGGAGATCAATGGATAGTACATCAGTGCTACCGAGGACCCTTTCAATTTTATTTTCCATTATTCTGCCATGTGAAAGGAAGAAGTAGAAAAGGGAAAACCTTCGACACAACGAACTTCCTTAAGAAAGGAAGGGTAGAGCCAAAAATCTCCTGTAATGACTGTCCTTTTTATACTTACTGAAGAAGGATGTGGCAGCAATAGTGATGCAGTAGTAGAAGATAGTACAGTTTCTTTCATAAGTTTAAGGTTATTTAGGTTTATTCAGGGTTTTATGTTGTTAGATCCAGAGCTAATTCATGCATTAACATTTAATCTAGGTCACCAGAAAGTACCAGTGCCAGAATGTGCTATACATTTTCTTCCCATAGTTTTTACACAGCACTCTGTGCCTTCCAGTAATGCATGAAGTGCTTGTTGTTCTCTTCTTCCCTCCCAAGGGAAGTGTGTACGCTGGCTGAGGGATATGGTATGCACTGTCTTGCCTTATGTTTCTGATAGAAGGCATAAGCAAAGTAAAGCATCTTGCACTTCAAGGTGGATATACTTTATGATATTCCCTAATTCCTGGACAACTAAGTTCTTTTGCAAAGCCTGCTGCTTGGAGAAAGTTTTGTCTCCCACGCAATAAATAAGCCTTTTGTCTGATTTAGAAGAAAATGTTAGGGACATTCTTCTCTTTAATTTAGTCCTAGAAGTTCATCTTTCCAAAGGAATATGATAAATACTCTTAAAATTATGTTTTGCATCAGGAAATAGAAGGTCAGCTGTGCATAAATTCGGTACCATGATGGAACCCCCAGGAAAATGATTGCTTAGAAACAGTGAAAAAATGAGTAAAGATCCTACCAATTAAATAAGTTTTTAAAGTACGTCATAGTTAATAAACTCCCTCCCTAAGGACCCTGCAAAGCTCTCAAATGTGGGCATCATAGTACCCTGTGAAATTCCCTCTCTCCCCTTCCCTTCCTCTGTCCCCTCTTCTTTCTCCTTTTTTTTTTCTCCTCTCTTCTCTCTCTCCTCTCCTGTAGCCTGTGTTGTTCTGACTGAGCTGTGTCCAACCATCCAGCTAAAAGGACATGAATGTCATCCTCTTACATTCCTGATAAACAATATTTGCAGCTCACAGTTGGTTTTAATATCTTTTCTACATCAGCCATAATTTAGCATGTACTGATCTGAGCTTTGCAGTTAAGTGAGTGAAGAATACAAGGTAAATTGGAGATGCACATGCAACTTGGTCAGCTTGTGAATTGGTCTTACTGTCTTTAAAGGAGGAGGGGAAACATGTCCATACCATTTTGCTCTTTCATATCTTCACCTCATAATGACACAAATAATAAAATACATTTTTTGCATTTTCAATATTTTTATGTACATGCATTTATATATATATATACATGCACATTTACATAGTACATTTTAGAATTCTTGCATATTTTATATTTACAAAAACACATATTTCTTATATACAGGCCATGCTATTCTTGCTGGAAAACAATATTTCAGTTTTAACTCATGTACAGGCTTTTGCAAACAATGCTAATTGAAAGCTATTTATACTTTGTTTACTTTTTTAGATAAAAGAACTAGAGTCTACGAGTTTAAAACTAATTATTGCAGTAAGCTTTGCAATAAACACTTTTGATAACAGGAATGATAGTTCAGGCTAGCATGGCAATTTTTAGCATCTATTAAGTCTTCTGAGTAGATTAGAATTCTGTAACTTGTAAAACAGTCAGACAGAAGCTTATCCTGGGTGAATAGTTTAGCACAAAATACTCCCTTGCCTTCACTTTGTTTTTATTGCTCCTTCAGCATGAGGATGCTGCCAATATTTTGACACTTTTTTCTCCTTAAAATCTGCATCTCTCTGATGGAATGCCTTCAGAGAAAAAGAGCAAGGGACTGGGATATTCTTGAATTTTCTTGTCAAAACACCGACAGGATAATTACCAAGAGATGATACAATTTGTCAGCAGGAGAGTGGGTGTTTGTGCATTGTGAGAGAGTGTCACCATGGCAGGTACATTGTGCAGGTGTCACATCCTGCTTCTCTAATGTGAAAAGGTCTCCATTTCAAATGTGATAGGGGAGCGAGGGCACTTCTGTGAAAGGTGGTGTAAGATCCAGTATTGCTTTTGTCCTGGATTGCCCATTTTCTGGGCTCTAAAGGAGAGAGGCCTTCCCATTATAGCAACACCTCACGGGTCTCCAGATCCATTGTAGAGAAAGAGGTCATGTAGGACATCATGCAATAGGTCTTTGGTCTTCCTGCATCTGGTCTCTCTACACTGCCAGTAATCCTTTTGTGGCCAGTTATCCTGGCTAGGTGGCTGTTTTGTACTGGCAAAGAGAAATAAACCGAGCTGATTACAGAGGAGGACTAGACCTCCATCCTTATTCCAAAATCACAAAATGTGTGATCTCCAGTGTGACCTGGAGCACTCCAACAAGGAGAAAAAGAGCTTCAGAGGTATTTCCTTAAGGTCTGGGGATAAATTGTTCTCGGCAGAGATAATTTAGATTTGGTTGGGGAGGCAGAGTTCTAGCAGTGACAGGAAAAATGTTCTAAGGTGTAATTTGTGCTAGGTACTCAAGCAGTTCTCTTTGGCCCATTAGCTGCCAGTTTCCCATTAGCACAAAGTAGTAACAGAGAGGGGTGACTTTGAAAAAGGGAGGGAAAAGACAGGGTACTTACCCTGATTTAATTTGAAACTTTATTTTTACTAGTGGATAATGCAAAGTAGGACTTGTGATAGTGCAAAAATAAGGAGTTTGTGGAGGTCAAAGTTATGACTCAACAATAAAGTATTTTAAAGGAGGAATAGGTAAGTGTTCTGCCTGCACTAGGAACAATATTTTTAGAAACATGCTATCAGAGAATCATAGAATCATTAAGGCTGGAAAAGACCTCCAAGTCATCAAGTCCAGCTTTTGACCAAACACCACCATGCCAACTAAACCATAGTGTTGTGTTGTAGCCACAAGCCAAGCCACGTCCTACCACAAGGTAGCACTGCTGTTATAGCAGAGTGTTTGCCTTAGGTGCTGTCCTGAACCACGGAAATCGGGATAATGCCTCTGTACTGCTAGCGGTGCTGGACAGCTATCCGGGACATCTGAGAAGGACAAACAATCTTTCTCCAGCTGGACCGCTTCAGTTCCTGGCACCCAACGTGGGGCCTGAGGGCATCTCCAGACTCCATGGACAAGGCTGTAAGTCTCATTGGCCGTCAAACTACCTCCAGAAGAGTCAACCCCTTTTTGATGGGTGGCGCTCTGGGGGATCGGGAACGGCAGCTCCTCCCACCCAAGGACTCATTCCCCCAGCAGAAACCATCGTTCCCAGATTTCTTTTGGCCCTTGCCGGATTGTAAGTATTTCTCTCTTTCTCTCTCTGTCTTTCTATTTTGTCTATCCCCCAGCGCCGCGTGGCGCTTTCCTCTGCCGTTTTTCACGCGCGCAGTTTCGCAGCCACGGCACATCCTCTCCCTGCCTCTCCCTTGCCTGGCGACAGGGCACTGGCTCGGTTTTTGGGCTCGCTCAGCTTTTCGGCGCGGGGCAGCTTTCCCGCTGCGGTTTTTTGGCGCGGGGTGGCTTTCCCGCTGCCACCGCTTTCAGCGCATGCCGGCTCCCGCCGCTGCTTTTGTCACGGGCGGCTCCCGCTGCCACTTCCAGCGCGGCCAGTCCCCACTGCCGCTTGCAGCACGGGCGGCTCCCGTTGCTACAGCGGAGCACTGGTTCAAGCAGCTCTGAGTTCTCGTGTGGCAACCATGTGGTGCGGGGGGGCCAGCAGCCACCGCCCGCCATTTTAAGAGCCACACGGCGAGGCACGGGGGAGCCCGCAGCTGCCGTTCACCATTTTCCACACGGTGTGCCAGGGGGGCTCACTTTGCTGGGCAGGTTTCTCCTTTTTCTGACAGGGGCTGGTGTGGAGCTCTTTGTTCTTTTCTTTAAAGTTTTTCTGGGGCGGTGGGTGGACTGAGTCGCACCACATAATATCTTTATAATGGGTGCTCGCTTTTCTACGGCTCAGAAGAGAGCTTTTACCCAAGTTGCGGGAATCCTTGCGGGGGGGGGAGGGCGGTGCTGAAGTTCAGAAAAAAGAGTTAAAAAAATTAGTAAAATGGCTGTATTCCCAATTTCCAGATATTTCCCCCAACCAAATTTATGACCCCAGTTTCTGGGATGTTGTTAATCATAAATTACAAGATTCTGTTAAGTCAGGGGACTCTTTGTTAAAAGTCATATTTTGGACTTCTCAAATTAGATCAGTGTTAAAATCCAGCTCAAAATTGGGAAGACAGTCGTCTTTACAGAGGTTAATCCCCAGTTCTCCCTGTTCCCCTGCTCCTAGCCCTTCTCCCTCCCCTGCTTGCCCTAAAAGTGGGATTTTGAGGGGAGCAACTCGCTCCAGCACAGTGCAGGGTGTCCACCATTCCCCTGGCTCTTCTCAAAGCTCCCACTCCCCCTGCCTGAGGAGTCCTGGCCAGACTCTTCGGGGTTCCTTTCCTTCCCCCTCTCACCCAGTTAATAAATCCCTAGTTTCTAAACCCTCAGTTCAGTTTTGTCTCCCTCCCCAAGATGGCTCCCATGGAGCACGCGATGGAGGGAGCCACATGGTTTTTCCCGCCTTTTCTCTTCTTCATCCCACAATCATTTTCATTCCCCAAAAAACCCCTTCCTGTCCCTAGACTCCTCCCAACTTCCTTCTGCTCCTCCTCCCATTTCTCCTCCCTCCTACGAAGCTCCCTTTGACTCCTCCCTTGGCACAGAGACCCAAACATCTGACATCCCTGCCCGGTCCTCCAGCCACTCCCCTTCCCTTCTCATTTCCGGTTCCCACGCCCCGCCTTCCGGTTCCCATGCTCCGGTGCCCGGGGGGAGGAGGGTGGAGACCCGGGACCCGAAGCCGGTTTCCATCCCTTCAGCGTCTCCGGTCACATACCACATGGTGAGGGAGGGAAGAGCCCAGGCTCCTCCACCACATCATCAAAGAGCTGTGCAAGGCCCAAAAGGATTTCTCCCGGGAGAGCGAGTATTTCCGGGGGATCCTGAGGGCCACGCTGACAGAATCAGAAGTCACCCCCTCTGACCTGCGGCGCCTTTTTTCATGCCTGCTAAACCCCACGGAGTTTGTTATGTGGGAGGCAGCATGGAAAAAGGAGGTGGTGGGAATCTTACCCTCTCTTTGGGACAATCCCCACACTGGTGTTGACTTTGGTGGTGAGACCATCTCAAATGACCGTCTGTGTGGGATGGGGAATTGGGCGGATGGTCATTCCCAAGGTAGGTCCATTCCCCCGGAGGCATTGAAAGAAAGTGCCAGGGCAGCAGAAAGGGCTTTCTTGAGGTTGCGGTCAGCAGCGCCTCATGTCACCTATTTTAAAATTTTCCATCATCCAGATGAATGATTTGTATCTTTTGTTGAGCGCCTTCGCAAAGCAGTTGATTTGCAGGTGCAGAGTGAAGAGGCCAGGATGGAGATTCTAAAGGAGGTAGCATCTGCAAATGCAAACCCGACTTGCAAGGCTGCCATTTTCAGTTTACCCCTGGACCCTCCTCCTATTCTGCAAAACATGCTGGAAGTTTGTGTGCACAAAGTCTCGCTGTCACCAGGAGACCTCAACTACAAAACCCAACCACAACCTCGAAGGATTGCTGCTGCTGACACCACGGACCTCACACCTGCAGATCCAGCCTGCCTTTGGCCAATCATCCACCACATCCTCGCACCCCAGGACTGTCCCAAAGGAGAACTGCTCCCTGCTATCTCTGCGGGAAGCTTGGACACTGGATGCCTGACTGCCCCTGAGACTCCAGTTTTTAGAATTTAGGAGAGGGCAGGGACCTCGGGGAAACCCCCAACAAAAAAAATAGTTTCTGAGTGCAGTCCCCCCCTGCGTGAAGATAAAAATGAGGTGGGTTTAATAACATCTTGCGGGGAGCGGAAAGGAGGAGAGAATTCTAAACCAGGCCTGCCTGTGTCCACAACCAAAACAGACTTTGTTAAACCGGACTTGACTTGTCTAGACTGCATTCAACCTAGACCCATTTTAACCACACTTTCCAAAACTGTCCCTTTCATGTTGCAGCTGACTGAACCACTCCATTTAAGAGACTCCAAATTCCATTTGGTGACTGTGTGCCCTGAGTGCCCAGGTAACCGGCGTCAGATCAGATGTAAGTATGTTGTCGTCAGAGACAAAAAGTTTACACCACTTGAAGTAAATATAGTCCCGGGTCTCTTAATATCAGACCCAGGGAAGTTTTCTATGGGGCTGTACTGTGTCCGCCCTCCCCTCTTTCTGCCTAAAGGCCAGGTTGTAGCTCAGGCCATCCCAGTGCCTGAGCTGACCTGGAGTTCAGAGCTGCCTTGCACACCTCAGCAAGATATCCCTCCCACAGCAGCCTGGGCCCAGGTTTTGGGGCAAGAAAAACCCCGGATCACCTGCTGACTTTCGAGGGGTGGAGATCACAAATCTCTCCAAGGGCTTTTGGACACAGGGGCAGATGTGACGATCATTCCTTCTGGGGAATGGCCATCACATTGGGAGTTGCAGGATGTGGCTGGTCGCGTTCAGGGTGTTGGGGGCATGCAATTGGTGAGACAATCCAAGAGTATCGTGCAAATTAAGGGGCCGGATGGTCAATTGGCGTCTATACGCCCATTTGTTTTGGAATATACAGAACCCCTGTTGGGGAGAGACCTTCTTGCCCAGTGGGGAGTCAGAATTGACCTCCCAGCGGCTCCCCAGGTTTTTCGGGCAGTGGTCACTGAGGAGTGCCCTACCCAGAAGTTGCATTGGAAATCTGATAAACCAGTATGGGTAGAACAGTGGCCACTCAAGAAACAAAAATTGAAGGTGCTCAACGAGCTCGTTCAGGAGCAGCTACTTAAGGGTAATCTGGTAGGGACCATGTTGGAATAGAACTCCCCAGTTTTTGTCATCAAAAAAACCAACAAAGATAAGTGGTGGCTCCTCCATGACCTCTGTCAAATTAATAATGTCATTAAAAACATGGGCCCTCTCCAACCAGGGATGCCGTCCCCAGTGATGCTCCCCCAAAATTGGAATTTGGCAATTTTAGATAGAAAAGATTGTTTCTTCCAAATTCCCCTACACCCTGACGACGCCCCATGTTTTTCCTTCATGGTCCCCACCATCAACTGTGAAGCCCCAAGGAAGTGCTACCATTGGCATGTTTTACCACAGGGAATGAAAAACAGCTCTGTTATCTGCCAGTGGTACATGGCTTCCTTGTTGTCCCCAGTACGTACAGCTGCGAAAGATGCTATAATCTTCCATTATATGGATGATATACTTGTTTGTGCTCCGACAGATGACATACTTACTCACACGCTTGACCTGACAATCAATGCATTGATTGCTGCAGGGTTCAAGCTTCAGGAAGACAAAATTCAGCAGATGCCACCCTGGAAGTACCTGGGTTTGGAGATTAGCAGGCGGACCACTGTACCGCAAAAATTGGTTATAAAGACTAATGTTAAGACCTTGGCAGATGTCCACCAATTGTGTGGGTATTTGAATTGGGTAAGGCCTTGGCTGGGAATTTCAACCGACAACCTAGCTCCCTTTTCAATTTATTGAAAGGGGGAGAGGAGCTCAGTTCTCCTAGGTCACTTACCCAGGAGGCACAGACAGCACTGGAGAAAATCCAAGAGTCCATTTCGGCCAGGCAGGCCCACAGATATCAGCCGGGTCTGCATTCAAATTTATTATTCTAGGAAAGTTGCCACACCTCCATGGGGTGATTTTTCAGTGGGACGAGTCACCCAAGGACAAGGACCGAGGCTCAAGAGACCCTCTCTTAATTATAGAGTGGGTCTTCCTCAGCCACCATAGGTCCAAGGGGATGACACAGCCACAAGATCTGGTGGCAGAACTGATCCGCAAGGCAAGATCGCGGATCAGGGAGCTTGCAGATTGAGATTTTGACTGCATTCACATCCCCATCCAATTGAAATCGGGCCAATTCAAAAAGGACACATTTGACAAACTGCTCTGAGAGAATGAAATGTTACAATTTGCACTGGACAGCTATACCGGCCAAATTGCTGTTGATTGACCGGCCCACAAAATTTTTAATCAGGATGTACAATTTTCCTTGTCACTAAAAAGTGTTCAGAGCCGAACCCCTCTGAAAGCACTGACCGTGTTTACTGACACGTCCGGAGCATCCCACAAGTCTGTAATGACTTGGAAGGATTCTCAAACCCAGTGGTGGGAGGCTGATGTTACTGAGGTGGTAGGATCACCTCAAGTAGCTGAGTTGGACGCAGTCGTCAGGGCTTTCGAGAGGTTCTCTGACCATTCAATTTGGTCACAGATTTGTCTTACATTGCAGGTGTAGTGTCCAGGGCAGAAAATGTAATACTGCAGGAAGTGTCATATATTCCCTTATTCAATTTGCTCTCAAGATTAGTCACGCTGGTCTCCCACCGAGAGCAACCTTTCTTCGTAATGCATGTCAGATTACACACCAACCTGCCAGGGTTCATTGCGGAGGGCAATTGAAGACCTGATGCCCTTGCTGCTCCAGTCCAGATGGCCCCACTCCTGGATGTGTTCAGCCAAGCTAAGATTAGCCACCAGCTATTCCACCAAAATGCCTCTGGCCTTGTTCGACAATTTCAGATCACTCGAGAACAGGCCAAGGTGATTGTGGCTACATGCCCTCAGTGCCAGTGCCATCAACTCCCATCCATCAGCTCCGGTGTCAACCCCAGAGGCTTGTCTAGTTGTGAGGTGTGGACATGACACACATCCCATCTTTTGGCCGGTTGAATTACGTCCATGTTTCCGTGGATACCTTCTCCGGTGCAGTCTATGCTTCTGCCCATACAGGGGAAAAAGCAGCCGACACAGAAAAACATCTTGTGCAGGCTTTCTCTGTGCTGGGCATCCCCAAGGTCATCAAAACTGACAATGGCCCCGTGTACAAATCCAGGAAACTCAAGGGCTTCCTGCAGCAGTGGGGAATAGAGCACAAGACTGGCATCCCCTATTTGCCAACAGGCCAAGCCATGGTGGAGAGGACCCACCAGAGCCTAAAAAAGGTTCTGGAACACAACGCACAGCAGTGAAGGTGGAGTCTCCACATGTCCAACTGTCCAAAGCACTTTTTACGATTAAGTTTTTTAAATTGCTCCTTTGACAACCTTAATCCCCCTATAGTTAGGCACTTTCGTCACCACGAAAGCTGCACCTGAAAGCCAGGCCTCCAGTCCTAGTCAAGGATCCAGAGACCTGGACGACAGAAGGGCCCTTTGACCTGATAACCTGGGGAACGGGATACGTGTGCACATCCCCTCAGGTTTGAAACGGGTTCCATCAAAATGGGTCAGACCCTTTCTTCCAAGGAAAGCACCGGTAGTCGGGGTTATGGCACAGGTGGAGGAGGCCTGTTGGAGGAGGAAGCGCAAACCCGTCAGCCTAGATCTAGACCTCCTCCGGGGCAGAACCAAGGTTTTTAAACTTGTTTCTCAATTTTGTTTCTCTGTTGTTTTAGCGACCCCAACCTGATGGCTCCCTTTCAAGCTGCTGTTATCCTATGGAGCCTCTCAGGTTGGGTGGGGTCGATTTTCTGTGCTTTTAGTTCTTCTAATTTTACTCGTAGTTTTAATTGTCTCCTCTATAATTTAGAGATTACCTGTCATTATTTTTTTTAAACAAAAAAGGGGGAGATGTTATATTGTGTCTGTATAAGTTGGACTGTTCTGCTCCCCCTTATCATGTGGTGGTTTTACCCTGGTTCTCCCCTCCCTCATTTGTGCTGCCAGTTATCTCAACTCCTCCCCAGTTGCCTTGGAGATCAATGTACCCCATCTCAAATCCCTCCCCGGTGCCCTGTCCATCACTCGGTGCTCCCAGCCTTCTCTCTAGAACTCTCTAGAAACTTCCAGCTAGAGCGTCGAGTGATTGGCTCAGAGGCCGGGGCCCCACCCTCAAGTTATCCTCATTGAGGTTTTCCCTAAGTCAATCTTTTGTATCCCACTCCCCTCTGAAACCCTATTCGTCAAAGGACTGACTCCTCCTCTGTGTCCCTCCCTCCTTATAAGCTGTTGCAACCCCTCCCTCATTCTCTTCGGTTGTTGGTTTCCCCTGGGACCCAATAAGCCTGGATTCACCACAGCTGGAGAGCCCTCTCTTCTTATTTCTGCTGACTGTAGCCCCAAGCCAAGCCGTGTCCTACCACAAGGTAGCGCTGCTGTCATAGCACAGCGCATTTACCTTAGGTGCTGTCCTGAACCACGGAGATCGGGACAGTGCCCCTGTACTGCTAGCGGTGCTGGATAGCTAGCCGGGACGTCTGAGAAGGACAATCCTTCTCCAGCTGGACCGCTTCACCATAGCACTGAGTGCCATGTCCAGTCCTATCCTGAATATTTCCAGGGATGATGACTACAGCTGCCCTGGGAAGTCCATTCCAATGCTTGACAATACTTGCAGTGAAGAAATTCTTCCTCATGTCTAACCTAAATCTGCCCTAGTATGGCTTGAGGCCCTTTCCTCTTGTCCTGTTGCTGGTTGCCTGGGAGAAGAGGCCAACTGCTACCTGACTACACAGAGGGTTAAACAGAATTATAAGGTCACCCATGAATCTTCTGTTCTCCAGGCTAAACACACCTAGCCGCCTCAGCCACTCCTCATATGATGTGCACTCCAGACCCTTCTCCAGCTCTGTTGCCCTTCTCTGGACTCCAGCACCTCAATGTCCTTCTTGTAGTAAAGGGGCCCAGCACTGGGCATAGTACTTGAGGTGTGGCATCACCATTGCAGAGTACAGAGGGGACAATCAGTGCCCTGGTCCTGCTGGCCACCATTGCCGATCCTGACCAGGTGCCATTGGCCTTCTTGGGCACCTAGGGACATTTTTTCAGTGAATTTTTGGAGTAGGGCACACCTGTAATTCTGTTCAGTATTTCCACATTGCCTGATACACTGGTTCACTATTCTCTGCCAGGAGCATCCAAATGCTACTAGAAATAAATAATGGTAATGCTGTGCAGACTAATACACTTAACTTCCTTTCTTAGTTCTCCAATAACACTTACTGCTTTAACACCACCAGCTCTTTTGGAATAGTGTAAAAAATCCCCCAAATGCCTGAGCCTCCTCCTTCAAGACTTACCATGGACTAAATACTATCTTTAGGTAAAAAGTACTTAATATTATAAGAAGGCTTTGCCAGGAAAGAGATTTTTGTATGAGGAAATTTGAGACAGGCCTAAGAATTCTTAAAACAGCTAAACACTGCATGCTAAACTGGGGGAAAGACTCCGATGTAATGCAGAGATTCCTGAGTTGGCTTAAAGTACACTGCTTTGTGTATGAGAATTCCAGCTGTGGCAATACAGAACCCTTTGCAAGAGAATTTTCTCTGCCAGAGAGACTGCCTCTTTCAAGGCTACAGCAACAACAGCAGAAAGATACCTGCTTTTTTGCCAGAACAATTCTTAAAAAGAATTTCAAAAAATTAACACAGGACAGATCTCTTATACAAAAATAAATGAAAAGGGACATCTTATTTAGAGAACAAGAATTAGGTTGTGAAAAGTCTGCAGTGAAAGAGGATGAAATAATTTCAGATGATTTAGATTTTACCAGGAGCAAGTTTTCTGCTGGAATCCATGCTGCTGTGAATATCATCAGTGCCTGCCCAGGGCTCCTTGTCAAAGCCCAAGTCTGTGTCATCTTTTCTGGGGACAGCCAAGTGTGCCCAGTCCCTCAGCACAGCACCTGTGCTCATAGCAAATTCCTTGTGCAGGAGGACAGCCATGAACCTAATCATGAGCTTTCTTTTAATAAATAAATTGATAAAAAGGTCTGTGCAAGAGAATTTGCAGAAACCTCTGAGGGATGCTGTGGCCCAGTCAGTCGTAAGGACTCTGGCTAGTTTGCTTTGAAGTGTTTGTATCAAAGTAATGTAAACACTGCACTGCTTCTCTTTCATTTATTTTCTTTCACATGCTTCCAAATGTGCTAATTTTATGCAAAGATATCTGTTAACTGTAACAAATATTTATCCTCTGCCGGAACTGAGCTCTTTTGAGTACACAGCAGCCCTTGTAAGCAAGCATTTGAGGAAGGCAGGTGCTCACCTGCTCCATTCCTCTGTTTTTTTCCAGCTGGCCACCTTACATTACCCTTCTCAAAAGAGCTGAACTTCCCAAGGTCTGAGTCTGTGTATGGAGTTGTAATTAATCAGCTTCAGTGGGAGCTGCATGTGTAGTATCTGAAAGTAGCTGAGAGCTCAGAAATGTGTACCAGTACTTCAAGCAGGTGATTTCTCTGAGTGAACTATTTATATTCCTGGCCAGCAAAATAAGCATGTCCTGAACTGCTGAGCGACTCATTCACAAAGTAATGCATTGTTTTTACAAGGAAAAGAGCCTTAACACATTGCAGCAGGAGGTAGAGGATAGTTTTCCCAAGCATTTTTTGTCTTGTAAATTTTGACTTCGCTCCAAAGGAAAACAAGTAGATGTGCTTTCTTTGGACACTGTGCCTCTGGTTCCTTGAAATAGCTCAGCTACATTCTGCTTCTGATCGTGTTGCATCAATGATGCTTTATAATTCATGAGTTGAGAGAAAGGCTTGGAGGGACAGGTGATTGTCTTACATCTGCTCTGAGAGCAGATTGTGATTTTTCTCATAATTCTTTAAACTCATCACTAGAAAAGATGTTTAATGCAATGAGCTGCTAAACCAAATAGTTATGACTTTGTTAGTAAAATGAGACTAGTACACTTCTGTTATGGTGAGATTTATGTCATATTTTTAGACTTTTCTATCACCCAAAGGCCCTGTTAAACCCCAAGACTTATCTTGTACTGCAGGTAAATATCCTTAAAAATTCCATCACCAAAGTTAATATGATTTGCTCATCAAATTATGACACAAATTTGCTTTCCATACATATTTCACATTTATATGTGTAATTATACACACACCCCTTTAGGAAAGACTGAAATAGTTCTAGGACATTGTGACTTAGAGAACATGTAATGTATTTTGCAGTTATTTTACCTGTTGGCTCAGGAAATAGGCAAATTAATTCAAGCAACTACGAGCCCCTCCTTGCCAAGCTGTTCCCTTGGACAATTCCTTCCTGTGGCTGGAGTTTTACCCCAGATTTGCTCCTATAGACACATCTTTTTGCTGTCTTTTGAAGGAAGTGGCTGAACACTTAAGCAGGAGGTCTGTGGCACAGGATCTTGTACAGCAGGGATAAAAAGAGGAAAGGTTGGAGAATACTCACAGGCTTTGAAGGTCATGGAGACATCAGCTTCCTAAATGTCTGAAGCCAAATGACTTTGCCTGGTCCATGTGCAGATCTGCAATGAAGTGAGACAGTGATTGTATTGTGATGGTATGTAGTCACAGAGTGGCTCTATGTGCCCTCCATAGCTTGGAAAGACAAGAATTGTCCCTTCTGGAAAGTACCTTCAGGAAAGAACTTTTCTTCTTCCTCATGCAGAGAGGGAAGCGTTTGGTTCAGTCCAATAGCTCCAGTGAGCTGCTAGATCATACACTCCATAGCTTTCTGTCAGCTGGGATCTCTCCAGATTTCCGAGACTGCTCTGAAATCATTGAGAGAGCCTTTAGGATGACATCAGCCAACTCTTTGAAGATTCTTGGATAAATCCTATAGATTTGCAGGGATCTAGCTGGGGCAGCAGATCCCACACAGTTTCAGGATCAGCTGTTATTTGATCGTTCTCACAGCCATGAACCTCCAGCTCAGTGCATTGAGAGCCTCTTGGTCCATCATCCATGTTGAGGACAGAGGCAAAGAATGAATTAAACACCTGTGCCTTGTCTGTGTCTGGGCTTATGGGGTGACCATCCTCACTCTGTAATGGGCTGATGCTATTTTTACACTGCCTGCTGCCATTAATATATTTGAAAAATCTCTTATTTTCCCCTACAGGTTCTGGCCAGCTTCAACTCCAGTTGAGCTTTGGCAATCAGCACAATTTTAGATATAGTTATTTAGTAATGCTAAAGTTGGCCTTCTTCATTAAAATGATCACACCAGTTCTACATTGTTTATTATCCAAGAAAAAGATGCTTTTATGAAGCAGTGAAACAGTACTTCATGCTGTAAAATACAGTTCATTAAAATGCATTCTCATTGAGTTTTTCACTGGTAGTATTTGCAAAGTAATTATTAAAGGAAACTATAAAAGCTATAATTTTATTCATATAATATGAAACTGTTATTAATCATCTATATGTTTTCTTTTATAGAAAGTTTGTTCATTAAACCTAACCTTAGTAAAGAAATTATACTGGGATGGAGAAATTTATCACATTTTGTTTTTCATCATCAAGAGCTGCCTATAGTCTGGTGACCTAAGCTTGTTTACACTAGTCACAGCTCAATGTTTAATGCAGTAATACAAACACAATATGTAGTTCCACAACTCCTTTTAAGCTCTGGCATAATTAGCTTCCATTAATTAGTTAATGAATTAGCTTTCATTAATACCTCACCTCTACAGTTACAAAGGTCACCCTCAGATTGAGACAGAGAGTTTCTGGTGGTAATTCTAAGAGATGGAAACTAGTCCTCGTTAATAGCTGTAGATGTTAATTCTGAAGTTTAACAAATACTATTAAAATTTGAACAGTAGTATGAAATTACCTTTTTACCTGTCACTTTCCAAGCAGTTAAGGTTCTCCTTACCATGATCACAGCTGTATCCATGATGCATTTAAGGCCATTCTGTTCCTTATAGACTGTCATGGGCTGCAAATATCATAGCCAAAATCTGTGCTAGCCCTCTACAATGTAATTATTTGTCGGTTTTTTGACAAAAATATCAGCATAGAGCCTAATGTGGCAGAAGTGAGAAGGAACAGAGTCTGGAGGTTGTGCTGCACAGTTAGGTCTCACATGAGGTGGAAAGCTGCCTATTGACATCATATGGAAACATGGTAGTCCTGTGTTTTCCTCCAGATGGAATTTTTACGGCAGACACATGAGTTGACTTCTTTGCTACACATGCCTCCATTTGCATGGTAGGCAGGTAAGTACATAACTCTGTAGGCTCACTCAGAGTTCTCCTTTTGCTCAAGGAAGAGCTGTGGTGTCCCTCTCAGTACAGCCAGAGGCAAACCATTAAAATTAACCAAAAAATTAAGAATTTTTTTAAAAAATCATTTTCTTTTAATGCCTGACCAATGCCTAATGTCCTCGGCCATTTTGATGAAAAACCACTAGGATTTTTGTGGCTGTAAAGAGAGAGGGCCAATGATGGACCTTCAAGGAGAAGAGGAGGCTCACATGTTTATGACATTTTTTCTTTAAAAAAGAAAATAACCATGTGAAAAGACACCTTAAGATGGAAATGGGAGCTCTCTGTAAAGAAAGGCTCTTCATGCTGATCAGCAGTGACGAGATGTAGAAAAAATACCAGTGTCAGAAAGATCGCTTCATTTGCAGGTATAATTGTCTCCAAGAGAGGTGTTCATACAGCCAAAGACATTGCTCTCCTTGCCACTCATTACTGGTGGTGGGTGTAAGGGATGTCATGATCATGCAGGTAAATGAGAAGGCAGGTAACTAACCTAAAGCACTTTGATGGTTGCCTATTGAACACTTGGCCTCCTGGGGAAGCAGCATAATACCCTGAGATGCAATATAAAACATTTATAGCCTCCCTTTTAAAAGGCTTCCAGAGGGGAAGGTTCAACTTTTCCATTTTGTTGCCGTGTTTTGCTAGAAGAAACACACTGTGAAGAAAGGGGCAAGGAGAGAAAGTCAGCAGTAATTATCATGCTTTAGGGCTTTTTGTTAGCAACTTCCTTGGTGGTTTTTACAAACTAAAATATTTCAAAGCAATAACATACATAGAAACAGTAATTCCCATTTAAAACAGGAATAAATGCTGTGTTTAAAATGTTTTTCAACTTCATCATATATAGCCATCTCTGAGTTTCAAACTGAGTTCTGCAACTACCAGACAGACAAAGCCTCATGTTTCAAGTGTAGAGCCTACTTGACATATTCTGCCAAGCATTTAGAATATCTGATATACCTTAGTGGTAAGGAAAACATGAACTTCATTTATTTGCCAGTAAACTCTGTACTTAACAGTTAAACATATACAATGCATGATTTTCCTCACTTGGTATGGTATGGTCTGTGACATGTGACAGGATATTCACTTTATTTAATTTTGTTAGGAAAAGTTAATCAAATCTAGTAACATGGTGTAAAAGTAAAAAAATATCCTAATAGAAAATTGAATTATTTACATTTAGTTCCATGTCATAATCCAGCCTCCTGAGGAAAGAATTTTATAACCTGTCCAACTTTATGCTGAATTTTACCATCTGAAGACATGTATTTAAAAGGAACAGTTTTGAAAGAGAAATCCCATTTTAATTGCATTTTAATCTACCCACAGAGATACTGCATTTTATTGATTTGATTAGCTGAAGGCTATTCCTTTTGCATACTCAGAAATGCAAATTTTTGAGTCTCATCAGGCAATTTCACTTAGGCAAGTCAAGTATGTAGAAATATACATTGAATAGGGCAAAATCCAAAAAATCCTTTCCCTGACTCCAGCCTGTGCTCATTCTTTCTAATAAGTTATCATTACTCTGAGCCATGTTTGCACATCCTACTTCCTTAGGGAGAAGAAGGGTCACAACAAGGAGATGTTCTAAGTGCCACTTGTCTCCATTTCTTACCAGAAATCATTTTTAATGAGCACATTCACTCGTTTCAGGGCAATGCCCACCAAATCGCATCCCTCTGAGCCAGAACACATGGGAGTCTTTAGCAAGGGTGTGTGCCCTGTGAGCAGACCAAAAAGAGGCCTGCAAAAAGAGGTCTGCAAAAGATCCCATGATAAATTGCTAGCTGAAGTGAGTTGCATTTGAAACATGAGCTGGTGTGCTTCATTATTCTGCTTGCAGCATTTGTATGGGAAAGTTCAGTAAACTAGGCTATAAAAATTTATGACCAGCTTGAATGTGGACAAAAATAGTGAGTTTATGTGTTTCCTGATGCAGATGGTGATGGACAGTGAGAGCATATAGTACTCCCAAGTACAGAAGCCCACAGAGCTTTATTTAGTGTGACCTGTCACTGTGCCCCTACACATTTCTAATAAGGCAGCAGCATTGGCTGGTACACTGCACAGTGAACTGCTGCAGCTTAAAAAACAGCAAAGAGGGTATTTCTCATAAGCATGAATATTAACTATGGTACTCGGTGCTGCAGGGAATTGAAGTTAGAAAAGAATTTAAGTTGGAAAAATTTAAGTTAGTTTTGTTGAGAAAACTCAACAAAGATTTAGGAAGATTTAACTCTGCTCTCCCTATAATGTTGGCTGGAGGCCCACAGCTCCCCATCTACTTTGTACTTCTATATCTTTTTATACCTAAAACCCCACTTTTCATTTCCTCCACAAGTTTGTAGAACCCAGCGCAGGGCTGGTCCAGACAGCACAACAGTGGGAATCCTTGATCCCAGTCCAGGGGAGCCCTGCTGCCAGTGACGCAGTGAAGACGGACTATTGCTGGTGCAACGGCAGGAGATTTCCTGTATGGTATTAGTCTCACTCTTTTGGGACAGACAGAGCTAATTAACCCTTTAGCATGTGTATTTCCATTTATGTCCTCTAACTCTTCTATACTCATCACAGGATTGAGGTGAGTCTGCTGCTGCAGCATAAAACACATATATTGTGTTTTCTCAGAAAGAAAATAAAAAAAAAAAGGATTTCATCTTTCCTGAAAAGTCACGTTAAGTTTTACTATCACTATTTACAATTAGGCTGATGCAGTAGTGTTCAAAGTAAATAATAAACCTCCCTTCCTGATGACATTGCTATTTCCCCCCCAGTGACAGAAATTTTCAAGGAAAGATTTGCTGTGGTGACTGAGCAGGACATGGTACAGGAAAGCCTTCTTTTAGGTAGTGCTTCTGCTCCATCTCAGACTAAATAAACCTAGCAGAGATGCATACAAACATGTTTCTATCCTGCCTGTGTTTCTAACTGAAGAAATGGACTTTGGAGACCTTACATCTCTTCTCCAGAGTCTCTGAACTCAGTGATTTTCAATAAAACGTGTCATGGCAGTAGAGGAATTTGAGAGCACCTTAGGGCAGCCCTGGGCCTTGCTTACTGTGCTATTTTTCTGTTAGGTGATAAGTTGCCTTCCACTGGTTATTTTGAATGTATTTTGAAATACATCCATTTTACATAAGATAAAGTACTATATTCCTCAAAATAACCTGTAAGAGTAGCAAAGCTAGTTTTGTTTGATACTGGTGTGAGAAGAATCACAAACTCAGATTCATAATGAGAAATTTATTGCTACCTGGAAATTGTTCACTCTCTTCTCACTTAGTCTGAGGACAATCTAGTTACCTTGTTCCTTTGGTTTTATAAACAGAGTACCAATTCAAAGACTAACTAAATAAAATATCAAAGCAAAGGTAAAGCAGCCGTTGGGCAAAAGTTATAGTATAACTAATACAAGTCTGAAAATTACATAGTAAAAGAAAAATAGAAATATCATTGCTGGGAATTCAATAATATGGATTAAAAAACTTGATCCCTCTAAATTTGAAGATAATATTGCATAAGCAATAAATTCTATAATCTTTAAATCATTAATGTGTTAAGTTTTAGGGTGGATGTTAAAGGAGAGTAGACCTGAGACAGTTCTTTGGGTTGCTCTGGGAATTTGAGAGAGAGCTTCTGAACTCCTCTGGGAGCCTAATGCTCTGTAATAAATGTAATTCCTGAATTATTAATCAAAAGAGCATATACTCTCATAAATTATAAGCAACAGCTGAGAAGTGACCGGAAGACAATATCCTAGGACACCAGGAGCGTGATGCTCAGAATTTCATTGTTTGAACTGAGATAGATATAGCTACTCTGATTCAGTAGCCTTAGAACAATTTCCTCAACTCCAAGTACTTTGCTGCACTCAAGCTGAATCTTCTATACCTACAGTAGAAACAGTGATCCCCCAGATGGGGAATAACGTGCTCTGACTCCATGATTCCGTAGGCTGCACAATTGCTTGACTAAGCTATGTTATATTACACAAATATTATACTAAATTACATACGAAAGAAAAACCTGTGACTGTTTGAGACACTCAGGACACAGCTTTGACCCAGTTGGCCAATCAATCCAAACAACCATCAGCAGAATCCAAGTAACAAATCACTCTTGGTAAACAATCTTGGTAAACAATCTCCATAACACATTCCACATGTGCCAAACAACAGGAGCAGCAAGTGAAGATAAGAATTGCTTTCTCTTCTTCTCTGAGCTTCTTACTGCCTTTCCCAGGAAAAATCCTGGGAGAGAGTTGTACCTGCTGCTCTCTGTGAAGAGAGCTGCAGCCACATATACCCATGCTCAGGGATGGACAAAGGGTAGCAAATACCACCCTGTCTAGTTTTTTAGCCAAAGAGTGATGTTTGAACAAGCAGCCCACTCCACAGTGCTGAGAGGCATTGCACTGAGGCCAGGCACAGCTAAGAGGCCATGCCAAGCAGGGCAGGGCTTCCCAGCAGGTTCCTGCAGTGCTGCTGCAGATGGCCAGGGTGTGAGCCATCAGCCCAGCAAGGCAAGCTCCTGGGGGACCTTGCCAGAGCACCTGCAGGAGGGCAGCAAGGGCCAGGAACAGCTGCTTTGCCCAGATCTGCTGATGGGTAGGGTGTTATCAAAGGGAAGCAACCATTTCCAACTTTGATTCTGGTCATTTGCTTACTTTTTCTCTCCTTTGAGCACTCTCCAGCCGTAACTGAGAGTTAATCCCTGTCAAGAAATTGTTACCTTGAGAGACGGGGACCTGGCTGCCATGTTAAGGAAAAACTGAATCTAACGCCTCTTTCTGCAGGTATTGAGAAATGCCTAAAATCATAACTGTGGTCCTGATAAACATTTCAGCATTTTACTTGCGTTTCAAAGGTAGGAATAGGAGAACTGGGGTTTGTGCTGATATGCAAAAAAATTGAAGAAATGTGGGATAATAGAAACCAGATCTGTCTCCAGAAGGTAGGAAGGTAGTGATTTTTACTTGACTTATGATTGTGGAGAGGGATGAGGTGTGGCTTCTGACATCTAAAGAAACAGAGCAGAGATATTAGAGTGGACATTGTTGATGATGTGCATTACTAATCTCTTACAGCAAGTAAGTGGAGGGAAAGAGGTGACCAAAGGCAGAAAACCTCAATTATGCTCTCTAGAAAATAATTGACTATAATATTAGAAGAAATGTATCACTATAATATTAGAAGAAATGTATCACAGGAAGCAGTGGTAAAGAGCTGTTTAGTTAGTTGCCTGATTAATTATTTTAATAATAAATAACCTTAGGTAGATTTTCTGAAAATTCAGCATAGCTGCATAGAAATTTCCCATTGTCAGTCAAAAAATGAAAGGGCAATTTCTACTCTGTTTCTATCAATCGTTTTGAAATTAATTTTCCTGCCTCCCTGTGCAGACAGAGAAGGGAGGTGAGATCAAATATTTCTTCAACCACTTGTTGTCATTGTTATCATCTGGCTATTCTATACCTGTATCAACAGGGTTGGACACCTTCAGAGGACAGATCTGAGCATCTGAACTATTTTTCTCTGTGGTTATATGTCCACTGCTAAAGATTTTTGTCCAAGAGAGCAGTGCTTGTTCTCAGGCCAGACCAGGGTACAGGGTGGATGGTGTCCTGAATGTTTGGGTCTGACTGCTGCTGGAACAGAGTGACCATGCAGCTCTTCCCAACCATTTCAGCAAGTCTTCCCTGGGTGCCCCACTAGCACTGAGTCCTAACAGCTGCTTCTCAATGGAAAACACCTGAAATATGGCAACACCAAGTCCTGTGATCACCAGTCCAAGCATAAGCAGTAGGTTCAAGTCCTGACCATCTGTTTATTAATCAGGGAAGCAGACAGATGGAGTGACCAGTAATTTCTCTCTGTATATAATGCAGTAGCAAGAGAAGAGCTGAGGAGGAAGCAGTTGCTGCCTCCCCTTTCTCAGCCCCGTTTTGGAACAGCACTGCAGTACCCAGATTTTGAAATACAGCCTTACTGAAACATGCATCTCTTCATCATGTAGCTTTTTTAATACAGCCTTACTGCAAACATGCATCTCTTCATCATGTAAATGGAAAATAGTGCTTGACGTACAGCCCCCTCATAAAAACAAACTGCTTATGCCTATGGCTATGAATATATACACACAGAATTCTCTGTACCTCTTTATCTATAGATATAGTTAAATTTCTATCTATCTAGATATTGTATTTATATCTATTGTATCTATTCTATCTATTTGTATCTATTTATCTATAGAAAAATAGATATAAATATCTATACTTGATATATATATATAAATATCTATAGATATAGATAAATCTCTGGAATTAAATTTTCCATGCTTCTGTCCTGTCTGATTGTCCTTTGGTCCCCACATCAGCAGATGCCCAGTGCTTGCTGGGATGAGGTAGCAAGATTATCATGCATTAATGGAGCCAAGCTTGGTGTGATTTACACACAAATGCTCTGGTCTGAATTAGATGGTGGAATTAATTGTCTGTTCATGGGTTTTCTTTTCGAGAGAACTAACTTTCATTCAGAAATTAGCTCAAAATTAAAAGAAAAATGCAAACCCCAAAATCCTAGTTTATATGTAGTGTTCTGCAGGCATCCAGGAATGAACTGAGGAGCTAAGTGATTTGACAGCTCAGCATTCCTCACATGCTTCTCCATCCTCAGCCCATTTTGAAGCAGAGGTCCCTCAGAGTGACTGAGGAGGGCAGGATTTGGGTGCAGAAACCCCAGTTACAACAGCTTCCCAATCTGAATGCCAGAGTTTGTTTCAGGGTTTCACAAATGACGTATGTGTGACATACTCTAAAAATGATCAATGGTCTCAGGGAGGCATGGAAGCCAGAAAGGCAAGCCTTGAGTTCTTCAATAGATAAAAGCAGCACAGGTTTGCTCTGCTCCTGGCAGGGGAGGAAGGGGAAATTTCCCTATCTAATGGTACTCCTGCTGTTCCTTGTAGGACAAGTCCTCCTGAGTAGGAATTTAAAATACAGAAGCATAATTCTCAATTATCTACACTGTGCTAAGGAGCAGTACTTCTGGTACAAAATCGTGAAGTGCACTGTCCCAGAGCAGCAGAATGGGACGTACTGTCTCTGGTTCCAGTGTATAATAGAGAGCATGAACTGCTCAAGAGGTTCAGAGAGGCTTGGGAAGGGATACAAAGTCCCTAGGGCCCTGGAAGCACAGACATGAGCTGGCCTGGTGCCACAGCTGATAGAGAGCTGGGTCCTTCCTAGGCTTTCCCAGTAATTGTGTGCAAACCCCATCCTGCTGGGTGTTGAGCATTTCCACTCAGAGCTCAGTGCCTCAGCCATGCTCCAGCCTCTGCCTACTGCAGAGAGGTGGGAGTTGACCCAGGCTGGGGCTGACTACTGTGCCTGCAGCCACGTGCTAGGAAGGAAGGAAGGTGTGTGGTGTGAAGCTGCATTTTTCTCCACAGGTGTCTTTCTGAGTCAGGCATGTGAGCTCCAAAAAGCAGAGGGGCTCTCCTTCCCTGTTGTCTTATCAGGCAGGTTTGGTGCTCAGTAGGCAAGCTGTTTTCAAAAATAACTCTGAAGCTCTTCACTTTCCTCCTGCAGTCAAGCAAGGAGGCAATGATTTAGTTTGCCTCTGGGACAAGGGGTTCTGGGTCCTTCTCTGTATTCCTAAATTAGATAAAGGTAGAAATTCTGACTGCCTCAAACCATTTTCTTCTTTCTTACCTGCCAGTAAGAAAGAGATTTCTTTCTCTTCTCCAGTGTTCCTCTGTGTTTGTGGCCACTTAAGTCCCAGGTTACACTCTTTTAAACACACAAGAAGAAGAAAAATCACCATCTTAAAGAAATTTCCCACTTTGCACCTGAAAGACAATATTTTAACATTAAGCTATGCAACATCTTCTTAGGTTTAATTCATCAAATGACTCACAAAAGCAAAAAGTGTATGGTCTTTCTTTCGCTTTTTTAGAAAAAAAATTACATTGATTTAATTGCAAAATCAAATACAAGAATAAAAACCGACAAAAGATAGTGTTCTAATGCAGATTAGCATTCACATTTAAATATATGCAATATTCAATTACCTTTTTTTGTTTGACCAAAAAAGGTGGTATCCATCTGTTATTTTGTTTATTTTTTAATGTGATAGAAGTAAAAGCTACTTTCAAAGATGTGAGGTAATGTCCATCAATAATTCACTTTCAATGGCTAAAGTATTTAAAGATAATCACTCACTGGGCCATTTATTAGGCCTGACAGAGTGAACACAGTGTCAGATATCACTGAAAGGCCTGGAAGATTATGGCACAAACCCTGCAAACTCTGACATGCTTGCCAGTCAAACTAGTCTCCAGGACATAGTTAAACCAGGTCATAACCCTTTGCTTGAAGTTAATGCATTTAAGTCTGTTCATGCTTTGGATCATTGCCTCTCTGCCTGCAGGAAAAGTATAAGGGTTAGCTCAGCGCTGGTAAAAAAATTTTATATAAATGTAATATACCTTTTTTTTTTTTGATACATCATATAACAGATACAGTCTGTATCATTTGTCTATAAAACTAATTATATACTCTATAAAATATTGTAAAAACTAGAAATAAAAAAAAATCAGACTGGTTGAATCGTTCAGTGAGGTTAGGAATTCAGTAAGCAGACACCTCTCAGCAATTACTTTAAATCCTTTAGTTATGTGCAAGAAAGAAAAAAACTTGGCTTTCAAATTCTTGAATCATATTTGCTTATATAAAAACGCTCCACTTGTTTTCTGGTTTAGAGAGCACCATAAAATCAGATCGTGCTGCTATAGCATCAGGATGCATTTTATTCTTGTAATAGCTATGAGGTCCCTGATTTTCTCTGCATCCAAGGAAATAAAAAAAATGTCAACTCACTAATATTCTTTTTTCCCTAACTTAACACCTTGTCATATTGGGCTAACTGGTAATGTATTATGATTAGAAGTAATGATGCTAAAGTAGGATAAAAATGAAAGACTGAATATTAAATCTGATCCACATGTCCAGGTCAATGCTGCTGCCTCATGTAGCAAATACTCTTTATTGGCAGTACCCACCCCTTTCTCTGATCTGCCATATCGAACCACGCGCTGGTTGACAAGTGTGCATTAGTCTCATTTAGCACTCCTTCTCCTGGAACAGAAAACAGGACAGTAACTGGGTTGGGCTGTGTTTGGAGAGGAGCCCCATTACTGCCCATGCTTGGCCAATGACTCCTTCAAGCTGCCCATGCTCCTGAGGGGAGCAAACTGCTTGGCAGCAGCAGCAGAACCATTCCCGACCCAGTGCCCAAGTTCTCCATGCCCAACACCCCAGCCAGGAGGAGGAGGAGGAGGAGTCTGTCACTGATCTCCTTCCCAGCTGGTGCTGCCCTGCTGTGCCCTGCAGAGCCACCTCCCAGCCACCTCTGCCACAGCATGGCTTTATCTTCCCTTTGCAGCCACCAGCTCCCTGCTTCCTGGAGGGCAAGAAGTTCCTGCCAGAAGCACAAAAACCATTGTATTGCCACGTCAATGTCATGAACTGCTAGAACAGAGCCATGGAAACTTCTTCTAAATGGAAAATTAAACTTTTTTTTTTTTTTTTTTTTTTTTTAGCAAACTTGGGAAAACTAGGTATGTACTTTGCTGCAGCAGTGTGTATGGAGCTAAATGTGACCCACAGTGATGCACTGTGTGAGTAAAACAAACCTGAATGCTTCTAGCCCAGTCTCAAAGAGGCTCAGCTTTTCTTGCTTAGGTCATACTTAGCTTAAACTCTTCCATTTAATTATTAAAATTTTCCTACTTTGACCCAGAAAACCCCTTCTGCCCTGGAAGTAAGATCTCAGTATGTTTTTCTTCTTGCCAATTTTCACACTCTTCCCAGAGTAAAGAAGCTGATTTTTCTTTTTCCAATAGATATAATTTACACTTACCTTAGAGCCACAACTTCTCATATATAATAAGCATTCATTCCATCCTTTTCTAAAATACAGAATCTGAAAGAAAACATAGGTAATATCTAATATTCAAGAAAATTTGAAAAAGAGAAATGGAACATTTGTTCTCATCAATTTTTTTGAGGAAAGTCCATAAAGTCAGATTATGACAGAATGTCCAGTATTATGAACTAATAAAACTCAGCCCATTATTACAAGAGTGCTGCTGAAGGCAATTAGTGTGCTGGATATCTTCTTATATTTTAAATCAGTGAGCTTATTAATTAAATATAGAGAAATTTTTAAACACTGTAACTGACTTGAGTGTCATTGTTTTGCCATCAAGACCAAAAATACCTTAAAATTCAGTGAAAAAAATGCTGAAAAATGATACAAATCCTAAGTTTTTACCAGGAAAGCTGAAGCAGCAGTTAGTTCTATCTGGGTCTATAAAGTGGTGTATGCATGTGTTGCAGCACTTCAGAGGTGCTGTTTCCAGAGGCTGTCTCCCAGGTGGACTCTCTGCTATCTAACAATGCAGCTGAGCACTGCAGCCTTTTCATCACTGAAGGAACTAATCTGGCTGTTTCACAGGGGGAAATGGAGCCAGGGTGAATTAGTTTACAGACCTGTTACGCCTTTGAGATGTCTACCCTTTTGGTCAAAAATAGCTGAAATTAGCTGACAAATGAGCAATTGTAAAGCAAGAGCTGAAAAACAGATCACATAAACCCAACTCCTTTTGGAAAGTAGGCTATGGAGGCAGAATGGACCAATGCAGTTCTTTGCATCTCTTGTACACTGAGAAAAGCAAACTCACACTAACAAATAAATCCACAAAAAACAGCTGGTATATCTGATAGAGGGTGTCAGGAAACAAAAGCACACAAATGATGTAAAATTTACAAAAAATTCTCCCTTACTGTTTAAGGGAGAATTTTTTGTAAATTTTACATCATTTGTGTATGTTTTTGTTAACCACAGGGTTTTAACCAAATGGCATTATTTTCAATAACAGAAACAGAGTTTGCAGGACAGAAGAGGAAATACTTCAATGAAGGCAAAGCTTGAAAAGGCCAAGATGCCTTTTGCTATTCTGCTTCTATGTCAGAAGGAAAGACTTCAGTAGAAAAACAGTAGGTTACACTTATCTTTGGTGCAGCTCTCAGGTAATTTCATCAGCCTTAACAGAGTGATATCTATCACCCAGGAATGTTTTCTATTTTTGGTGAAAG
Source organism: Molothrus ater (assembly GCF_012460135.2). NCBI lineage: Eukaryota > Metazoa > Chordata > Aves > Passeriformes > Icteridae > Molothrus > Molothrus ater. The sequence goes on along the minus strand of NC_050480.2, from coordinate 91,320,730 downwards.
TGCAGAATACAGAGGGATTTTCTGTCTCTGCCTGCCTCTGTGTTTCCATTCTGGAGCCCAATTTATCCACCAGTTTAAAGCCATGCCTAATTGTGCCCAAAGTCAATTGTGCTTTCAAGTCTTTTGCTGACACTGGACCACTGTCTCTTTCAATTTTTGGTTAGGTGGCCATTGTGCCAGTAGTAGACAGAGAATGAATGTGTAGACTTAACAGCTGTTTTCAAATGTTTCCAAATTTGTAGCTGGGTTCACACATTGAGCCATTGTCAGATTGCCGTGCTGAGCAGAATCAGTACAGTGTTCTTTAAATATCTAGACTGAGACAACTACAGAAAGTGATCAGCAAATGGCATGAAGCAGATGTACAGTAGCTATAGAAACCACAGCTTACACAAAACAAATAAGCTTGGACCATTACCTACAATTTGGTTCACGTTCCTTCAACAGCGCCATAACATCTGTTGTAAGGAATCTTGTGGGGTGGGCTGAGAAAATATGTTAAGCACAAATACTGCTGAACAAAGAATAAAGCCATTTCAAACTTAATGGTGCTACAAGGGTATTTAAATGTACCAATAAAGAAAGTAATGAAGGATGCTGTCAGTGCCAAATAAAAACATTAGAGAAAATTAGCTACAGCGACCTGCCTGTGGAGCAGCACACATCATACCACACTGCAACAGCAAAACAGTGTCATAATAGCTTCAGCATCAATTTTAAAAAACTCAAGCCATTAAGAAGTTTGGCACTACTTTTATTACTTGACGGTATACAATATTACCCTTGAAGATTTTGGGTTTTCTCCAAAAAGTGGGACTCTTTCCTCAAAAGTAGGTTTGAAAGGAAGGTTGGATTGTAGCTGACAGCAGTGACCACAAGCTTCTTTGAATCCTTCAGGGTCTCCAAGGGTACATCAAGAAAATATCTCTCTTGTTAAAAGCAAAAAAAAGTTAAAAAAAAGAGTGACAGAGAGGAAGATATAGAAACAGACATCAGAAATAGTGAGGTATATATATTTATAGAAATAGATATCTATATATATATATATATCTATATCCTATCCTAAGGCATAAATTAAATTCTTAGTACTCACCTCTTGGGTTTCTTTTGCTTTAATTGTAGAGCCTATGTGCTGATGCCCTGGAGAGCAGGTGCAGACTCTTAAGTCAGGTTGATGAATCCAAAAAGAAGCATGAGAAAGCAAAGAGAATATTGGGGAATCAAGTGGTTTCATAGCATCATTGAAACTTTTAGTTTGGAAAAGGCCTTAAGATCATCAAGTCCAACTGTTAACCCAGGATTGCCCAGTCCAGCACTAAACCATGTCCCTAAGTGCCGTAAGAGTGCCTAAGGGCAGGGCACACCCAGCAGCTGACCTTGAGAGGCAGCAGTTCAGCCCAGAGCTCTGTCTGGGCAGCTGTGTCAATCGTGGTGGGTGTGGGTCTTAGACAAGCCATGGCTTCTGCTAGTTGGATGCCATCACTCCCTGGTCAAACCACGAGGGTTTCAGCACCCTTCCTGCATGCTCCTCCACAAGAACTGCTGTCCAAGCTGGCATGTCATTCCCTGTTTTCCCGCTCTGCTTGTGGAGCTCCTGGTTGTTAGTGTTCCATTGCACTAGGTGATACACAAATATATCAAAAAGAGATGATCCTTGACCTTGAATTGTTGCAGTTTGAATAGACAAGAGAAAAGGACTGCAGAAAGAAAGGGCTGTTGAGCATGTTTTACAGGTAAAAAGCTGAGATGTAAGGAGATAATACTCAATATACAGAACCTGCAAGTGCACGTAAAGAAGTATTCCTGCTCTTTCTCATTCCAGAAAATATGTCCTCAGCCTGACAATAGCCCATGTACTGAAATAAAAAGAATCAGTATTTTCCAGGTTTTGAGACTGAGGTAATTTCACAAGTATCCTGGGAACAGAGGTAGGAGTGACCACTCTAGGTAGGAGTGAATAATGCTCTGTCGGTCTGAAATATGCAAAGAAAAGAAATCATCTCCTTCAAGGAGAATGAGCCTTTTTTTTTTCTTCTAAAATCACCCCCTGTAATAGCTGTTTCCAACCTATCTTTTTGTTCTTTGAGATATTCTGCAATAACAATCTCCAATGCTATCTAAAAATTTGATTGGTATGTGGAAAATCATTGTATGTCAAGTTAGAAGCAAGACACGTAGGACATTTAGTTTCCCGAAAGATTATTGAATAATATTCCTCAAATATCTCATTCAATGCATTTAATGATATTTTTCCATACATTATTCATTTTTCATTACTTTCACATCTTATAGAAGAATTTTCCCCAAAAGTTTAAATAAAATATTTTCAATTTAGTTCATTTCATTATTCATTAAAGTCTTGCTTTCATTTTCTTTTTCATAAGCACATTCTTTAAAAACAAGTGTTTAAGCAGTAGATAGAAGGTGGTGATGTAACTGACATAATATGGAAGTAAAGAAAAAAATCCCACAATTTTAAGTTTTAACATCTGGAAAGCAGAACTCAGAAGGGGAAAGACATGAGCTTCTCTGTAAACAAGTATCAAGTTTGCAGTGGAAAGGAATGATGGAGACTGCTCCCAGGGTTGCCACTAAAAAGTAGCCTTCTTTTATGTAAAGAAGTTTGATTTGCCTCTCCCATAGAGCAGGACACGCTGAACTATGCAGGCTTGCTAATTGTTTTTAAATTATTTAAAATTATTTAGTATTGGATTTGTACCAGTTTGTATTCATTTCTGGTGAGTGGCTGGAAAAGGTCATTTGTGAAGAAGCAGGAGGCGTCTGAGCATTGTGAAGCATTGTGAAGAAGCAGGAGGCATCTGAGCACAGCCTGCCATCAGAATTTAATGAGATGATCCAGCCTGTGCATGTGCTTGTAATGTCACAGCCATGATAATGGAAAGCATATGTCTAATGGTTGTTTCTTTTTTTTTCTTTCCTTGTAGATACAGGAGTTAAAAATGGGGTAGATAAGCTAAGAAGGGGAAGAGGAAGGAAAGCTAATATCTCATCCCATGTTTCCCATTCTGTAATAAGGTGTCATTTTTAGGATATCTTGTCTCTGGTTAGCTGAATTCATACACTGCATAACTGACCTACTGGGAATTAAACTAGCAAACTCCAAGTTTAAACTGCAGCTCTAAGCCAAATTTCCATATTTTCCCAAGGGTGAGCTGTCAGCTCCTACTCATTGGCACTTTTTACATTAAAAGTGTTGCATTAGGCCTAATGCATCTTCCCTTCCTGAAACATGAGTAATTGGTGTTGACTTGAAAGTTCCACATAAAAACCTGTGGTAAAAAAATTAGACAGAAATTATGTTATAAACAAACAGGATATTTCTAAAACTATATTTCACATTATTTATTATGGAATATTAAAAATGCACCAGGAGGCAAAACAACGTTCATTGTTGCCAGTCCATACAGAAGCCTCCAGAGGAGAAATTGGAGGGTCATGTCCAACCCCCCCTGCTCAAGCAAGGTCACTTAGAACAGGTTTGCACAGGGCCATGTGCAGTCAGGTTTTGGGTACCTCCAAGGACAGAGACTCCACAATCCATCTAAACAAACCTTTTCAGAGTCTTACCATCCTCACAGTAAAAAAAACCTTTTTTCTTGCACTTAAATAGAATTTCCCATATTTCAGTTTGTGTTCATTGTCTGTCCTGTCCCTGGGCACCACTGAAAAAACCATCATTCTTAATGCCTCCCATGAGGTATTTATGCACAGTGTTAAGATCCCCTTGAGCCATTTCTTGTCCACACTGAGCTCTCTTAGCTTCTCCTTGTGTGTCAGATGCTCCAGGCCCTTCACTGTCTTCATGGCCCTCTTTGTCCTGTCTCCAGTATGTCCATGCATCGTGCTGGGGAGCCCAGAACCAGACCCAGCTCTCCGGATGTGCCTCACTGTTGGAAATGTTTCTTCCCAAACAGGTTGAAAAACAGGGAAAACCATCCCAGTCACTTGAAGATACTGCTAGGATGTGAGCCAAGAACTTCTAGGCCCAAGAGTTTCCTCCGCTTCACTCATAAGGAATGGCTTTAAGCTCCTGTTGGAGCTATTATCGTCACAGGTCTGCTGTATCCCAGATATTATTCTGTTTTCACTAATTCTTCTACAATTGTTTCAAGATCCTTTAAACTCTCATTATTCTTCTCAGAGGAGACATAAGCACGTCCATTTACACCCTTTAAATTCAGTCTAACTTTGTAGAATATTCTTGCCAGGTGATTTTTCCAACATCTGTGTTTTGCGTCTATGTGGAAATGAGAGAGGACTAATGAGTTTCTATTCACTTGGGAGTAGAATACCTCAAATTTCAGCTATATCTGCTCTTTATGCTTTGTTTTAGCCCCAAACTCAGCCACCAGAAGCAGCTGCAATCAAATTAACTTTTTTCCTTAAATGTTTTAAGTAAAGAGGATCAGATAAGCACTGAAATAGCCAAAACTCCTCAGTGTGTTCAAGACAGAAGACATCTCTCCAATTAAAAAAAAAACAGATTTGTCCTCAGAGGATGTAATTTTCTCAGGAAAACATCATCTAAGATGCCAGCTTCTTCAGACATACTACCTATCATCACTAGTATGCAATACTTTTGTCCTCCTACCTGACATTGAGTCTGGCAGAGAAAATAAGTGGTTAATGAGCAGAGAGAAACCAATTCTAGTTTAAAATATTGCCAGTGAAAAAAAGTCAAATAAAAAGGGAGAATAAATTTCAATTTCCACATCAATAGTTCTTTAAAAATACAACCATGTAAAAATGTGGAAGTGAATATGAAGTACCAAAAATAAATTGATTGGCTCCATGTAGTTTTGTATGCCCATTATCCTGTGTTGGAAACTGGGAAGCTGGTATATTTATACACTGTGATAATTATTTCTTATCTGTTCAAACCCAAATTATGTTTAAATATGGATTTTCTAGGATCGACTTTATAATACCTTCCTCCAAAAGCCTCAGGGAATAGGGGGCTTAATTAAGAGTGCTTTAGAACTGGACTTCAGAGTGACATTCATTATGTTTACTTTAGCAATCATTTTACATGGAAATCTGCAAACACTGGCCTACCAGAAAGATGTCCACTATGAAAAGTTGTTCTTCATGTAACCTCAGATATATCTATATTTGACTTTTTTGTCATTGTTTGCATTCTTAATACACTGAATAATATAGAAGCACTTATTAATTGTGTGCAATTGTAGCAATTAATTTAGAGTTCATTTAAATGAGTTTATAAAAGGAATCAGAGATTCCTGTTGCCTCGATTTTTTTAAAGTAGAAGCTAGCAGCACTGCATATTTTACACTTGGTCTTATTAATTGCTCTATGGTGTTACCTTAGGACTTGCTGATGACAATAACACAGACATGGATATGCAGGAAATATGCATGTAAAGAAAAAAATAGATTTAATGTAACACTACATTTAGCTTAGACTTTTCAGATTTTTGAAGGAGTACTTGTTAATAATTTCCAGTTTATAAATGGTAGAAAAATTAAGCTCTAAAATCCATTTGAATACTTCTAGAAAATTCTAATGGTAATCAATTACTCAAAGAAAATATCAAGAAAGTACTTGTCTGTGGAAAAAAAAAAATTTCCTGGAAATTCAAACATTTGGTGTGTCATCCTCATCTGCAGTTCACTTTGTTCTGCTTCTCACTAACTTGCATGTCTCTGATCAAAATATTGTGGTTTAAACACATTTGTGGGCCAGAAAAGTTAATCGAGTGTGTTCTGTAAGACACTTATGAGTTTTCAGTCTGGTTTCCCAGGGGAATGCAGCTTACATGATCTTGCTCTCTGTCCATCCATCTATCACATGACAACTACAAGCCCATCTGACAGAAAGGCAAGGTATCAATGACAAATAATTTCCTGCAAATTCCAGGAAAGTCTGTGGCCAGGCAGATGAGAGAGGTCAAGACAATGTCCCATGCTGAGACAGAGCTCAGGAAGGTTGCAGAGGGAGCCCAACCTGGTCAGAAGAAATTCCTCACAGACACTGGCTGGCTCAGGGGTCAGCACATGGGCTACTGTGACCCACACACAGCCCTTGGCCCAGCCAGGGAGAAAGAGGAACACAACAAAGACTTAGGGATATCATGGGCATGGGATGATGGGCCATTCAAGCCCAATGGAAGAGGCAAAATGGAGATAATGCAGGGGAAGTTGGACAATGATACAAGGGGACAGCTGGTGGCTTGTGGTGACAAGGAGTATGGAAGGTGCTGAGTTACTGTTGAGAGGAAGTGAGGAGAAAATGGAGAAAACAAATCTCTATGATGGCATTTGTGTTAGTTTCATTGGTTCCAATGAAATTGTTTGCAATTTGTTTTCCTGGAATAATAACGGAAATTACTTTTATATTTGCTGTTTTAATATGACATTCTTGAGCATTTCACTGCAATAGAGGCAGAATGCAAAACTCAGTATTGGATCTATTAGCATGAATTTTGTTGAAGGACTTTGAGAACTTAAAATGCTGAGATTGGAGTCAATATTAGATTCAAGCCTCTTGAGGGGAAGTAGAGCTATGTTTGAAAATGTATTTAATATGTTCTATTTATTTATTTATTATATTGTAGTTTCTCAGTATTTCCTCCCACAGTTACTGTTAAGAAAAAATCAAAACAACAAAACAAAACCAAATGAAACAAACAAAAAAAGTCCAAACAATAAAACTACATTTAGTATTATATAGAAAAAGAAATGGGAATAAGGTCTGTAGATAGTATATCATTCTGGAACCTCAGTGAATGGAAAGATTTAATACTCCTATTAAAAGCAGCAAATAAAGAGTGATTGAGTACATGAAGCCAAATAGCTTGTGTTCCATTAAAGTATGTCTTCCATCCAGGCATAATTTGAAGTTATCTAAAAATTAGGAATCTGCTACCAACACTGGTAATTTGTTTCTCATTGATTACAAATAATGCATGTTCTTCATTTTTCATTTGTATTTAAAAAGCTTGAGCTTACAGCCATTAGGTTTTTTTACCACAGAACTATAGAATCAGAGAATTATTTAGACTAGAAAAGACCTTCAAGTTCATCGGGTCCAACTGTTACCCCAAAAGTGACAAGTCCACCCCCAAACCATGTCCTTAAGGATCACATCTACACATCTGTTGAATAGCTCCAGAGATGGTGACACCACTTCCCTGGCCAGTCTCTTGCAATGCCTGACCACCCTTTCAGAGGAGAATTTTTCTTAATGTCTAATCTAAACCTGCCCTGGCACAATTTAAGTAATTTCCTCTTGTCCTATCACTTGTTATCTGGGATAAGACACCAGACCTCACCTGGCCTCACCCACCTTTCATGCATTTCTTGAGAGCATTAAGGCCTTCCTTGAGTCTCCTTTTCTCCAGGCTAAACAAACCCCAGCTACTACAACCCACAGGATTTGTGCTCCAGAGCCCTCACCAACTTCATTGCCCTTCTCTGGACTCACTCCAGCCCTCCAGTGTCCTTCTTGTAATGAGGTGGACACAGAACTTGAGGTGTGGCCTCACCAGTGCCCAGGACAGGGGACAATCCCTGCCCTGGCCCTGCTGGCCACACTATTGCTGATCCAGGCCAGGTGCCATTGGCTTTCTTGGCCAGCTAGGCACAGCTGGCTCATGTTCAGCTGCCATCAGCCACCTGCCTCCAGGTCCTTTTCCTCTGGGCAGATTTCCAGGCACCCCTCCTCCAGCCTATAGTACTCCAGGGAGTTGTTGTGACCTAAGGACCCAGCACTTGGCCTTGTTCAACCTCATGTAATTGGGCCCATCAATTAAGCCTGACCAGACCCTTCTGCAGAGACATCTTTCCCTCCAGCAAATCAATACTTGTGCCTACCTTGGTTTCAACTGCAAACTGACTGAGGATGCCCTTGATCACCTCATCCAGATCATTGATAAAGATATTAAACTGTGCTTGGCCCAACACTGAGCCCTGGGGAACACCACCTGTGACTGGACACCAGGTGGATAAAACTCCATTCACGTCCACTCTGGACTCAGCCAAGCACAGGTGGCAAACACAGGGAGGCACCTGGTCATAGCAGGGGCGCTTATATGAATTATCTCACTGACTGCAGCACATATAAGTAAATGTACTCTGCTGCAGAAGAACCCTCACTGAGAGTAAAGGTGCACATGAGATGTGGGAAGGTGCAATTTCATCCTTGCTGATATTTGAAAAAGCTAAAAATTCATCAGGCTTGAAAGAAGATTGTATTTTGAAGTATTTTTAAGCACCTGGTAGCACTTGTGTAGTAGAAAGTCTGTCAGCCTTTTAAACATGAAATTATGAACACTTGATAAGATCTAGGGGCTCACACAGTGTACACGGTGTCAAAATGACATGGCTGGCTAGTTGTTTTTTGGTTTGTTTTGGTATTTTCCACTCTGAGTTGCTCCAAAAGGAGATGTCTTTCTATAAAAGAAGAATGGGGACATGTAATTTCTTTCATTATGACAGGCAAAATAATCCTCAAAATGTATGATTATGTTTAAAAAATATTTAATAACTATTGTGCTGTAGCTTAAATGAATCCTGTCCTACATATTGGTTTTGACTGTGCAGTTCTCTTTTCTTTAGTATTTTTTAATTATTTTAAAAAGCATGGGCTTTTTTTTTTCTCTCTCCTTGAGATATAATTTGGTATCCGAAAAACTTGAACACTAGGTGATTTCAAAGTGACATCTCCTTGCCTGCTGGCAGCTCTCCTCTAGGTGGTCATCTCCACTCCTGCTCCATCCCCTGTGGCTGCCCAGTGCCCAAAGTGCCCTTGGAGCCTTAGCTGGTGTAATGCTGAGGCTGTGCAGAGGCAACAGCAAATGTGCAGAAACTTAACAACTGACCAGTGTGCAACATTTGGGTCTGATAAACACACACACTCCAGTTAGCGTTAATAACATCACTCACAGCAAACACAAGTAGGGATCTTGGGCAGGTCCCGCTCCTTCTTGTCACCTTCAGTCCTGATACTGGGTGCACTGGAGACAGTCCCAATGGGGGATGATCAACTGAGATCTTACCACCCTTCTTCCTGGCTGGGTACTGGGGAGATTTTTTTTTTCTGTTCTTTTCCTTTCACTCCTCTGTCTTTTATTTTTTCTTTTTCATTTTTTCCCCAAGACTTGATTTGTACCTTTAAAATCAACACATTCCATCAGCTTCAGATGCTCCTGATCAATCATTTTGCAGATGGACCAGCCTCAGCATCTTCTGTGCAGCTATTTCTCCCACTATCTGTCTTTGATGGCCGACATAAGTGAATGTCAAGAGCAGTGTTACAACAGGTAAGTCCATAGCAATGACTCCCCAGAATACCTTCCTAGAACAAGTAACTTGCAATTTAGGAACTTTCTGACCCAGAAATTCTCAAATTAAATGCTCGCAATTAGGAATCCTGGTTGGAATTTTCATACACATATTTCCCATGCTTTATAGACCCAAGCAAGCTTTTAGCACCTCCAACACATGTTGATGGGGATTTCCATGTCCTTCTGCACAATATATGTGGCTCCTTTCTAATTCATTTCAACCTGCAATTTTCTGACTCTACCTAGTGCCCCTCATTCTTGTATTAGAAGGAACTATGAACAGTTTCCAGCCTTTTCCATGCCACTGCATGCTTCAGCATGACTTCCTGGCTGTTTTTTGGGGCTTTTTTTCCCAGGCTGTAAAACCCCAGTCATGTAAGGCTAGAGGTTCATGGCCCATGAAAGAAGAAAGAGAGGAGTGGAAGACTTCTGCTCATGTCACACCATCGATGGGCATGTTTCTGAAAGGCTGGGAAATTCCATGAACAGAAAAGTGTGCAGTCTGCCCCAGCACAATGCAGGACCATAAAAACCAGCATGATGAATGCCATACCACTATGCACAGCACAGCGAGTAGCTGTATATGAGCTTTCAAGGGAGTGCACATGATGGGATTTAAATGTCCATCATCTGCTTTCCCAATTTATTGAGGAACCCAGCTAAATTTCCAAGAATGAGGAACAAGGTAATAGAAATTGTATTTGATTAGCAAAGAAAATAGAAATTGTATTTGATAAGCATCCTCTTCTGGCTAAATATTCAGTGATTGCAAACAGTATTTTTCCAAATATATAAATTTCTCATGCTTGGGTTGCAAGACAGGCACAAGTTCGAGGCCACTGGTGTGAGCATCTGCACATGCAAATTTTTGATATGTATCTTTAAACAGACAATGCACACAGAATTCTCATCAGGATGAAGAGACCTTGCCCAGACAGGAATGGAAGGCTGCCCATGTCAGAAGACTCCTACTTGCACACAGTTCCAAATTGAAAAGTGTTTTATATTTTCATGTGAAGTCATACAAAGAACTCTAAATGAGCCAGAATCTCCAACAAGAGAGACAGCTCTTCCCCTTGAAAAAGAAAACAGACAAAGGGAAAAAAGATAACTATAAAGACACTGTAAAGTGTAATTTTTATTATGGCATAGTGGCTGAACAATGAAAGGTCACTAACATCATAACATCTCATAATTGCATCTCAGACCTTATAGGTGTGGGACTTGAACAACAAATGAGTTTAAATGCAAGTTTTGCTTCTAATTTTCCTTCTTTTTGGTTTTTGGGGTTTTTTTAAGCCTGCTTTGTGGCAACTCTTAAATCTATATTTCTGGTTTAATTAAAAAGCAGCACAATATGTCACCTTCTATGTGATGGCATGGAAATTAATTTTACAAACTCTAGTTATAAGTAATAATGTTAAGTTTGCACCAATTTCATGAATAAAAATAGCATATGCTGCATAGTGAGCTCTGCATACTGGCAAAAGAATAGAAATAGGCAAAGAAACATTTACTATCATTTAGTCTTGTAAAAGAAAAATGGATTAAAACCTTGTTTGAAGAAGGTCAGTTCAGACACCAGCACTTTTCAGAATCAAGCCCTCACACTTCTGCCATGTTGACAGATATTTCAGTCAAGGAGATTTACACACTGAGGAGCAGCTGAATAAAAATATTCCCTCTTGGTCTAAATTGTGCAGTAGACAGATCCCAGGAGTACTCATGCATTTAAAAATTAGTGTTCTAGGCAGATCCCACAAGCAAAAAGCAAATGGAAATTGTTTAGTTAAGATAATGCAGCACAAATTTTTGCTACACGATGGACTAATGCTTCCATGTCCACTGTCTCAGATCCTTGGCTCACTCTGATTTTCATTCTGAGTTATGTATGCAGACCATCAAAAAACCATATCATCCTATATGCCTTAATTGACATGCAACCTAGCTAGCACCAAATTACAAATCAGCCTTTTTCTTGATTTTTGCTTTGTGGACTTCCCAAATGCAGTCAGACAGCTGGAGGACAAATGGCAAACCTGGAAGTGTACTCCTCTGTGAGTCATGGCTCAGGTAACAGCTTTCTGCCTGGAATGAGCACCCAATAGTCACAAGCGCCCTGTCTTTTCTGTTCTGAGAGGGCTGAATGCAGTGCTGCCCACAGGCCCGAGGTTCTTTCCCTTCAATAAATGGAGGCTAAAGCTGTTCAAGAACAGTGGAGAAAACAAAAAAGCCATCACAAAAACCTGAGAGCCAACCGTTTATATGAGCAATGGCTTTAGTCACTGAGATGCTTTTGTATGCATTTCTAATGCATTCATTACCATAATAGCAATGAAACAATTCATTTTCTTCCTTTCATTTTACTGTTATGATAATAATTTCTATAAAATAGGAGTTACATCAGCCGATTTCATATAAGATATTGCCCCAGTTTAAAAATGTTACCTATATTGGGCAAGCAAGATCTGTATTTCAGAAATTATTGATCTCCAGGGGGTCGCAGCTCCCACCACAACATTACTACACACAGAGAAACACAACCCATTATTTTCTGCAATAAGAACTGGTACTCTATGGCAGATCAGCTCAATATGCATTAACTGAAACTCCCAAGAACACATTTTCTAGGGCTTCCCCCAGGATAAATTTTTGAACCAATACTGCATGTCCAGATCAACTCTCTCTGACTCTTGTGTAGGAAAAGTATTTCCCTACCAAGGTTGGATACATGCCAAGTGAGAAAGGAAAGACAAACTTTGTCTTGAAAATATATCTGAGCTCAGTATAGGATCTCAGCACTGTCTTGCACACCATTCCCACAGTTACCTACGGACATCAGGCCCAGCTAAAAGTATCAAAAAAGCAGTCCACAAATAGTTGTTAGAATACCCCAAGAGAAACAGAATGGGAAGGTATGTCAAGTGAGTTGCCTTATAGTTGTCTCCTCTGCTCATTCTTCTCGATATTTTCATTTATCTAGGGCTAAGTGGTAAATGAGAAGTTATAGAGGTGACAAAAGTTGTGGAAGACCAGGACAAATTCTAAAATGAACTGGTGATGTAGCTGTCCGGAATCAACAAGATTAATTTAGCCTGTCTTTGCTTCAAATGGATTGTGAAGGGTTTATTCCTGGCAAGCTATTACAGAACAAATCAATGGGGATAACAATCAGCTAGACAGCTGTGTGCTGGTGAAAGAGCCGGGTGTATAGGAGTCACAAAACTGGTATGGATGCAGCAATCTAGCTCTGCAGAAGAAAGACAATACTCATTTTGGAAAGCACTACAGAAATGGGTTGTGCAACAAGACAAAGACATTTCTTCTGTCACACAGAGTGCCAGGTTTCCTCAAGCACTGCATCCTGGCCTGGATTCTTGAACATAAGACAGAGAAAATTCAAGGAAATATGAGCAATAAGAGCAGAAAGAGATCTAAAAGAGAAAATCTGTAGAGGAAAAAAAAATCTGTGGTAGTTCAGTTTGGAGAGTGAGGACAGAGAAGGAAATGGAAACCTTGCATCATTATAAGGGCTTTTACAAGTCCTTCTTGCTAACTTTATTCAGAGCAGATACTAGGGAGGACTTCTTAGTAGGGTAGAGAGAGGGTAGCATGGTGACCACAGAAGACTATGAACTCTGCAGCAGTGCAGGATGCACAGGTTATGTCAATATCAGCAATTAGCAATAGTAGAACATAGACTTGGGCTCTCAGTCATCCTCCCTGAGAAACCATCTGGGTCCATAAGCACTTCCTGTACAGGCCTGGTGTTCCCATGGGCCATGGACTAGTCCCAGCAGACAGGTTTAATAGGAGCATTCTTGACAGCAAGATAGGAGAGCTTCAAAGTATATTTCCCTGGCCTTTTGGTCTCAGGGCCAGAGAACTGTGTCAGGTACATTTAATGTTTTAGTACTGCAGTCAACCAGTAGAAGTCTGTAAGAAGGCAAACCCCAGCTCTGCACAGGAGGGGTTAGGATATCTTGTAATATCTTGTCTGGTCCTATATGAGTGCAGTTCTGTTTACTTACTATTGACCTTTGTTGCAAAATACAGAAAACTTTGGGCTACAGTACAGTCTCAATTAGATCCATTTTCCAGAATCCTTATAAAGACATTATGAGGCTGACCTTCATACAAAGAAAAATCAGTCTAATATAAATCAAGTCCAGCAGCTCAGCTGGAGATAAACAACTTTTATCAACCAGAAGATGCGGAAATAGATTTATTGTTATATGGCATCACACCATACCAAATGATGCAAGGATATTGCCCTTTCATCATTTTGGAATTCAGAGGGGATAGAGCCTCCACACTGCATCACAGCTCTCAAAAACCAGCCTCTCAGCACCAGCTGTGGGCCCAACTTTATCAGGTTTTACAAACAAAGACAATGTCTATAACAGAGTCACTTCTCCAGCTGTGCTGTGATTGATGGCAGCTTAGCTGCCATAGCAAGGAGCTCAGTGTGGGTTCCATCTGCATAAGCACATTGTTGCCCTAGATGGATTCCTGCTGGTTTGGGGGCACTTAACCTAATCCTGGCTCAGATAGGTCTTTGCTGCACCTCCAGTGTAGAAATGGCAGGCAAAAAAGGCACCTCCATTGGCCAGCTGAGCCACTGGAGACAATCACTTTAATTCCTAGACGGCTCTGTTTCTGAAGGCTCAGCATCAAGAAACACCTTTTATGCATACACTGGGAAATATTTCAGCATGAAGTCAAAGTTTCATCGACATATACTCCTCACTGTCACCACTTTTCCCTCACACACCAAAGTCTTACTTCATTTCTCCCACTACATCTTGGCATCCTATTTTTTTTGGGATATAGTTAAAAGAATGAGAATATGTAGTCACTGGGTGGCATAGAAAGTGGAAGATAATGTTGAAGATAATTTGTCCACTAATAATGAGCAAAAAATTCTTCACCTTGCTGTAAGTAAAGGAGCAAAATGCTAAGTGGCATTTGCCAGCCCATCAAAATGGGGAAATCTTATGCAAAGTGCACACTTCCCTGCTGTGAATTTCTTGCCCCAGCTCCTTTCCATATTCATAGAGAGACTCAGTTTAGGCACTTTCAGTCATCTAGTTTTATTGAAGCAAAAAATACAGAGGAAACCACTGGCTTTAGTGGAGGTAAAAAGAGATGATGAAGAGCCCCAAATTCTTGAAATCTATCAGTAGCAGAAGACTAATAAAGGCAGATCAGTAAAATGTGCTTTCTGAACCCAAAATACAGTTTAAAAATAGACAGCCTCAAAACAGCCTTTCCAGCCTCATACAAACTTTGCTTTGCCAGAGGGACCAAGCCAAGCTCTTTCCAATTGCCCCCAGCATGACAGAAAGCCTCTGCCCCTCTAAGTGATCTTCCTCTGCATGTACAGCAGCTGGAATCCACCTTTTTGTTGATTTGTTTGCGGTTTTATTCGTGGGCTTGTTTTGTTTTTAACTGGGTGTCCAAGGTTGCACTCAGTTTTCCAGAAAGGTTGTAACAGGCTTCATACTTGCTAATCTGCAGCAAAAATCATGAAGCCAGTAGGTTTTAGCCTTGTTTTTCCTTTCTTCTTTAGAGCATCTCATTGAGTATGATTCACCATCACATGTATGTTTCTTCTTTCCTCTCTAATGGCAAATCTCAGGTTTATAATGGTAGTTATTGCTCTAAGTTCCTTTTAAATTTTCTCCCATTTCTGCAATTCCAATTTAAAGGCTCAGCCAAGTTCTTTATTTGATATTCAAATCCTCGTTTGCAGTGCTGGCACTGCTAACTTTTTCATTAGCAGCAGTTTTCCTTGCCACATGATTTTCTTTTCCTATTTAATTCATCAATGAAACCAGTAAATAATAAGAACTTCATCATATATGATATATTTTCAAATCCAAAATACAATATTGGATTTTTTTTGTGTAGAAAATATATGCTATACAGCTGCAGTACCACCCATCCTACATAAACTGTCTTTTTATATTTTTCACTTGCCCCCATATCTGATTATTTTAATAAACATCTTGCTTTCTGATGCACACTGGGTTTCTGAATGAGAAGAGCACATAAACATTTGGGAAAAAAAAGTAGAAAGTTCTGTATCTTCATCAACCTTTCTACCCTAGATTGATTTGGGAATATTTTTTGCCTGCTGTATTGAACTGTTCAGTAGCATCAGAGTTACTGTTTTATTGAGGTTTCATTTATAAATGTAGAACCAAGAATAGCCTTTATCATAATGCTGTTTCCTTAATAAAAAATTAGTTGATGCTTGCTTGTGATCTGAGCTTTGCCTGGATGCCTGAGGTTAAGTACCTAGATTCACATGGAAATAAGTGTGGCCTGAAGCACAGCATAACACCATTCACTGTTGATTTGACTACAGGTGCAAGTTATTAGGTTTGCTGTCCTTTTACAGGACAGGAAGATTTCATTTTGGTGAGAGCTCAGGATCACTGGTGTTTCCACGCTCAGTGTCTGCCTGTGAAACCTTTTATCACTCTTCACTTTTCATTCTCTTTTGGAGATAGATTAGGCATTTTGCTGCCCAGTGCTATGAGACAGGCAGCCAGATACAGGATGTTCTGAGGTTGGATGATTCATGCACACTGAAGAGGAAAAGGCTAGAGACAGTGTACTGTCCTCAAAATTAACCCCCTAACAGCAGATCCCAAAATGGAGCAGAATGAGAAGTGCTTGTTCATGCCTCTGCCTTCTCTAAGGTTAGAAATGTTTTCCTGTTTAGTTTGAATTTGTTACAATTTTGTGCTTAACAGTGGAAACGTGCTAGGATTTGGCAGCTCCGTATTTTGGAGCACTTTCTTGCTCTGTCCCCAGAAAAATCTCTGAGATAAACTTTTTCAAGCAGGACTGTAAGCATGGAGATCTTCCCCCATAAGATTAGCTTCCAGCCAAAGCAGAAGCTAGCCTGGGACTTCCTGACTTTCCTGTGCTAATTTATTCCTTCCGTTTTGAGCAGCTTTTTAATATTGAGCTCAGCCAGAACCAGGTGGGTGGTAGAAACAGAAACGTGTTTTTCCCTCTCTCTTCTCCAAGGTTCCCTGAATCTGCTGACTAAAAATTTTATTGTGAAGTACTTTGGGTTTCACTCTAAAGTAGAAACAGCAAAGTTCAGGATCATGGAGAAAGCAAAAAAAGAGCAGAAAATTAACAGGCTGAATTTGGAAGAAAATTGTATTGTGTGCTTCATCTGAAGGGGTACACAGTCAAAGGGGAAATCAGTTAAAATGGCAGGAAAGGGAAGAGAGGCTGGATGAAATACACATGGAAACCCTGGAAGATCAGTGCTTTAAATCATGAAGAGACAAGTGACTCTCAAATAAGGAGTCTCCACAGGCATAATCCAAGTCCATTTCTAACCTCCCTTGTCCTTGCTAGATTAAGCAAGTGCTTGGGAGCAACTGGAGAGCACGCCAGTAGGAATCTCCCTGAAAACCACTGGAATAAGATCAGTCAAAGAATTTTAGAGCTAAGTACCACAAAGAAGCTGAGCACCGCTGCACTGGGGCGGCACTGCATAGCGGTGTGCATAGTGTGACAGCTGACACAAGGAGCAAGGACTGCTCCCCCTGGCACATCCATTCAGCAGTGCCCTGAGAAGTGGAAAAGCCTGAAGGCCTCTGGGAGCTGCGTGTTGCAGCCATATGAAGGACAGAAGGAAAAGAAAGACAAGAAAACCTCACATGCCATTTCACATAATGATTGTCCTGCACAGGCTGCACTGAACGCACCACACCTAAGTCTCAGCATTTAAACAGGGCTAGGATAAGAAGAGTGAAGGGGAAGTTCTGTTTACCAGTAAAAAAAGAAAAAAATCCCCAAAATTATAAGCTGACAAGAAGGCTCTCTGCAGTGTGGTTTGAAGTATATTTTGCATTATCTAACATGCCCAAACGTTGACAATCTATTATCGGCTATGGGCAACGTTCTCAGGTTGTGCTGCTCACAGCCTGCTTTTCAGCAGCAAATCTCACCTCTGCTAGCTGCTTTCAGTGGTGTCTGCACTGGGAGGAATAAAAAGCTCTGCAGAGAAGCATTATTTTAGCTTTCTACTATTCTCACCAGAATATCCTTTTTCAATCACAAAATAAACAGCTTTATGAATCTTTTATCTAAAACTAACTTTGCAAAAGAGGAAAATGCATGCACACATGGAGAGAGAGGAATATGTATACATGTGTGTGTTTGTTTTGGGGTTATTAATCTTGCATATTAGGATATATTATGGATGACTAATAGAGTAAAACTCAGAACATGTAACAGAAATAATTCTGTCTGTCAAAGGTATGAGCCTGTAAACTTAATTACAGAAATAGTGTAGGTTTATGCAAGCAATAAAAACCTAACAAAACAAACAAAAACATACAGAAAAGCCCAGAATTTCTCCAGCAAAATCATGATGTCAGATTTCCTCAGTGTGCATATCTGTGTACCACTTCTTCTTTGCCTTTATTCTGGCTGAATTCATAACTGCTTGCCTACCAAGTAATGCAAACAGCAAGGGAATTAGAACATCAGGATTCCATGGTGTTGTGACAATTTTGAAACTAAAAGCATCCTACCTGATGCTTTTCTTTTTTTTTTTCCTTCTTCCTGGTCTGCCAAAGTGTGAACAGCAATGGCATGTATTCAGTGCCTCTGCAATGCCTTTTTGGACAGCCTCCCAGTGCCTTGGCCCCGACACGTGTTGCTCTTCTTTGGCTCTGACCTGTGAGGATGCATCTCAGCTGGGAGCTATGGTACTGCTCCCTCAGCTCTGACAAAGCCCCTCTGCTTTCCAATCAGAGCTGATGTGCCAACACTGTCTCTAAAAAGCAAAGTATGTGCACCTCACATGATTCCCTTTTCTTCCCACCTCTCCACCGCCTCTGGGGCTGGGCAAGGATTAGAGTTTGCTTGGGCACCAGTGAAGCACCATACTGGAGACCTCAGTCTTGGCTGAGCAGTTGTGTACTGCAGTAGAACAAATTTTTGGCAAGTGGTAGACGTGCTTACCACTCAAAAGCTGTGCTAACAGCTTTAGTTTCTTCACTGGGTAGTTGGGCTTGATGCTTTGCTATTAAAAAAAAGCACATGCCATTTATGTAGGCTAAATAGTACGTTGAGCTATAAAAATCACACAACTTAACTGGATATTCTCTGGGGATTCATTGTTCCACCAGGTGAATAGAATCTAACTAAGAATGAAAATTCAGGAAAAGTGAATGCAAAGTCACATGGTCATGTGTCACCTTAGAGGAGAGGTTTGAACATGAGAGCAACTAAGACATACGGAGAGCTATCATAAATATTTATATAGCGTTGCAGAAATAACAGGTGTGTTATAATAGGCAAAGTGTGCCAAACAGGTAGAACCTCTGAAGAACCAATCTCCAAACAGTGTAAAACAGAGCAACAGTATCTCTGGAGATGGGATACAGCACCTGTTACCCTGAAGTGGAAGTGCATCAGGCAGGATAAGTCAGTGCACTAGAATCCCATGTGTTTGTTAGAAATTGACTGGATTTACCACATGTGTACCTCAGGCAGAGCCTGCTGGAAAGACAAGCTTTAGATCCAGAGCACCAAGCCAGGAACAAGATTATCTTCATAAGACATGGGGTTGTACCCATTTTCTGTTTAGCATTTTCTAGGTGAAGATTTAATGCAGATTTAGAGACACAGATAAACAAAGTATCTCTGAACCATGCTGGGCATCTACCTCTCCTTCAATCCTCTTCTCTGTCCTTATCTAAACTGAATTTAATGCATCCTTTTAACGAGACATTTTGCTATGAAGACATTAAGAGTTTAAATAACTTTTTTTTAAGAAGGAAAAGTATGAAAAATACCATCAGAGCCAGCAGAAATGCTATCAAACATCAATTCATCAGCATGCTGACCTGCTGAAGGGAACCAACCCCAAGATGCAGATACTTTGGAAACACATGGGTAATGGTACCCAGGAACTATTTTTCCCCTTATGGTTTCATGGCAAGCCATAGTAGGCATCTCTCAAATTATGTTAAAAGCCCGTAGAGAATTTGTTGGTGAAAGTTTTGATAGGGCTTAAAGCTGACTGGAGCTCACCCACAAGTCTGGGAGGATTAGTCTTTTAATTTTTTTAAATAGAAAGTTTAGTTTAAAATAATTTTTTTCCTTGATTTTTACCTATTTCATCTGCAGAATGACTAAAAGCAGCTTTTTTTTGCATATGCCATCAATATTGTTCAAGTGACACATACTGCTGTGCTACTGCCCTGAGATAATGTGCTGCTAACTGGGTACCTCTGCGTTACTGTCATACTTTGCTGCTCACCACCAGCTGAGTTGCCTGAGCTAAAACAACTCTGCCTGATAGTAAATTTGTCTGTATTCTTGTATAATTTCAATTACATACCACCAGTTTATCATAACCTCCTTACACTAGTAAGCAAAGTGACATTTACTGGTCGTAAATTCTAGAGCTTAGATGAAATAACACTTTAAATAGCAGTTGGGTCTTAATGCCCCAGAGACAAGCATAGAATCATAGAATAGTTTATGTTGGTAGGGATCTTTACAGGTCATCTATTCCAAACCCTCTGACCTTTATAGGTCATCTGATCCAACTCCCCTGCAGGGATATATTCAGCTAGATCAGGTTTCTCAGACCCCCCATCGGTCCTTGAATATTTCCAGGGATGGGGCATCCACCACCTCTCTGGGTCATCTGTTCCAGTGTTTTACCACCTAGGTTGTGAAAAAATTCTTCCTTTTATATAATCTGAATCTACTCTCTTTTAGTATAAAATCATAATCCCCTGTCACATCACAACAGGCCCTGCTGAAAAATCTGTCCCTATCTCTCTTATAGGACACTTTAAATATTGAGAGGCCTCAATCAGGTCTCCCTTTTGATGTATTTGCATAAATGACGTACACCTTTTCCAGTAAAATTCCTGTGCTGGGTGCATCTTTCCAATCAGTTTGTCACCAGGGCCAATAGATGTGATGCTATCCAGTTTTCCACTTCAGCTATCTCAAGGTTTCACATGAAGTAAACAATGAGAATATCTAAGGGGAAAAGCTGGATAGTTTATCTACTCACTCACCAGGAAGAGTCTCTTGCACTATGGACACAAGACATATGACCTCAGCCAATGGTAATTTCATTACCAACACTTGTAAGAAGCTCATGAGAACACATTCCTTTTTTCACAAAACTTAGCTCAGGTATTTGTGAGTCATGGAGGAACTCTTCTGAGGCCAGGGGTGGGACCTATCTCCCTCAGGTCTCAAAAAGTTAGTTTCCAAACCCTCAGCTATTTTCACTGCTTCCCATTATAGGCAGCTGGGAGAAGCAAGCACATCCAGGGAGAAATTAATCTCCTCTGGAGGTAGTTAGTTAAAGTAGGTCAGAGAGATTGCATGTGTGGGTTGCTCTTCAATGAATGTAGTGGAAGCCTAGAGCAATCAGTAGAGAATTAGACAAGTAAACCTTAAATATCTCTACTAAGATGGGAATAAATTTGCCCAATATTTTTCTGTCAAACATAAACAGCTGCTACAAAAAAAAAGAAGTTGTGCTCTTGGTCATAGTTTCATGACTTGGCTTGTAAAACATGCCCTGCTCCAGGGTCTCCAATGTCCCCAGAGGCTCCTCAGAGTGTTATGGTGGGTAAGTAGGTCAGCTCTCCTGCTAACGTTATACCTCTCCAGTGATAAACCTTTTGTTTCTGCAAAAACAATGTTTAAATGCTACTTCTCTAGCATCTGTTTGGCCATGATAGCAGGAGTATGGCTTGCAGTATAATATTTGTCCTTTTTAAATAGATCCATTAATTTATTCCCTGTACAGGAAACCTTTGTACAGATTCACTGCTGAAAGAAAATAACAGTTGTATAAAGGACAAATGCCTCTGAAAGGGCAGCTTGTTTTAATCCACATGCTGATCACAATACCTATGTTTCTTTTCTGTTTAGAGACTAAGCATTATAGAAAGTACATCTAAACTGTGAGGATTGATGAGACTTTTTGGTGTTGCTTGTATAATATTTTCCCAAAAGAAAACTGTGATTTTATGTTTGGTAAAGCAAATTAAGTAGAAAGATGAGATAGAAACAATTTAGAGTCTTGAAAAATCAAAACTAATTTTACACCACTGTTTCTACCTAACTGCTCCACTTTTACTATTCTCACCAGAATATCCTTTTTCAATCACAAAATAAACAGCTTTATGAATCTTTTAACTAAAACAATCTTAATTGTGGCTTTGTCTTTATGTACAATCCCTATTTGAAGATAGTGATAAATGACATTATTGTAGCCAAATATGAGAACTTGGTTAGTAAAATGATGGAGCTCTACTCAACAGACATGAAGCAAGAATGTATAGCTTATCCTCTAAGAAAAGCATGATATTATAGTTATTCAACTTCTGTCTTATTTTCACCTTACAGTAGATTAGATCAGTCACATTTTCTTATTTGCAAAATAAATTCTGAGAACAGGTACATTTTTTGATTACAGCTTGAAACTTTTTCTTTCAAAAGTCTCAGTCAGAGTTAGAAAGGCCAATCATTTATGGAAATATCTGTGAAACAGTGCAAGTCATTTTGATAAGTTACATTTTCTAGAAGAGTGTTTTCCCTGAGTTTAATGGCAAGGGAGCACAGCTTGCTGCCTTCAGTTCAACAGGACCAGCTGGCCATTTTCTCTCCTATTAAGTGAATTGTGGGCATATTGCAGGCATGAAGACTGCACACAGCAGTTATCACCAGTTCTTCACTGTGTGTCAGCATACATTTCTAGATTTCACTCCATCAACAACATTCTTCCCTCAGGTTGTTTTTTTTAAGCTCAGATTTGAAAAGCCTGTGTTGATCTAGCAAAATTTGACACCATTAACTAACTTGGAAACTTGAGCATCTTTAACTGTAACTTTGAAGTTAAATGGCACTATATTTTTAAAGTACATTATATTCAAGTTCTTAATTTAAAAAGACAATGTTAATGTTTTTTCTGCTTATGATAGTGTCAGTAAAATATATTTTAAAATGTATTTGAAGAAATCTCAAATTTTATCTGAGTATATAGATAACAGTCCAAGTAAATTGCGTTTTCTAGCATGTTGAGGACCTACTAAGTAGCACATTCCAAGAGTGGAGAATATTTTGATTACAGTGATACTTTTATCAGCAAGGACATTTTATGGTAGTACCAGATGTTCACCTGACCTTATCTGGTCCAACCCATGTCCAAGTTGTTTCTTGTGACAGTTCTCTGTGACTCTGGGAAGTTGTGACTCTCCTCCCCTCTCTCTGTACTGAGATAAGCCATGGTTTTAATTCCACATCACTAAAGTCATCTTTCCAGGAGGTCTTTGGTTGAATACTTCACTTAACAACACTTGTAGCCATTGAGCTTTTACATGAACACCAAAGCTAACACTGATAGAAGATTTTCTTGGCAATACAGTACTGAATTCCACCAAAAGATACCTCCAAAGTTCTCCACACACAAAACCATGCAAGCTGTTTTTCCCACAGTTTGCAGCATCCACATTCCAGAGAAACCCTAATTCCGATAAAGCTCTATTATTATTGTATAATTAAAATATTTCTCTAAACCAGAATATTTTTCAGAATCTCTTCTGCACATGTCTCTAAATCATCCGGACCTTTCTCCACCTCCCAGTCTGACCTTAGGCTCAAAATGATTTATGTTGTTATTCTGATGACAAGTACTACAGCAATGAGCCAGGGCATGGATATATTTCAAGTTGAAAACCAGGAAAGAATCATTAGATACATGAAAAATCAATTATTTGAACAAAACCACAATCATGAATGAAAAGAAAGAAACAGAAGAGAGTCAATCAATTTTAGTGACTGACAGAAGCAGTAGGATATAAGTACAAACTTATTTTTTCTATTTTGTATTTCTTATGAGAATGCAATATGCTTAAGAAATGTGTCAGTATATTTCAGTGATATACTGTAGCAAGCTGTCATGCAGAAGAGGAACCCATCAGCAAACAGGACACTGGAAGTAGCAGCTAGGGAATATATTTCAGTGTTTCAGACCAAATGTGATAGAAACTCATGTGAGTAACTGAACTGACCTAATATGGTATTTGTTGATATTTCAAGCAGCTGTTGTCCAGTTTAACCAGTTCTTACATACAACAACTCACAAAAGCTGATGTCTGTCTGAAGAAGTACTTGGAGTATGGCTGGTCTTCATACAGATACTCTTCTTTACCCATGAACAACTGAAATTTTTATTTGTTACTCAGCATCTGCACTTCTGGTGAGACTGCTCTGATTCTCTGATTGGAGGACAAAAGCAAGTTCTGGATGATACAGGTGATCAGAGATGATGGTGAGGACACAGGGATCGTGTCACTAATCACTCATCTCCTTTAGAAAAATTGGCAGAAGAAAAATTTCCTGTGCATGGAAATAGAATCATATTTTTCTATCAGTCATAAAACCTATGATATAAAGTTATGTGAATAAAACGAAGGACAGAAGTTGAAGGATAAATCAATAACTCACACACATCACTCACTCACACACTGCTGTCTATATAACACCAAGAGAGGGTTACATTGAATTTTCAAAGGCAACTGAGCTTCTTGCTTTCTGCAGCCAAGGCTAACTGTTCCCTCTGGCAGGGCTTTTGGCCAGGGTGGGATACTGAACTCTCAGTCCCATAAAGAACACTTCTATCTCTTGAGCTGAAGGACTAACATCTTCCCTTATCAATGATGATCACAGCAGGCACATTAAAGGCTCTATCAGAAATTCAGTGCTGATTCTGGCTGGGGCAATTGAAGCTGACACTGCACCCATTGCACTGACACTGACACTGTTCTCCCCTCCCTCTATCACACCTTCCTGCTCCACTGGGGCACAGGACAGACATCCAGAGCTCAATTACCAGAGCTTACAGCCTCGTAATTTAGACAAGACCACTGCTTTAGATGTTTCAGCTGAGGTACCAGATGAAACAGGACAGCTGAGTGCACATAACCTTCTACCCCTGCTTGAAGAGGATTACCTGCTGTAATACTGATCCCCACCATGGCTTACTTTAGCAGGGAACATGTGACATCCTCTGCTCTTATCTCCCTTCTTGCTGCTTTTGATTCCCAAGTGACGTCCAGGGGTCATGGAATTAGGTGTAGTAATCAACATGGCTTCTCATTAAACCAAAGTATACAAAAGGTGAGAGGACATAGCAGTTGAGCAGAGGATGGCTAAAAGCTCCCAGTTTGGTACAGGCAGCCTCACAACAAATCTCCAATGTGGAACAGATATATTGGTGCATCAAGCAAACATGAAATATTAATGCACCTGAAAAGAACAAGCGATGACTGACAGGGAATGTAGCAAAGAGTGCTGGTAATTTCTGCACCAGAAAGAGAATCTCAACCTGTAAAAAGCACATAGCAGGGTAAGGAATTGTGGAAAGTCTTCGTAGGAGAAGACCTAAAACTGCTTGTCTTTCTTGCACTAGAAGAATGAAGGCTGAGAGAACAGGCACCTGGTTGCAAAGATCAGGGAGGTAGGAGGGCTGTCTAGGTGAAAGAACAAGTACAATCTGATCCCAAAGAAATGTAGCCTGAAAATTAAAAGATTGTAGCAAACTGCAAGCGCTTTAGACATCAGCAGTGTAGTCAGTCTCCATACCTGATCCACCAGATGTTGTCACTTGTGCTACAGATACCCATGTGCACTGGGAACTGGAGGGAGTTCTACAGTCCAGAATCAACATGGTTGTCCTTAGGATTCTGGAAAGACTCCAAAGCTTATAATGGGTATTAGCAATGCCATTTGACTGGGGGATACCTGTTGTTGTAAGGTCCTTTAAAGCTTCTTTTACAGCCCTGCTGTTTGGGAAATGCTGTGTGCTAAACTTACAGTAACCCTCAGAACATTTTCCAGTGCACTGATCAGTTAAGGCTATGGCTAAGAACTAAGCAGTGGGGTGGCAAACTTGGCTCTGATATTATTGTGGAATTAGGATCCTCCAACATGTATCAGTGTAATCACCCCAGATTGCCATCAGTGGAAAAGAAACAAAATTTTGTGGGTGTACAGCTGCAATCATTTAACTTACTGTCATGCAAGAAATACAGGCAAGTGTCAAGTAACAAAGACATCATGTGCTAAATTATGATCTCCTTAGCACTTTGGTGACTTCAATGGACAAGAGCAGGGTACAACAAAATTGTGCTTATTCCTGATTTTCACCTTGACCAAGAATTATTTATAGCTACCAAAAGGGAATTTAAAATTCCCTCAGTCTGAGAAATTCCTCACCAATAGCATTTTGGAAAAGCCTTATTGTCTTTTTAGCCATTTCTTTATGAAGGATTTAATTCCAGTTTTTAAGTTATCCCACGTATCTATAGGTAGGAGTCTCTTAGAATCTGTGCTCTGCAGCATTCACCTGTCATTTTAATGGCCTACTTTTCAAATGTAAAACTGAAAATTGAAAAGAGCTGAATTTTCTGGTAATAGGCTTCGTTTTCCCAAATGGTATTATGATAGATAGATTTTTTTAATGGAATTAACAATACCTTATTGAGGACAGACATCGAAATTTACATTTCCATTTACAGAAAAATTTACCAAAGAACCCTAATTTCAGGAGGGAGCATGTTGTACTGAACTTGTAAGTAACTAAGATACAGTAAGCCAAAGAAATCATGCTCCAGAAGAGGCAAAACTGAATAATCTAGTATACTGATAAACCACAATATTAATACATTGAGGTGATACATTAATATAATCCACAACATAGAAAAATAGTCTGCTAACTCCTGTACAGTTTTCTGGTGTGTTTAAAGAGGCTCTTTGGAAAGATAACAAAATATGGCAGAAATACACCACTTATTTGAAAGCATTGTGTTTTACAATATTGCTCTCCAAGGAAATTCTGTTCTGTAAATTTTGAGCTCGTCTCAGAGCCAGAAGGCCCAAGTTGCCCTTGACAGGAAAACTCATTTTGCTTCTCATGAATACACTTTGTAAGCAGTCACCTTTCCCCCATCTTCAAAGAAAGGCTGCCACCCTTATTCCATGAGTACAGTCATCTTG
The DNA here is from genome assembly GCF_012460135.2 of Molothrus ater. Classification (NCBI taxonomy): domain Eukaryota; kingdom Metazoa; phylum Chordata; class Aves; order Passeriformes; family Icteridae; genus Molothrus; species Molothrus ater. The sequence continues at coordinate 91,294,326 of NC_050480.2, read as the reverse complement.
ATCTCTGCATGCATAATTGTTGGCTATTCCAAGACATTAGAAAGAAACAAGCAAATTGCTGCAGAATGGCAAAATTATTTAAAGATAAATGGCAGATCCATAAAACCAGGATTAACCTGTAGTTGGATACTTTTGATATTGCTGTTATCCTGCAAAAATGTTCAGTAAGCCTCTACCTGAACACTAACTTGCAGGATTTTGAGCAAGAGAAGCAGTAAAAACTATTTGAAAATCTTATTTAGGTACTGAATCTTTTAAAACTGCCTTTCTGGGCAGCTTGGTAATACTGTCAAGTTGCATTGTTCTTTTGCTTTAAAAGGAAAGTAGGAAGTCAGAAGTAATCCCAGAACTGCAGGTGACTTTTTCAACTGGCACCTGCACTAAATTCTTTTCAAGTCTCTTGCCAGATGTGCAAAGGTAAGCAGCATCTCAGGAAGAATAGTTTTCCTGGCAAAAAAAAACTGAAAAAAACCCCAAAAAAACCCCAAGAGTTTATTTTGTGGAATACATTCTACCATTCTTTTAAGATGCATTTTCATGTCTCTTTTAGAAGCCTGTGTGTTCAGTATTACCATGTGATGTACTGCAAGTCTCTGCATGATCGTTCCACACAATGAGTGCCAGTGAAATTAAAACTAGGTTCTGCTGTATCTGGTTTGAAAGTGAATATGATATGCATTTGCCACCATTTAAAATTATTTCCTACTTTTATTTGCCAGCATGTTTGTCATCATATTTCCTTTTTTGATCAAAAAGGAACCCTTTGCTTCTCAGGGCCAGACCCTCAGCTGAGCTAGTCACTCAGCAGTACATATTGGCAAGTGCTGACATTTGAAGTGCCCCTGCTGGAACATTATTTGACTAATAGAGGTGAAACCTAACACTTTGTACTTGGTGCTATAGCTCAGGATCCTTTCAATTATTTTAATCCCTGTTTGTCAGGGCTTCTTTGGAAGCAGCTTGTTGTATTTTCATCTCATCAGCACACCTGCTGTTTCCATCCTTGAATATATTCTGCAGCCCACCCTGTTCTCCAATATCCTTCCCACATTTCTTCTTTGCTTGGCTCAGCAAAAGGCTTGACCCCTTCTTCTCCCATCAGTCATTTCAGCAGTCCTCACTAGGTCCCTACTCCTCAGGCTATTCCCCTCCTCCTGAGGATCTTCCCTCAAAGCAGAGGATATTGAAACAACAGTGATGCTGTGTGTGTGACCTCGTTTAAGATCTCTGCCCTCTGGGTTTTCCCCTCTGAAAAAAGATTCTCTCTTATTCTTTGAAGGTTAATTAATATTTGCACAGTTCTTTGTCCTTAACTAGCACACTGAAAGTGCCAAGTAGTATCAAAAAGTGAGGATTCCAGTCCTGGTGAGGCACAAAGTAAACATCTGTTAGATCTTTTCCAGATATGAAACATTAAATCTCTCTTTTGTCTAGTGAACCGAAGTGCCCTCTTAAAACTCCAGTTTTGCCTAGGAGAAAACCAGCTGGCAATGAAAATCCCTTTATCCTTCTCCTCACAGCAAGTTGGTAGGGGAGCAAGTGAATCTCAAGCCTGTCCCCATGTTGTGTGGTGGCACAGTGGACTCAACCTCCAAGGAGCTGGGCCTGAAACTCCTGCCTGGAGCAAGTGCTGCATGTGAAACACACTGAGGATGGAGCAGAGGCCTGCCTGGGCTGTACCCCACAGCAGCTGCCCCAAGGAGACCTGCCAAACTGCACTCCCCTGAAGTCTTTACACTAGCAGCAGAGAAATCTTGTGTTCCTCATGTTAGAGCCAACTCGCAACACCTTCATTTACCTAATGCCTGCTTCTGTAGGTACCTGACTTCAGCTCCCTGATCAGCAGCCATCTAATCCTGTAGGCATCTGACATCTGCAAATGCAATATTGATTTTTACTGATATTTACCTATTTCCCTAAGCACTTCTGGTGTTGATACCAGAATTACTTCAGACTGCTTGTCTCTGGCAAAGAGATGAGAAGACCCTCTCTAGCTGCATTCCTTGTCATTGGTGTCAGCATCCAAATCATGGGCATTTGGAAGACTATGTCTTTATAGGGTTGGCTACAGCACTGCTGTGAGGGAGTTACACCCCAAAAAGGAACATGAGTTCAGACATGCCTCCTCCTTACACATTTCCTACTTACTGCCATTGGCTCTCTGCTCTGAGCAGGCTGGCCTCTCTCCATCCCAGTATGAGCAGCCTTGTTCCCCCACTGAATTTCATCAAAGCCCTGGACACCTGCATCGTGACAAAGTGAAATGACACTGTGTTTCTGTGAGACATGCTTGTGACTGAGCTAAAACATTTTCTGCTTCTGTTCTGGCACTTACACAGCTAGCCTGTGTCATACCCACAGCCCATGTGGATAACTCACCTCTGGAGCCCCACAATGCCTCACAGGTGAGCAGGCTTAGACCACCTCATGCTCTGGAAGCTCAGTGCACAGCCATGCAGCTTTGTTCAGCCTGGTGCTGCCTTGTAAGCAGCAGGAGGAAACTGCAGACACGTTTTAAGTGGCTGGCTGACTCCCACAGCCACTGAGCATCAAAGGATTTTTCCAAAGGAAGGCAGCACTGATGGTAGCAGTTGTGTTTGCTCAAATGCTTGGAGAAAGCTGGCACTAATTTTGGACCGAAGCCCAGAGAATCTTTTTAATGAGTTGCAACTTGCAATATGTCTGATCTGTGGATGAAAGCACATCCGTTACAGGGAGTAATTGTTAACAAATTTTTTTCCAAGAGAGGTTTCTGTTACAGTAGAGTCTGTCAAAAAACTAGGACCTTCCAACCTCTGAGGCTTTGAGCCTCATTATCAAGGGGGGATTTGCTCAAGTGTCTCCTCAAGAACTGAGGCACACCAGCCTACGATTCTCCCAATAATTATATTCAATCATCTCTGCCTTTCTTTCAGTTATAAACTTGGCTGTTTTCCTGGAGTACTTCTCCTTCCTCCTCCCTCTCACATTTTCTAAATCCTCCATCCAAACACGTTTAAGCAAACTTCATGCTTTGAAGGAAAGCAACTGGCTGCAAATCAACCGGTCACCGTGTGGCCAGCTCTGTGCCAAGCTGTCTGTCTGGCACAGTGTAAGGGCTTTACATGAACCATTTTACTCCAGGAAACCTATCAGGTGGCTTTGGGGCTTGCCAAGGCTGCTGCTTTGTACAAATTTGAGGCACTGATACTCACAGCTGGAGGTCACCAGCTCAGAGGTTTAATGGGAATGCAGTGTCATACCCTGGTCTTGGATGTGATCTTGCAGCAGGGATAGTCCCGTGGGATCTGGTCCCATAGTCAGGGTGAGCCATCCTGTTCTTGCCTTGCCCTGGACCCACCTCTCTGCCTTGGAGTGTATGGGAAGTCTCTCAAACCATCAAAAGTACAGCCATGCTGGTAGAGCTCTGTATTGTTTCTTTTGTGGATGAAATAATATTATTGCATTATCTCCGCTAATTTTCAAGATTCTTGGATATAAATATCTGTTGAAGAGCATATTGTGCAAGCTGCTCCTCCTTTACTGTTCTTCCCCAGTGTAGTCTGCAAAAAGTTCTTTCTGTGTACATTTTTTGGTAATCATTACACAGTGTCAATCACCTTTACTACACATCTGTCTTGTCTTTCCTCCACCTTCACCTGTGCTCCCAGGAGAATTGGATGTATTTGACAGACAAGCAGGAGATCAGCACACAACAGCCATACACAGCACAGTGACCACCACAGAAAACAAGAGAATAGATTAACTTTCTCCTGGAGTACTTTTGAACAAGAACTTACCCAGAGTAAATGGCTGCTCATTTAGTTGCACTGCTGAGAATATGTACAACAGCTGCAATACTTCCAGTCTTCCCCTGTTTTAGTAAGGGGGAACATCCATTTCTGATTATAGTGATAATGATCTTAGCCCTTGACCAGGTTTATCCTGAGTCATTTGCTAGTTTCTATTATTTGCATGCAAATAGTGAAAAGCACTTGAACCAAAAATCACAGACAGTTCTCTTCCAAACAAAGTTTTCTGTCTGTCCTGTCCTCTAGAGCAGCTTTTCCTTGGATTTACCCTTTTTCCCCTCAATCAGACATCTGCACTGCACATGTTTGAGCTCCTAGTAGTTGCCCACATTCTAGTGTAACTAATCCAGAGACTTTTCTAATGGCAAACAATTTTCTTATCGTACACCTACACACACACATACAAGACTATATATTGAAAACAATGACTGTCCTGGTAGATTTGCAAATTGCATGGAAATGCAGCATATAGGGAAAAAAACCAAAACAGACAAACAAAACCAAAGACCTTGGTCTATAATATACTTTTGTTTCTAAGTGTTGAAGTCATTGACTACTTTCCACCAATTCTGTTTGATAAAAAATTATCTGGCAAGAGTCTTTCTCTGAGTTACAACAGTATCTGGTCCCGTTCACTTATTAAAATTGATAACTAATGCTTTGCCTGTTTTATGGTGCTCTAAAGAAATCATTTTCACCACTGAATGAAAATCATTCCTTGGGTGCACATGAGTTCATTCTTGACTTTGCATGCAGAATTCTGAACCTGGTGGAGCTCTTCATATGGAAAACAGTTCACAGCCTTTCATGGACTGGAATAAGTCTGCATGTACACAAAAGCTTGGGCAGTTCCCATTTAAAAAATAAAAAATGAGAAAAAGAAGGGTACTTCTTTTTGAGTACTTCATTCTTGTTTGTTTAAACTTAGTGAGAGTGGAAAAGGACACATTTATCTGGAAATCATCTTGCTGGCAATCTCTACTGTAAAGATGAAAACCAGCTTGATTTTCATTACATTTTGTTCTCCCTTGAACAGCAAGATCTGTTCCATGGGCTTTGCTGCAGAAACCTGGTGGACACGTAATGCAGCACTGACCTCAATTTATTTATTTTCCACCTCCATTTTTTTTTTTCAGTGAAGCATGACTAGTGTTTAACTGTGCTATTCATACAGTACCTTATTTGGAACTTTTTCCTACCTGTTACCATGTACTGTAATTCATAGATGAGTATGTGTAAGGGGTTTCATTGTGACCCCTGGTGATGATACAAAGATTTTTTCACAAAGAGGTGTTTCTTTTTAGTCAGTTGAGACATTTCTGATAATGAAATATAGCAGTGATATCCTGTTCTTCCATTTCCTAGGTTTGTGGGTTATGGCACATGACATTCTTAGGGAATTGTTAAATGCCACGAGGCAGCTTCTTCCAGTCTCATACAAGAAAGAGCCACTACCTTTTCTGTTGTCATGGGAGTGGGAATTTCTTTTCTTCTGTCTGGATTTATTTTCCATCCCCTTACACTAATCTCTCTGAAAATCCCTGACTTTGACATCCATGTAATGATGTCGATGAAGAAACCACAAAACCAGAAAAAAAAAGCTTCCAGTCTCCATTGGGAAAGCAGGATTGATTTTAGGACATACTTGTCTCTGGTTTATTGAAAACCAAATTTGACTGTAACATCTTTTTCATGGTCATGGAAGCAGAAGTACTCACTGAAGGAGGGGGCAGAGAAAAGTGAAACAAATGTTTATTTCTGGAGAAAGGCATTCAGCTGGGTGAACTGAGCAGGCAGCAGGAACTCCCATCCAGGAAACTAGCAGCATCATCCACCTCTTCATCCCAGACCACAAAACAACCTTCCTTGCCCAGCTGAGCCCAAAGGAACAAAATAGCTGGGTTTCTTCCTTTTTGTGGTCCTGTGTCAAAGGTTCCTCTCAATGTGCAGTGGCTTTGCATCCGCATTTCTCCTGTGATGGGATGGTCTGAAAAGCTGCAAATGGTGCAGCTCAGCACAACCTGCTTGGTGTCAGCCTGGCAGGCACTCATGGCCAGCCCAGAGCAACACCTGAGTTGTGATTTCACAAGAGCAGTCACTCTGCACAGGTTCCCATTGCTCCCTGTGTACCTACAGCTGGAGCAGTGTATGGGGAGCATCAGGGGAGACACAATGGCCACACTCTCACCTGAAATCCCTGATCAATTTTTTCCAAGGAATCAATGTTATTTATAAATGTAAAAAATGTTGGGTTTGTGGTCATGGGGGAAAGGGATGGGACAGCCAGAATTGTCCCCAAATTGTCTTATTTTTAAGAGTTTTCTTAACTCTGATTCTATCATCATGTTTCTTTCTTGGTTGTAAGTTAATCTTATGTGATGAAGGCTGGATGAATTTGGGTTCCAGGACACTCAGCATCACCAAATCCTTTCCCACTGATAAAAAGATCTACCAATATCAACTGAAAATACGAACATTCATGAGGGAAATGTATGCAGTATACTGTACAGCATATTTAAAAATTTGTTTCTCTGCCTCTAAAAATATATTTTGAAATAAAACAGTGTTGTGCAAATATGCATAAGCACATCTTCTACTTTCAGGTCCTAGATAATTATTCAGGATTGAGTACATATCATAGAAGTGCACAGAAAGGAAAGCCAAGAAGAAATTTTTCAAATACATTTAAAGTTTACTTTGCTGAGATGCTGACACTGATATAATGAAACAGAAAATGTCAACATCTTGTCTTTTTGAATTAAGAACTTGATATTTCTAGGCTTTAAACTTAAAAATAAAGTCACATCTTCAAACTTTCAGTTAAAAAAATCTTATGCTGACAAGTTAGTTAACACTGCAAAACTTTGTCAGATCAACAAAAGCTTCTCAAATCTACTTCACCCTCCAAACAAAAGGGAAGCAGTCAGAGAGATTGTGAGCAGAAAGAAAGGTTTAGGAGGGAAAAATGATTTTCCAATATTAGAATCTCCTCAGGTTGATAGGGAGATTATTTTAAAGTTTTTGAACAGTGGGAACTGTTGGAAGATAACTTTTCTGAAGGCTTTTCCTAGACAAAAATCAGACAGAGAATAATCTTTGGCAAGGTCTCAAACAAAATGGGGTTATCGTACATAAACACTAGGTAAATATCTCCTTTAAAATGTCCTTTGAAGAAAAAATCTTTATCTTTTCTTCCCACAGCATTTCAGCTCTGATCATGCACAGAGCTGCTTTATATCAGGAAGGGAGGAGTTATGAATGATTATGTGGAATACTTGGAATTTTCCAGAAGAAAAAGTTTTATGAGAATTATTAGAGGTTCCACAATTAGTACAACAATTTCTGTTCTCATCCTACAGACTGAACTGCCAGGTTAAAATCATACATAATTAAAGTTACAATCAAAATCAGAGGTTAATCTGTGTCAGATTTTTATCATTTCAGAATGACATTGTTCCTCAGCTGGAAGGATTAATTCTTTCTATTTTGTTTTTGTTTGTTTCTTTGTTTGTTTTGTTTTGTTTTTTTAAAAAAAAAACATCGCTGAGAAAACCAAGATGTGTCCTCCAATGTCTCTTATCCCTGTAGAACTGACCTTGCTGGTTCTACTCTACAAATGAGCACAACCAAGATCTTTTGCAGCATATCAAAAAACTTCTGGCAGACAGTGAAGTTCTTTGTATCCTTTATGCTAGTAAAGCCACACTGTGGTCAGCCCCTGAGGTCTGTAGAAAAATGGTAGTTTCTCCTTGTTCTTTCTGTGACTTTTGGCCTCTGCTTTGTTTTTTTGTTTTGCTTTGCATTTTTGCTCATTATCACAAGAAACCCCACTGGCTGAAAAATTGTGTCAACAGGGTGTAGAGTATTGCAGCTTCTGTTAACAAGCCAGGTTGTATATACAATAAATGTGTTTATGCTCATAGGTGGTGTATATTGCAAAAAAATTTTAATGTTTAACTTCTCAGCTGTATAATCTGATGCAAGAGCTATTTTTACATGAAGGAATTGAAAGCCAAATTCTGTTTTTCTTTGTTATTCATAAAAAAACAAAAAGCTTTGCAGTGTAATTGAAGTTGGTGAAACAGAGCACAACGGATTGCAATCATTCAATCTATAAATATATCTCCATAAATTTCTTCAAGCTTTGTCGAAATATTTAGACCATACATTTACCCCACTGAATCTAGTTGCAGTCTCCAGGAGGGATGACATTTCCATATGGGTCTAGCCCTGAGGTCCTAATTTCTTCCTCCCTTTCTAGTGTCCTCCCACACCTTTCACCATTGTCATATCAAGGAAAATCTATAACTTACTTTCTTTTTCTCTTCTATGAGCACATTTTTCCTTACCTATAGTCACTGCAGGTTATCAACTGGTACTGAGTGATAACTTAAGAGTTCCTCACCTTGAAAGACTTTCTTTTTCTGCTGAGAAGAAATCACTCTTCTCCATCACAGCATCCAGGGATATGGAATGTGTCCTTTGAACAATTTCTGAGAAAGTGCCTTAGGTACCAATAGCAAAGAGAGAGGTAAGGTGCAAAAAATCATGGCAGCACTTTCAGATCTTTTTTATGAAATAATTCATGTCCATCTAAAGCTGACTTGTCACCATCTGTCTCTCTGATAGTGCTTTTCTACTTTTTTATATGTGATGTAAAGGCTTGAATCAATAAAAAGACTCAGCTGCTGAGGTACTTTAAAGCTGCATTTTCTCTTCATGTCTCTTGACACAACACTGGCACGCAGCAATGAGGAAAGCACAACATCTATCCCGTGTGACACAAATTACACCTTTGCTGTCACAGAGGCTTCTGCTCAGAGTTCATGATAAGCACATTATACATCCTCTTAGGCTCAGCCCTGAGTCTGGGTGCAGGTCTGGAGTCACTGCTTGCTCTCACAGTCTGCACTCTGGCTTGGCTTTCAGCCCTCCCAAACAGACTGAACACACACAACTGGCTGGAGCTGGCTCTGCCCCAGCCCTCAGCAAGCCTCACAAGCTCCTCCATGCCTCAGACCATCAAATTCCCACTGACATCCCCCTGCCTGCTTCCATGGGTATCAAGTCTGCAAATCTGCTCTCCCATTTCTAGCACTGTGTCAGATATTTTGATGATCTTCTGCCTACAACCCCTAGACAAGAGAAAGACTAATCAACAACTGACATGATTTTGCAGATGGAAAAAGAAATAATCCAGGTGTCAGCCAGCAGAGCTGAAATCTGGCTGAGAAACACATAGAGGAGAGGAGAGGAGAGGAGAGGAGAGGAGAGGAGAGGAGAGGAGAGGAGAGGAGAGGAGAGGAGAGGAGAGGAGAGGAGAGGAGACGTAAATCTGTTTAGGAATCTGTATCCACGCTGAAGAACTCTTGCAAAGCCAGTAACCAGCTGTCATTTGGGGCCTGGGGAGACTAATGTGTGAAAGTGCTTCTTCTCACTCTCCATGTGGGAGTGAGCAGAAGCAAGGCATTGGTTGTGCTCCCATATCATAGGGACCAGACCCTAGGACAGCCACAGGCAGCCTGACCCAAACAAACCCTTCTGCTCATCTCTCTCTGGGCCCTTCAAGCCCTCTGCCCCCTGCTGTTTTCTCACAGCCCAGCAGACTCGGAGATGCAAGATGCATCACTTAAATGATTTCTGTATTGAATTTCAGCCAAGAGGATCCCCAGGTGGTCCCAGACCAGCCTGACTGGTGGCTGAGTGGTTAATGTGCTGCATTAAACTCGTGGTGGCCTCTCTTCTGGATCTCTTTTATGGCATCATATCACATGAAATGGGTCTTTAGCAAATGTGGCCAGAGAAGAAGTCATACTCAAATATCTGCTCTAGTTTCCAGAGTGGAACCTGAATAAGCAGGAGTTTCTTGAATCTCCCATCACCCTCTAAAGACTAGAAATAGGTACAGCAGGGACATATCAATAACAGGGACATATCAATAACATATCATGCAGCAGAGTCTGATCAGCCTGTCTCCCTGCCTCCATCTCTTGTTTGATGCTACTGTCTCCCACCTGAGTCTTCAGCAGCTTCACTAACAGCCAGGACAAGGACCAAATGGCCAGGCTGGGTGATTAGGGGCTCCACAACAGAAGATGGTTTCCTGTGAGCCTGGAGTATTCACACAGGGAGATGAGAGCTGGTACTCTCCTTCTCCACCAGTATCAACCTCTGGAAGAGGCTTCTTCCACTCAGTCCTCCCATTTTAGCAATTAGTAAATTGGGCAGTGTACCTTAGTGGAGATACACCCTGGTAGCCTCTGCATGCCCTGGTGCAGAACTCTGAGGAGTGCCATGCTGAGCCCTACAAGACTGCCTGGCCTTTAAGAGTGGCCAGGCTGGCAGTAGCACAGAGCCACGCTGCACGTCAGTTCACCTGGGGGTGGCTTTATTGCTAGGCAGGACATAAAGACAGTATATTCATAGAAGGACACAGGGGAGCACAATTGTGATGCAAGGCTACAAAAAAAAAAAAAAAAAAAGAGACATTTTGCCAAAATTAAAGATATTTACAAAAAAGTAACAGCATTGCTCAGTTCTTTCAGTACCTTAGCTGTGGTGGGAGGCTCACTAACTGTTTTTTATGGCTCACCCCAGGCAAACACCTCTCAGAAAGGCTTTTAGAGCAGCAACATTTTTTTTCCTCGTGTTAAGATGAATAGCAGATACAGAGCAGGTGCTCTGGGCAAGTTGCCTCTTCCTTGTGTACAGGGAAACAGCCCCCCCAGCTTTGCCTTCCTGCAGGTGTGCCAATCCTCCCTTGTGACAGTGCTCTGCAGCATTATGTGGTGCTAAGGCTGGGCATCTCACTCTTAAATTATTTTAATACACATTTTGTGGCATATTTGAATGAACCAACTTCTGAGTTAAGTCCTTGCAAACCAAGTTAACTATAAATTTCATTAATTAAATGCATCATTTCATAATATAACCAAAATCAGCCTACTCTTAACATGTAGTTTAAGCACAGTAGTTATGAGTGATAAAACTGAGTTACAGAGTGTTGGAATTAGTTGGCATGTCTGCTGTTAGCTCTGGAGCAAACTTCACAGGCTGACGGTCTGTGCCTGAAGAAACCATATGGACAGCCAGGCTGCTTTACAAGTGGTTTGCATGTAGTGGGCAGGAGCAGAAAGATGGTGAGGGAGGTCAGCAGAATGGGTCCTTGTGCTCTCCTACAGACACCACCTCATCACTGGTGATGGTGCATTAGCCACAGGAGCAGCAATTGTTTGTCTGTGCTGTGCTGGCAGCAACCATTCCATCACAGAAGGAGCAGGGAGAGACGTGGACCCTGGGGCTGCTCTGCAAACCAGCAGCCAGGCCTCAGGCACTAAAGCCCTGCTTCTTCCCTTGATGTGACACAGCCAGAGCAGCCCACAGCAGCAAAGGAGCTGTTTGACATGGCACAGCTGCTCAAAGGGCTCATTCTCCCTAGCCACCCCATTACCAGCTTGGGAATCAAAGGATTTTGCTCCCCCCAGCAGCTGAGCAGGCAAGGTTTACACATAGCTTCCCTTTACCACTGTGTTTTAATCTCTGCTGCAGCAAAGCCCTCAAATTGGTCCTCAGTAGCTACTGTGCCTTTTTCCCAGGGCTGTTCATTCCTGCCATCATTCACTTTGATGGCCCCAGCACACAGAAATAGTTTCCAGATTACTAAAAACCTTTGCATCAAATCCAGTGCCATCAGGAACTTTCTGTGTGTTTTAGAAAAACCCAGGCTGGTATAGAAAGTTCCCTGTTGCAACAGACAAACAGGAGGGCCTGAGTGAGGGCAGTGCCTCTCCTGGCCATGAACCCATTTTGTGATGCCCTCAGACAGGTGAGCTAAAAGTGCACAGAGGCCGACGACCCGTTTGTTTTGTTTTTCTGGTTACTGCAAGCAGCAGCCACAATGTCAACTTTTCCTGCCACATGGGACTGCAGACCTACTTTCAAGTTTTACAAGGGTGATTCAGGGATCCAAAAGGGCAGGAGGGAGCAGAGGCAGCAGTAGAACTGAAGCCTACGTCTATTTCTGCTTTCAAACTATTAGACCAAAGAGCAAAGCAGGGTCCGAATGACTCGTACTTACATGGGAATGTGGTGAGATCGTAAAATCCATCATCAAAGGTTTTCTCAGTGGTATTTGACAGTGATTTGTCAATAAGCAAGACCTTGCACGTAGTGAAGGTGGCTGACATCTGCAGTTGAGGAGGTAGGAAGGAAAAGGTTTCTGAGTACAATTCCACCTGGAATGAGATCACCCAGAAATGGCAGAGAGGAGGATCGAGCTCGTCAGCAGAAACTGGGACGTGCTTCCGAGCATGGAGCATAAACTGGGAACCTGGCTGCAGGAAGTCAGGTGTCAAGGACAGGCTGATACTTTTAGCACTTGTCTTTTTACTCTTAAAGCTGCAAAAAAAGTGAAGTTTATTACACAGTAGCTGTGAGTGCTTTAAAAGTATCCGTGAAACCAAGAAGAAGAAACATGAAAATCTCCTCTGTAGATTTGCTTCCACCAGCTCCCATATGGTGGGAGGACTATTCAAGGAGATCTTCCAGCTCTCTCCCATGATTATTCCATAATGTAAAATATGAATATTGAGTGGGGGAGGTTAGAGAAAGGATTTTCTTCTTTTTCCTATGTGTAAAACTCTTTTTTTTTTCCCTGACAAGTGTTCTTTAATCTTATAAAAAAACCCCAAAACAGTTTACTGAATTATGCCAGGTGGCTAATTAAAAGAACTAAAAGCTGATCTAGAGAAAATGCAGACCCTTGCTAGCATATAGAACTTTTAAGACAAAAACTTTTATTTAATAAGTTTATTAAATTAATAAATTTATGTAAAGCTATCAAATTCCACAGGGACTCTCAGCTACCAGTGGAAAGAGAAAAATTTGGCCTAGGATACAGCTACCCCCTCCTTTCCTTTTTTCCATTTGTGAGTTTTCATGCATTAAGGCTATTTCGAGTTCCATAACCAAACAGAAGGAACAAATCAAAACCAATATCCCTAATAAAAATCTTCCCTCTACAGTGACAACAGGAGTTATGTAAGACACTTCAATAATCTAACTCTTAAATGGGAGAATTGAACAAATCAGCTGTAACCATAAGAAGAAGAAAAGCAGTGTGAATTTAAAGATTTTTTTTTTTCTGGAAGTGTCAGCAAATCAGAAAATGAAAACCACTCAGTTCATACTCATAAAGTTCAGAAATTGTCCCAGCACCAGTTCTCAATCTTCAGGCAAGTGGTGACCACAGCTACTCTTTAGCCACCAGCCATGAACTCCTGTAAAAAAGTTTTACTGACTATCTCCTATTGTTTTGATTTGGAGACATTTTCTGATTTGACATCTAGAAAATATTTTCAAACCAATGTTCAGAAATCACAGTGCAGACTCCTTTTCATTTTCCCAAGACAGGTTTCTCTGGCATACTGTGGACTTGGAGCAGAGTCCAGGTCCTGTCTCCCACCCTATTTTTATCTTTTTACAGGTATTTCCCTGATAGAGTGAGACTCCCTGTGCCTTACAATCCAAAGTGAATTTCTTAGCCAGACACTGAAGAGGGAAATCAGGCAGAAATTTCATGCATGCAGGACAACCAATGCAATTTACATTTTCTGACCCCCTTATATAAAAAGAGCCTTTGAGTAGTATGTCCAGCTGGCTTAAATAATTTCACCTCTGAAGTTATGTGTGCTGTTGCTCTCGGTGCTTCAGTCCCAGTTTCTGGATTATTTACATCCAAGTGAAAACAATAGTTCTCAATTGAAAGGACTGTGTCATTGATGGAAACAATGTAGAATAACAGTTGGAAACAGCAATAGCCAAAGAAAGACCAAAGCCCTGCATTTTGGCTCAGGTATTGGATCAAGCAAGGTAAATGCACTGTATGGCTTGTGTTGCTCTTTTTAGTTGAGTCCATCTCCAAACAACAGCTGCTGCACAGCAAGTTATTGGTATTAAATCACTTTTTCATCTCATGGTCATTAATAATTTTTCTAAAAAGGAAACAGGCCCCTTAATGCCCCTGGTTGCTCCTTGCAGGTGCTGCAGCCAGCACAGCACCAACGCCTTCCACCCAGCTCTGCTTTCCAGCGCCGTCTGTGCTGGGAGCTGGGGGTCCTCACGCCTGCTTATGTGGCTTCTTCTCTGCCAACACTTTAAGAAATGGTGAAAGCAACACGATTTAAAATGCCAGTCCAAATCCATTGGCATCTGCTGGGTTTTCTTTTGGGAAGGAGAAAAGTTCTGGAGGTATTCATCATGGCCACCTTTCTGCAGTGCCCTGTATGTCCTCTGTGGGGGATTGTGAAACTGGGTAGGGTTTCACTGGCTTCAGGATTTTTGGGGGAGGCTGTGAAGTTCAGAGTCTTACACAATAGAGGTCAAATAATTAAATAAAACTTGGGTAAAAGTATTGCATGGAAAAAGAAACACACAGCATAACAAAAACATCCCCTCATCATTAAGACCTGGAGGGTGGGTACTCTTCTCTGACATCCACTGGCAGTCTGGCATTGCCACCAGAGACCAGCAGCAGGCAAGAGCAGACAGTGGTTGCTGCCTGGTGATGGGAGTTGTTCATTCTGCAGAACAGAAAGAAGGTGTCATAATTCCTGCTAACACAGAGTAAAGTATTCCAGTAATTACTCTGAAACAGAGATGCTGGTAAGAAGTGACTAGTATGACTAAACATGCCTCTCTAATGACATTTCATTAAGGTACCTGAGCCCTCCTTATAGGGCTGTCAGGTCTGACACAGGACCTCTGGGAAAGCCATTGCCCTTCTGGATCAGCCACTGGAGGTCAGACAGAAAAGCAAGGGCACCTCAAGTAATGCTAGACACGCGTGTTCATTCCCAGAGGATCCAAAGGCATGCCCTTCATTTGCTGTATTGTTTGAGCAATGTTCTCTGTAGCAAAAATAGACACAAAGGACATGTAAAACAAAGGCTAAAAGCCATTTAACTGCAAAGAACAATTTTCACCTGAGCACTATGTTTCTGGAGTAGGAAAAAAGTCACCTACTTTTCTCTCATTGTTAATATGCCTTTTTATTAGTGTTAGTCTTTCCAGCTCTACAGGCTCTTTGTCTGGCTCTTGAGGCACTTTCAGGATAGTTAATCCTGTCCTCTTGCAGAACAGGTAGCTATAATCTTGCTTAGCATGTGGGTTGCCAGCACCATTAAATGCAGTGCCATTATGTTACTGGGTAAAAACGACCGATCCCCACCTGGCTACAACCTCCTCTCAGGAGAGCAGTAAGGCCTCCCCTGGGTCTCCTTTTCTCCAGGCTAAACAACCCCAGCTCCCATCACCCACTCCTCATGAGACTTGTGCTCCAGACCTTTCATCAGCTTTGTTGCCCTTCCAGAACCTCAATGTCCTTCTTGTAGTGAGGGACTCGGAACTGGACTCAGGAGTCCTGCTGGACACACTTTTTCTTTCCCATGTTAAAGGGACTTTGATGTGTCCCTTGTTATTCTGCCCTTCCATGAAACTTCTCTTTGTTCATTCCTTCTTGTTCAAAGAGATTCAGAAACCCCTGAAGCCCAGCACTGTACTTTCATTTAATTTCTCTCTTCAGTAGAGCCCTTTCTCCTCCTCCATTCTTGGATGACCTTTTGGACCCTAGCGGTTTTCTTATGCAATATAGTTTCCACATATTTCTGCACTGTACCTAAGAATCTGTTTTGAACACAATATTCTTTCTATGAAGAGTGAATGTTCCATCTAGATTTCCCATCTCAACGCTTGTTCAGTCCTTTAGTGAGATGCGTGGACATATCTACATGATCTGCAGATGCAAAACCCTGGAAGGCTCCAGTCACCCAAGCTTATATTGCACTCCTGGAGATTTCATGTGATGGACTCAATTTTTTCACACTTCACTCAGTTCTTGGATTTCTGCAGTAAATATCCTCATTCCTCTATTTTCCACCAAATATAGTTTCTATGAAACTGTGGTTTCACAGATTGGCAACTTTTGTGGTTTTAACTTCTGCTTTTGAAAGATAGTGGTAGGTCCCAGCAGATTCCTCTTTCCTTCTACTTTTTAAAATGTAAATAATTAATTGAATGTGGTAAAAACCTTCAGGTATTTGTGGATGGAAAAAGAAATGTCTGGTTCCCAAAACATGTGTTCAACAGATGGTGGTAAAAATGCACTACTCCTTTTGTATTTGAAAAACAGTTTTTAAATCCTCATTTTTTTAGGAAACCAAACAGGGATCAAATTTTCTATTGTTGTAAAAATTGTACGAGTAAAAAATAATTGTTCCACAGTAGATCCTAATTAAGTTGCCAATCCTCCAGTGTTTTCAACACTCACAACCTTTTGGAACTTTTTCTCAAAGAGAAAAAATTCAAGTGATTATGAGTGGTCACTTGCAAAATGGTCCAAATGGTTATTCTGCAAAGAGCTGCAGAGGCTCTTTGCAGAGAACAGTTAGATCTGCTGGCTCTTTCCTTCATGTGGTAGAACAAGGTGTTTCAATGCACTCCTACATTCTCCAAACAGGGTTTTTCACCTGTTTTTTTTAACACTATGCATACATAAGCGTGTCCATGGCCATACAAATGCTTGTATGAAATACTTAGGCACAAAAGGGTTCATTAGTTCACTCTTCTGTTCCTTGTGTTAGCCTTCACAGTCAGCATTACCCAGAAGCTGATCCAGGTAAAACCCACTTGCAGCTTGAAGAGCTATGCCAGTCATTGCACTGAAATCCTCATCATTGCCATTCTCTGTGTCCTATTTACTGGCATAGAAGATGCTCAAATAGTGATGGTCAGAGAATCAGAAAAGCAGTGAGCACTCCCTGGAGTTCCCCCTGGCCTTATGTAAAACCCTTCCATTCTTTATTGCCATTAAAGCTGATCTGCAGTATTCAGACATCTTCTTTGGAGCTCTTTGGAGACGATGTATTTCTCATTATTTATTTACTGAAAAACAGAGATGCCTCTTTCTCAGTGGGACCATATGCTGATCTACTACCATCCTGCTGATCAGGAATATTCACATAAAATTATGCCCAATGCAGTGCCCACTGTGCTCTCTCATAAAGCCTAAAGTTATTTCTAACTTCATAGCAAGCACCTCTCCTGCTGTACTTGCCCAGCTTACCCAAGGCATCTCAGTAAAGGTGATCTTCTACCTGGCTGAGCTAATTAAGTTGTTACAGAGTGGGTAATCCAGGAAGGCTGTGCAGCAAGTCTGCCACTGACAGGGGCAATTTTCTCACTAAAATTAGGCAGAGCTTCTGAAAAGGGAAGAGGTGGATGTGCTTACAGCAAAAAGAGAACATGACACAGCATGACAGCTTTAGGCTGTACCACAGACAAGGGGATGTAAAGCACATCTCCTGGGCTCAGTGGCATGTGCTTTAACACAACTGTACAAAGGCAGCTGCGTGCAAGTATAAAAAATCCTTGTAAATGTATGTAAGCACATAAAAGAGACTGGACGCAAAACAGAGTTTATCTCTAGCATGCAAAACTTTTCTCCTGAAGCAGCCATTTATTCACCACAAGCTAAATTCTCTCCTCCCACCATTGCAAGGAAATGTTGAAAGGTTCCTTGCCTCCATTCTCCCCTCCTCACCTCATGGTTTCCATTTTATTAAAGCAGATCAATTTTCAGGTGGAGTATCACCAGAAATACCTCCCTAATAGAAACACAGGAGACAAGCAGTTGTCATGGGGAAATGCTGGCTCCCTGCTGATGACTTTGTGGTGGCTCAGACAATTCTCTCCTATTTCCACTGAGATGGAAAACACCTTTGTGCCAAAAGGGTTATGAGCAAGTGCAGTGGTTACAGTACTTGCTTCACTCCCCTGAAGTTGTGCTATCAGTAGCACTTTTGGACCTGGTTTGTCCCACCCTTGTGGGTACTTCAGCTGCCAGTGGTGGGAAGCCCAGACAGCAATGGAGGCAGGAGCAGCAGAGAAGAGGGAATGGAGGCTGCCCCTCACAAAAGCACCCAGGAGGTCATATCTGAGTAAGAGGAACAGCCAGGCAGAAATCACAGGGTTTCTGGCAGTGCCCTCTCCATTCTGACACTGCCCTTTGAAAGACTGTGAATATAAGGGAAAGAAAGCACCTTGTTCTACCTTTGTTTAATGCAAAGCCGCAGATTGAATTCATTGTGTGTGTCTGATGAGAAAATGATGAAAGAAACCTCAAATCCTTTCTATTGGAAGCTTCTGCAATGCAGGGCACAAAATATCCACACCTTTTACTGAACTGGTCCCTTAGAGGAAAGGCTGAATACTCATGAATGATAAAAGAGAAAAGGAACTGCCTTTAATTACAATATTCAAATATTTATTTCAGTATCAACTATTCCTCTTAAGATCCTGAAGGGTTCAACTGTTTGTTACTGCAGCACACTCAGCCATGAACATTTTCCTTGGTAGCATGACTGGGGGTATATTTAAAACATAAACACAGCTAAGAGTAGGTTGAAGCTGGAAATTTCCAAATGAATGCTTTTTCTTCCTCCCCCCTTTCTTTCTTGTCTGCCTGCATCACAAGCAGCCTACTTTCCTGTTTGCCTAATGTGTCAAGGTGATGTCCTGTGAGGATTTTAGCTATTTCATCACTTTATACCTGTAGTTCAGCAGCAACATTCCAAAGTCCTCAGGAGGCACTTTTCTCTCAACATTATACATCCCCTCTATAGATTGTCTATAGATGGAAAGAGATCCATAACTGATGGAGCTGGTGTCACAGGATTCCAGAGGCACAGCAGTCAGTACGGAATGCGGCGCTAATTGCAAACAGCACCTATCTGCTCAAATTACTGTCGGAATGCTAACCTTGGGAAAAGATATTTTTATGCATAAGCTTTTCTGCAAAAGAAATATTACTGGAAGTGAAACAGCCAGGATTTCAGTTATGAGAATGAGCTCTGCTTTTTCCCTTGTTACTGCTGCTTTCGTGAAGGAAGAAAATATATCTTCAGACCAATTTCCCACTGAGGTTAATAAAAAAAACCCCAAAAAACCAGTGTCCATGGTAATTCTGAAAGGAAAAAAAAATCTAGATCCTGTTCTTTTGTAGAGACAGTGTTGTTTGTTTTATAAAACATAGAAATTTCCCAGATGACTTAGAGATACAAAATGTAATGTGAAAAATATTCTCATTTGCAGTACAGTGTTTTTAATGGTGTGTCTGCATTTTATGTGGCATCACATGCAGAAAACTTTTTAGGATACATAGAGAAGTATTTTTCAAACACATGTCACAAGAGACTGATTTTAGGATAGTTCTGTGCTGCTTACTTCTACAAAAATATATATGGGTTTGCAAGAGGGTCTGGCTTTTAGGAGTGAGGATCCCTTAGCCACCCTGGGCAGCTGTTTGGGTTCAGGATGAGAAAGAGGTTTTATCACTTGCCAGATGAATTTCAGCACAGAACAATTCCCCAGGAATGAAACAACAGTGGAGAAGAGGACCTGTTTCAGGGATTTGGGGAGAGAATACAGAGAAAGTATGCCAGCCGCATCCACTGGCAAACTAATTAGTACAAACTAATGATCTTGATGACCACGATGTGATCCCAGACCCAAGGAAAATATTCCTTTCTCAGAGTAATCAGTCCCTTGCAACCTGAAGATGCATAAGGTTTCTGCAGGAGAAAAACTGAAAAGAAAGGAAAATAAAAAGAAAAGAAGGATTAAATCAAAGAATTCTTAAGACTGGTGAAAGAATTTTCATCCTTCCATAATAGACTCTTGTTTTAGAGACTGACACCATTTATTTCAGCAATCTGTTGATTAGGATTTATTTCTTCTCTCACAAAAACTTCCCACCTGGAGTGGAGGAAGTGTTTTCGAATTGTACTGCTGACCAGAATAGCTCCTTATTTCTCAGCATGCCATTTCTATCATAGGTACATATTTTCCCACTGCACCCGATAACTATTCAGCATCAAAGCCCATCATGAATTATACACTGAGATCTCACATACAAAATGTTCTCATGTTTACTCACCCTACTGTTAACTTCTCCAAAAGCCAGTTAAATTACCTTTCATGTGGACAGACTCTTCAAAGCAACATGGTTCCTGTGTTCATTTTCCAAAAACAGTAAATCAACTAAATCTGGGGGTATATTCTCATCCCTCTTGAATTCCCTGAGCTGCAGTTTTAAGTAACTGCTCATCTTTTGCTACGAGGACCAGTAGCAAAGTAAGTAAGGTGATGCACTGCGATGCCTAAGACATGCATTCATCTTGCCCAGATTCATCCTAAAACCGGCTCCCTATTGTCCTGGCTTAAAATAGGTATCTGGACAAAGGCACTGGGAAGTGAAAAGTAGCGAAATATGATGTAAACTTTTTATACTTATGCTCTAAAAATGATGAATGTTCAAAAAGCATCCAGACTTAGAAAAGTCTACCAGTATCTTTAAGACAAAAATATAATACACACACACACACACAAAAAAAATTTGAAAAACTGGAAGCTGAAAGTAATCCCCTTTCCAAGAATCACAGAAAGGGTTAAGGTTAGAAGGGATCACTGGAGGTCATCTAGTCCAACCTCCCTGTTCAAGCAGGATCCCCTAGAGCATGCTACTCATGATTCTGTCCAAATGGCTTCTGAATATCTCTAGGGAAGGAGATACTCACAATGCATGTAAATGAAATAATGAGGTATTTTAATATCACTTCTATTCATTCACATGTATTCATTACCTGAGCAATCTAGGTTGAGAATGAAACTTTTACATTCACACTCCTACAAGCAAAAAGCTGAGGCAGCAAAACTGAAGTTCAATTAGCAGCTACCTGGCAGCTCAATTAACAATTCCCTTCAATGAGCTCCACCTGGGCTATTATAGCCCACTGGCTCTGGGATAGTTCAGCAGCAGCAGCTAGCTAGGTTATTTGGCTCTCTACTGTTATCATGAGAAATGGAAACAGTGCTAAAGTAATTATTCTTCAGGACACAAGAAAAATTAGTGTTTTGACTAATGAAACGTAGTAAGCAATGAAGCCTCCATTAATATTATCAAATTTTTTTAATGTGTTGGATGATGAAGCATTAAGGTTTCTATAGCATTTGCTGATTTCAGCTCTTAGGAATACTGACCTTTTAAATCTCATTGTTCAAGTGACTGTATCCTAAATTGCTGTTCTTGGGAGTGTTTCATAGTTTAAATACAACATTAGGGAAACAAATTCTTCCAACTTGACCCTCTGAAGAGCTGAGTGAGAACACTAACCCTGTAACTACTTCTATTATCATTTGCTGACAGGATTTTTTTTTCTTTTTTTCTTCTTTTCTTCTTCTTTTTTTTTTTTTTTTCCAAAGCAGCATCCAGTCAGAGGTATGAGCAAAGAAAGTATGATGTCCAAAGAAAGCATTATCAATGCAGCTGGTCCACTCATCATCTGTAACTTTGAAAGCAGCTCTATTTGAAATATTTCATATCTCCATCTGGTTCCCTCATTGTCAGAAAAGCAACTGCATATAAATAAATCTTCAATGAATGATGCAGGAGGATTTTTTTCTTTTGACAGCCCAATATTCAGTCAGATTTTTTGTTGTTGTTTTTACAAATTATTCTGCCTTTAACAGGCAGATAATTTTGAAGAAACTGTTTCAATCACCTCATGTGAAAGCCCTCACCAAAGCCCAAGTTGATTTTGCCTGACTTAAGTATATAAATCTTCAGGTTACCTCTCTCATTTTATGATTTTTCAGGAGAGGAAATTAGCAGATTGAAAATGTGTGAAGAAATTACCTTCCTCTTTTCTTCTTATTGAAAAAAAACATTGAAAATATTCTCCAATCCCAAATCCAAAAGGTGTAGCAAAATGCATTTTTCCTCTGGCAAAGTGCAGCAAAGTCAGCCAACAGAGTCAAAGAATCAGAGTCAAACAAAATTTCTTTTGCCCAATTTTCCTTTCTGCCATCTCGTTCTCTCTACTCCTTTTCTCTGTCCTCAAGGATAGAGGCAAAATGCAAGGACAAAAGCTATGGAGCATCCTCTGACCTTACCTGAAGTTGTTTCCCAAGTCACACAAGCATAATGGAGGATGCTGACCACTATCCAGTCGGGCTGGTGCAAATTTCTTTGTCCATGCTTGGACTGACACTGACCACTCAAGCCAGCAATTAGAGAGCACATAACCTGGGAGACCATCCAGAGCTTGACTGGATGAACACTGGCACTGGGAACATTTTCATTCTTCATGGAATACCATAGAAAAACCCACATAGCAGCCAGAACACAATGCCATGCGACAGCCAGAAGACCCCTCCACTGCCTTGCCTGGGTGACAGAAATGGCACAGCTCTGCCAGCTCTGCCAGAGCGGTGCTCTCAGCCAAAATACATGTCAGTGTTCACAGAGAGTGTCCCTACTCACAGAACTCTCAGGGTGACCCATGCCTAAGCCAGTCCGTGGTGACAGATCAGAGTAGCTGACACAAGACAGAGTGAAAACTCTGCGAGGAATAAAAATGTAATAGCAGTAACCATAGAGATATTTTCCTCCTGCATTTCTCTGATACAAGGTATTACAAGAATTTCTTACAGAATCAACAGCGTGTGGTACTGTCTCCCAGGTGACAGAACCTCAGGAAGTGGTCTCAAATTTCACAGAGGAGGTTTAGACTGGATATGAGGAAAAAACTTTTAATGGAAAGGGCTGTAAAGTATTGAAACAGACTACCCAGGGTAGTGGTAGGGTCACTGTGCCTGGAAACGTTCAAAAAATGTGTGGATATGGTACCTGAGTACATGGCTTGATAATGAACATGGTAGTGGTGCTGGGTTGACAGTTGGACTCGATAAACATAGAGGAGTTTTCCACCACTAGCATTCTATGATTCTGTAATAGCAGTGTCATGTTAGATAGAGTAAGGTGGGGTTAATTAATAGATCAAAAGTAGCTGTGATTAGAGAAAGGCTGTGCAATTAGCAGGGATGTTTTTATAAACTCCAATTTGTTCAGAACCTCTTCTGACTATATGAAAGCCCAAATGGTCACAAAGTTGCTGCAACAACAGCAGACCAAGGCCACCTCTTCTAAAACACTGGATTACCCTTCCTCCCCAGTCTGTTGTATGATACTGTTAATTCCAGATTTCTGTGCACAGCTGTTTCAACTTCATGTTTGAGTTTCTTCCTTCACTAGATATTTCACTGTTCCTCACTGCAGCAATACATACTAGGTCTTCTTGTCATGGATTTTTCCTTCTGGGATCTGTCTCTCTGGCCTCTTCATGACCTAGCCACAGCTGGGACCCCAGATGCTTCTTTCCAGCATAGGCTTTTCAAAATCTGCTGCTCTAGAATCTCTTTCTAATCTATTCTCTTCCACAAGCTAGGCTTCATCTTTGCTCATTTGCATAGCTTCACTTGACACAGAGCTTGGCCCTTTTTTAGCCCAATTTACGTGGATAGGCAGTATTACTCTGCTGCAGTCGTCAGAGATGACGCGTGGTGGGGAAGAGTCCAACTGGTCAGTGGCTTGGATCCAAAATCCTTGAGCTTCGTCTCACCTACACTATATTTAATTGGTTCCATCTAATTTCTCTAGTACCTAATTTTACATCATTAACAGTCTCAAGGTCTTCACTATGTCAGTGGCTCTAGTAAAATAAACAGGAGTTCATGTTCTTTATTCTTTAAATTAAATTACAGACCACAAGTGGCTTCACACCAGGGATGTTTGTCTGTTCCAAAAGCTCTCCATTACCCAGGCAGCTACTAAAATTTGATCCATGGTTTCACACAGTAGTACTTGACACATTGCATAGACCTACTATGGATTTACTTGTAAAGACATTTCTAACATAAATAAAAACCACATTTTGTCTATTGGACCCCTGAGCTGCATATGATAGCAGCCAGGATCTCCTTCCGTATAAAATTGTAGGGAGCTAAATTTTTCAGGGACTTTTGGGGGTGAGGAATTGACCATCATATCCTGATCTGATCCAGTTCTGTTCTACCACCTATGCGCAGGACTAGGTGGGAGAGGCATTAAAATATTTGCATTTATATGTGTTGTCCATTTTTAACTCTCTTAAAGGCAGAGTACAGTCCAATGTCAAGTGCCATAGGACTTTCCCCTCTCCCAAGACAGTATAGTTGCAAAGAGCTTAATCTCCTGCTAAGACAGGACTGCCCCACAATTTAGAGTGCACGTGGAGCCAACAGGAGTGGATTTCACTGCTGCAGTGTAATTCTCAGCCATCATATATCCTGCACAGAACAGGGTTTCTGTCCTGCCTTTTTGACTGATTGCTCATCAGATCATTGGGTTATTGCATGATAAGCAACAACTAGCAGGAGTAACATAGCTGTCTGAGAACTCCTGGACTGTATGGTAAGAGGTGATGAAAGCAGAACACCAGGATTGGGGCAGAGACATGTAAGAGTGAGCATGAAACACCTATGAGCATTGACATAGTACTGCCTAAGCTGTCAACATGCAGTCACATTTAAGAAAGCACAGTACTGAAACCTGAGGTTCAGCCAGTTACAATTTTAACATTAAATGGAGCAGACATCTGATACCCGTATGAAACAGGAAAGGCCACCACTGGCTGAGGTGCAGTAGGCAGACCTGTGCTTGGAGAAGTGTTTTGCTGATATCACCTGAGGTGCAAATACCATTAGAGAGCAGTGACTGGGGCCATCCTGGTGCTAAGTGGATACAATTTTGTGTCTTCTGTTACCACAGAAATTTGTTTAATGTCCCTCTGTGCTCCTTTCCCCATCACACCTCCATCAATGGACTCCAGAAGTACCTTTGCAATGAGCAAGGTCTGTCCTTTCAGTCACCAGCCTGCTTGAATGTTATTGATAACCATGAAGATATCATGCCTAGAAGTTGTCTTTGTTTATTTTTAACAGGCAAATAATACATTTTTTTGTTCTGTGAATCAGAAGAATGACTCCCTCCTTCTAATATTGTAGGGTTTATGCAGCATGGTATGACATTGTCCTTTTCATCCCTACAGTCTCTTCTAGAAACATATCTGCTATTATTTCAAACTCTTCTTTCATATTAATAAATCACCATGTAATAATTAATTTCACCTCTTTTACAATACAATAATCATAATCTTTGATTTTACACATGGAAGAACTTGAGGTAACTATGACCCTGTTCCCCCTTTTTCCATACCATATTATCTTTGTCACTTTCTTCCTTACACAAATCACACATAGAAAGATAAAAGTGACCACACCAAAGCAATTATAAAGCCCCCTGAAGCTTCTCTTGCCTTTTGTGGGGACACATTTTGCAGAGTCACTCATCTCAGCCTTTTCTACACAGAGCTGTGGTGGTTTTTCAGGACAATCTCTCCATCTACCCCATCAGCCCCTCTGAAGTGCATCAAAGAAGATCACCTTGGTATGCAGGCCAGCAAAAAGAGAAATCTGATGCATGTTCTTACATGCCTCACAGAAATTACATTTGCCAGACATCTTAATGATCAGTAAATTTAGATGGAGTAAACTGCAATTGTTTTCTCACCTAAATTTTTATGAAAGTGCATGACCATGCATCTTCTAAAAGCCATTTGAAAGTGATAAAGAGAGATCCTTGGTTACTAATTTTAGAGGGATCCTCATGACTTTAGTAGTCTGTCTCACCCACTCTGTCAGGAACACTTATTTCCCACTTGGCATTCTGATACTGATGGCTTGATTTATGGGAAGACTTGCAATTGTGAAGGACTTGGGCATTTTTCCACTCCAGGACTGGATGTTGGATGCCATTTTCTTGGCAGACCAGCCAAGCCAAACCCCAGCCTAATTCTGTAGCTGCTGACCTCAGGGCCAGTGGCAGTGTTTCTCAGCTCCAAACCACTGCCCTCCAAGGCTTCTTGGATTTACAAACATGCATAGCTTTTCTAGGACAGACAGTTATTCCTACTCACCTGCAACCCTAACTCCTTCCATCCCACAGAGCAAGAGCACTGCAGATTAACTTTGGGTTTTGCCAGCAAATTCATTCCCTCACAAGGTGAGAAGGTAGAAGAGGAATGTCAGCTGTGAAGGAGGTGAATTTCTCAAAAAGGAGAAGCGTTGATTATTTGTGAAGCAGTGGGGACCTTGGTGGCTGTGAAAGTAACTAATTCACATTTAAATGGCATTTCACATTCAGAAAATAGCTTTTCCTTAACCGTGAGGAGTGATCATTCTGTGACAGTGTTGAAATTGGTCAACAGTCTGTAAATAGTCTCTCCTGTCACCCATGCCATAGCTTCTTAGAGGATTAAAAAAATTTAGTGTTTGGCACTCTCAGATTATACTCACCAACATTTATTTAATCTCTCCCTCTCTGTATTCTCATTGTGTGAATGGAAAGACAAATGTAAGAACATTGAAATATGATGTTTTGAGAACATGGATCTGGACTTGTGCCCTGTGTCACTTCAACTTCTCTGCCTCTAGATCACACATAAACTGCTCAATATATCATATCTAGCCTTAAAGTCTGGGCTCACTCTCCCCAGCCTCTAATAGACCTTGTGAGAAATACAAGCACAGCTTTACACTCTATCTCAGTTGTTTCCAAAACCCAAGAAACTGTTACAATAAAGAGAGAAAAAATGAGTTTAAAAGGAGAAAATAAATTGAATCTGTCAAACCAAATAGCAAGTAGGCTAGCTGGTTAGTTAAATAATTTTTATTGGCTTTTTCCAACTAATCTGCCTGCAGGATTTATTAGACTTCTACTATATCCTCAAACAAAGCATCTGACTTTAGTTCCAGTTTATGCTTTAGCCATTAATAATTTTATACGTCCTAGAGAGCATTTATATTATTTATTAATTTTATCTAACCATAATTATAGTCATTGTGGCTGTTTAATGAAAAGTTACTCTGGGCCAAGTTTCTAGAATTCAAATTGCATTTCATCATTTTTACAGAGAGGGCTTTTGGACTGTTTGGTTCCCTACCCAAGGGCTTCACACAGCCAGAAAAACTTATGAAGAAGGGATAACTAGAATGGGTTGTGCCCCGGCCCCATGCAGAAGAGAAGCACTGCCATGCCTTGTTATTCTATTAGCAGGACTGTCAGAGTCACTCCAGCTTGCTCCATTCAGGTTTGCACGTCCACACACAATTCTCATCATGCCAGAACCAGGGCAGACGAGGAGAGAGGAGGCAGAAAGACTCTTTGCATCTCTCACCTCTTTGGCTTCTGCAGCAACGCTGAGATTAAAGCTTCTGATTTTGAGGCTATAGATGCACTTGCAGCTCTGTGGTCTATGGTAATGAGCCACAAGTACATCCTTGTGCAGCCCACATCTGGGTTGCTCCATGGCTGTGAAAATGAGATGCTTGAGTTACCTGAAAAGATGTCTTCTTCACTTTTCTCATAGTTTTCCTATGTGGATCTTGTCACTTTGCTGAAGAGCAGACAGTATGTGGCTCTCAATCTTCAAAGTCATTCCTTCGTGCTGTAGTTTTGTCTTTTCAAAGTTTTGAGCAGCTGCTAACCTCCAGCCATTCAGGAGATGGCACCGACTGAAATCTCTTCTGTTGTTCAGGAATCCTACACCTCATTACTTTGAAGCGGGCAGGAGAAAGTTCCCTCCATTCATGTACGCCACAGGAAAGGTTTCAGTGAGTCAACTCTTCGCAGTATAGAAATGGCACTGCTGTAGGCTACAGAGAAGGGAAAAATCCAGGTGGTACTCTGGCTATTTCTCCTTTTTTCTTTTTCAAAACTTGTAAGCTGGATAGGCTGTTAGGAAAGAAATCTCACCTAGCTTATCTAAATGCAGAGAATCTTCTTCAAAGAAGATCTCAAGGCATTTGTGTCTGGTAGGTTGAATATTCCATGAATATATCTGAGAGAAAAATTTCCATTAATAAAAGTAATATTAATCTATATAAGGTAACCAGATAGCATTCAGACAAGATTATCTTACTCTATGTAGGTTAAATTAATATATTCATTTGCTGCTCGTGAGCAAGCTGGCTTTAGGACCTTTGCCCATGTGAGGCCATGATGATTTCTTATTTTGCAGTCAGCTGAATTTCTTCTTGTTCCAGCTTTTTCACTTTAACAAATCCAGCATTAGCCTAAAGTCTTTCTACTCCTTCAGCGGTAAGTTGTTCTCTATATTGTGGCCCCAAGATAATTCTAATTACTCAGACATTTTCATGCATTAAATCTTACAGAATGGATTAAGATTTAATTTTAATTTTAAATTTAGATCCTGAATTTCAAATTCAGTTCTCATCTCTAAAAGTCCGAACCAGGGACCTGGTCACATCATTCATCTGGTCTTCCCAGCCACAAGAAGTCTGGGGTGTGGACAGGTGATTGCTCAGCAGAGACATGAAAACACTGCCTGCTGGCAGACCTGCTCTGGGATCCCAGTGTTTCCACACCCCATTTCTCAGGGATCATGATGTTTCACCACATCACTAGATCTCATCACCTGAGGGCTTCTCTGAGATGCATAGAGAAGGCAGCCAGGCATTTAGCAGAGCCAAAAATGTCTTTGAACATCATGGAGTGCAGTGTGCAGATTTAGAGTTTTGGAGAGAGACTGAGGGAAAAGACAAACAAGGGCAGGGAAAGAGAACAAGGAAATAAACAGATACCAAAAGGGAGCAAAGCCCAGTGCCTGACGTGGATGCTTGCAGACAGATGCACAATTTGTTGCTTGCTCAGACTCATAAGTAGGGTCCATGCTGTGGGTACGAGGCCCTGGGGGTGGCTCAGCAGTCCTGACACTGCTCCTGGAGCTGGCAGTGACACCAACTCTCTCCCAGTGCCAGCTGTGCCACAGCCCAAACGTGCAGGACAGGGGTGAGATGGCAAGTGGAGGTGCAGATACGGAGGAGATTCCATGCAGGCAGTGACAGGCAGGGGGGAGCAGGCAGAGCCTTCCCATCCCAAATGCAGCTCTCTTTACAGGATGCTGCAGTCTGTCATCTCCTACCTGGGATGAGGCCAAAACCAAAAGTAGATTCCCGGGCAGAGGAGCTCTCAGGGCAGGTGTATATGTCAATCCCTGTTATATGTCAGGCAGCATCAACACAAGCCCTGGAAAATTTGCATCCTAAGTTCACCCTGTGCTGCAGATAGCCACCAGCATAGGGTTGATGGCCCTCTACAGCTTCTCAGGGTTTGTGCCCCCATCCATTGGAGTGGGCTCTGCTGGGCCAGACACATCCACAGGCCACAAAACCACAGGGAAGAGCAACACGGGTAGGAGGGGAAAATAAATTATTTGAAGAAAAGTGTTATGTATTAACACTTTGTATTATTTGTAAGAAAATGTATTATAATTACTAAGTATTATTTAATACTTAACTTAGTAATTATAATTATTATTATAATTACTAAGTATTATTTGAAGAAAATGTGTTATGACAGGCTTTTTTGCTATTGTTTTCTTTTCCCTTTAAAGCAAATACTAAAAAAAGAATTATTAAGGATGGCAGTATTAAAATTAGAGAAAAAAGGAGATACTTTCATATGAAAAATAAATCATATATTAAAAATATTATAAAACTGTAATAAAGATGTGCAAATTCTGTAACATTTTTCAAGTTACAATGACATTAATAAACACAGTGCTAAGAACTTGAATAAAATATAATTATCTTTTCTTTTAACCACTTAGTTCTCAATCTCATCTGTTTCAAAACCGCAGTTTCAGTAGTATCTCAGTCATCCTCAATCAACAGGACTCTCTCCTCATCCTCTCAATCAACAGGACTAAGGGCTGAATCCTTTCTGCAAAATACTTCTTTTTTTTCACCTAACTCCTTCGCATGGCATTTGAGACTTTTAAAAAGAAATACTGACTGTACAAATTAATATGTTCTATATTAACAAAAATTATAAAATAAAAATATAAATTCCATCACTGCTGCTGTACCCTTAAGTAACTACTTTGTTAAATGTAAGGAAAAAGCTATCATTTTATAGTTAAAAATAAACAGCAGCTTGCAAACTAGCCATGATCTGAAGACAGCCATAAAATTCTGTTAAAGCCTTTAGACTCCATGCCTCTTTATTCCACAGGGAAGAGAATGCAGGATGAGCAGGAGAGAATCCCAGGACATCTGATAGCCTGCAAGAAACAGAGAGAAAGAGGGAGCACAGGGTGGCTCTTATCTAGAAAAAGAAATAGCAGCTGACACAGCTGTGAGCAGGCTTATATTATTTTATTTCCAATGTACAACTGACATGCTTAGCAAACATTTCTTGAGATTTGAGGGCTCTATCTCCCAAGCATTGCAAGTAGGATGAGCATGGGTACCCACTGCCTCCCCCTGCACCTCAAGGTTATTAAAAGAATGAAGACATAGGCGTGGATTTAATGCCACTGGAGCCTGTTCAATCCCCTGGGTTGAATTGTACCTATTCTCAAAGAGACCTGTAAATTTTGTGCTTGGGAACAGCCATTAAACATCATTAGCTTTCAGGCCCTACTAACTCCCACTGAAGTCAGAGCTGTGACCTGTCCCCAGAGCCACCCAAACCCTGGCACAGGGAAGCAGCAGCCACTGCAGCACAGCTGGGTCTGAGCCTCTGGCTGGGCCATGGCTGCAGCATCAGTGATCCTCACCAGGAGGGGACAGTCCAGGCTGAATCGGTCAATTTGCCCCTCTAAAACTGTTTATACAAAAGCTCTGGGAATGCTGCAGCAGGGGGGACACAGGGAGTCTAGCAATGGGTGCTGCAGGAGGGGAGCACTGTTACCTCATGCCATACCATCCCATTTACTATCTTTTGCATGACTGCTGCCTGAACTGAAGAAGCTGAAATTCCTCCCAGAGGGACACACTGTGCCATGCCTGGAGCTGGCATGACAAGGGCCAGGAGGCCCTCACTGCTCCCCACAGAAGCCCATCATCCACCACTTTCCTGTGCCCCTGTCTCTCATGGCATGGAAGGTTTTACTGCATGAAATCCATGAGAAAGCAATCCTCCCATGAAGGAGGCCAGCTTTGGAGCTTAGATTTGTCTGACAGCCACAAGCACAGCTGAAGAGCAAAGAAAAAGAAGGACCACTTGCACATAACTCTAGCTGTAACTTTTCAAAAAAGCAGCCACTGCTTTTTTGAACAAGTTAATCTCTTGCACATAACTCTAGCTGTAACTTTTCAAAAAAGCAGCCACTGCTTTTTTGAACAAGTTAATCTCTTGCACATAACTCTAGCTGTAACTTTTCAAAAAAGCAGCCACTGAAATACTTGACTGATGGGAAAAGGACAAGAAGGATGCTTTTACTTTTACAAAGTGTAAGCTTTTTTCTATTTGTCATCCAGCCACAAATTATTGCTTGGTTTTCTGTTTTTGCAGGAAAGGCCAGATACACATCAGAAAGTCTGCAATGTGAGCAGGGCATTTTAGGCCATGTAGATACCTGTCTTCACCATGACTTCCATTATAACTTTGTCTTAAATCTGACTGCTTCTCTATGTGTCCTCATCTTCCCTTTTCTTCTCACAGACTGCTATCAAATTTTCCATTGCTCAGCCTTTCCCACTGCAGGTTTTCGTGCCCTCCTTTCCACAGTGATTTCCCCAGCCCTTAGCTTTTCTGCTGTCTCTTTTCCCTTTCCTTATAGTTACAGATATGTTCTACACATCTTTCTGAGCTACAAGATTTCCCTCTTCTCTTCTGCCAATATTCTCATTCAGAGCCCCCTTTCACTGGTTCCTCATCCCTTTTCTCCCCATTACCCAGTTTGCACACTCCCATCTCACACTACACTGTTACCCTACTGCACAGTGCCCCATTTAAATTGAAGCTGGGTACATTCTTGTGCTACTTAAACCTACATGCAGGTTAAAATATTTCAAAGAACCCATAATGGCATCTTTACCACAAGCAGGTGGAAACAGCCTACCCTCCCCTTCTCCTTGCTGAAATGACATGCTTTATTCTTCATCTGACCTCTTTACTGCTTCATTTATATTCTCCCTGATGATTTAATTTTTTTCTTTGAGTCCTTTTCTCACATAGTTTGGGTTCTACCTCTCTTCCCCCCACCAAAAAAAAAAGGATTCTTGGGAAAAAAACATTATCTTGGAACCCATATTGCACATTTTTCTGCATTTCTTCCCTGGATCATGAAATTCACTGAACCCTCAGTTGTTACCTTAGTCTGCAATTATTATTTCCAGCTTTGGCCTGGATGTCTTCCAAGCTGCTTTTTATTTTTACCACTCTTCACAAACCACTTGGAGTTTCCAGCCTCATCTTGTCTTTATTCCAGGGCCTGAGCAGCCTCTTGATCTTTCTGCTGTTCTTGCATAGCCACAAATGGCTCCTCCACCTTGCGCTGGCCTCCACACAGTGTTTCATGGTGTTAATCTCTCCCATTGATCTCCTCCCTCTTCCCACTGACTCGAATGATGACATTAGACAGTACTCTGGGATATTAGATGATTAGAGATGATTAGATATCATCATATTCTGATGATATTAGATGGTATTCTCCTTCCCTCTCCAGCTTTCTGGGTGATCTAAGCCACATGAGGTTTCAGCTTCCATGTGTGTGTCCAGGGCATTGCATTTCAATCTGGGCTCCTTTTCTCCAGTCCAGGATCTGACTGTCTCTGAAGCTCTCTGTTTATCTGTAACTATTTACAAGCAGAGGAGCACTTAGGGGAGATTAATGTCATACAAAGCAGGCAGTGAATGTGAGTAAAAACTTCTCTCTGCTCTGTCTGGGTTTCTTCAGCCTCATGATGCTGATTGGGGTTTTTAAGCCTTGCTGGGACAGCAATGGGCACTTCCTGTGATTGAATAACAGCTTCTGACACAAGTAGGGAGAAAAGCTGGGGTGAAGAGTTACAGGCATTATTGCACACTGTCACTTCTGATGAGAAAAAAATAGTGTTAATCTGAAGTGCTGTTGGGAAAACAGGATACACACAGTGAAAATGTGTGTCATGTCTTATTTTCCTGTAAATGTGTTCCAGCACCAGAATGGGAAAGAAAACTGTTGATGTGGGATACAAGTGTAAGCAGCAGCATTCCCTGGTCCATGCTGATATGTTATGGCAGTTTATCTGTGACAGGGAAGGAGCAGTTTATGGGAGAGAGCAATATGAGCCCTGCTGCACTAGGAGGGCTTCTCTGCTGGGCTTAAAGGGAATAACAAATTTGCTGGTGGCACATCTGCCTGACAGGCACCAGGGTATTCCTCAGGCCTGGCTCCCAGCAGAACTGGCAAAGTGGAGACTAATATTCTTCTTTATGTTGTGAAGTGCATCCTTTTACTGGTGGGATTTGGCAAGAGCCCTCTGCAAAGGCCAAAAAAGGCTATGGAGGGACAAAGCAGCAGCTCTGTAGGAGCAGTCTATAGGGAATGTTTAAATATAATCAAAAAAAAGTCATGACAGCTCTGCTCTTTTTTGACTCAAATACAGAAAATCTGATCAATAGGATGGACTGTTCTTAAAACAAAAAAAAGAGGCAAACATTTTCCAGGAGCACCTGTATAATATGTTCTTTCCTCTCTTCTGGGAAAGAAGAAACACCCTAGGGAAAATAAAGATTATTCTACTTAAGTATGTTGTAGACACACTTTCTAAGAAGCTAGGAGATAGTAGACACTATCTGGAGTTTGAATAAAGCCATTTAACATTCCAGATAAAAGGTCTAGATGGAAAGCAAGTCTGCAGTCAAATATTCCCTTTCTTAACTGGATGACATTGATTCCTTCCATTAAGCACACACTTTTCAATTACTGCAGCTTTACCCACCCAGCTTTTTCCCTGCCCGTTTTAGTGGGCAGGATGCCAGGTGCACTCTGATTTTGTAACCTGATTTTTGAATTGATTGTGACCTTGTGGACTCCTCCCAGGGCCAGCACTCATCTTGGATCAACCTTGGCACCCTCTTTGATGTTCTTTGCTTGCAGAATCAAAGTTGCTCAAGCTTCCAACGCTGCTGTGCAAACCCATGCTCAAAGGGAGCCTTCTTCCCAGACAGTCAGAAATTCCTATGGAGTCTCCCATTTGCCTTTGTCTGGGCAGAGATGACCAAGCACAGATTTTCAGGAGCAGCTGAAGAAGCTGTATCCTGACTGGCTGCTCAGCTTGCACAGCATCTGCTCCCCTACCACAGGAGATGGCCACAACTGCACAGAGGCTCTTCCTGCAGACAAATTTTTGTGCACTAGAATCTGTGGTGATTCAGCCACTTGCTTTCATAAATGAGCTTAATGAATTAGTTAACTTTATTTTAAATGAAGCATGCCAAGTGAATCCACCAGCTTCAGTAACTCTTACTAATAATAGTACTTTTCCTTTATTCCCCTGGCTTATTATTAGTAAAAAATGACATAATTTGCTGAGAATATTCAGCTTAAAGTCCACAGATATGGTGTGGGGAGTTTCAGTCTGGATGAAAATTTTCCAAAGCTACTAGCACATGAAAAACTGGTTTTATGATGGAACCAGAATCTTAAACAGCATAACCAAGGCACTGCTACAGTTATACAGTTATGTCTGGAGACAACCATTCTCGCTGAGTGCAGTGGTTTAGCTGTACATTGCTCAGCCATGGATAACTCCATCTGTGGCTCAAAACCAGGAGGCCCATGATCAGCCCCCTAAGCCCTGCAGCATCTTAGGCAGATAGACTAAAGAGAAATGAACGTAAAGAGTCATTTGCTTCTTCCATACTGTGTCCCAATCATCACTGTGGAACTGATTCTCCAAGATGAAGACATCGTAGAGAGTTTTCAGGGAAGCCCATGGGAGGAGCAGAACCTCATTTGACATAGGAAACAGCAGCCACAAATTTCCTAATTTGGTTTGAGTTACTGCTGTGACGCTCGAGCAGCTCCATTCCCTGAGGGGCAGGTGATATTTGTGTGGATGCAGATTTTAACCTTTTTAATCTTTACTTTGTTTCCGTTTTCAAAAGGCCACAAGATTATTTGCATGATTAGTCAATTTGAGTAGAACAAAGAGCAGGCACACACCAAAAAAAAAAAAGAAAAACAGGAGTTATCCTAGGGCCATTTCTGCCATCCTGTAAGACTGTATGACAGCAGAATATGAGAAGGGAGGTGCAGGGAAACATTTCTTTCTGATAACTACATTCTGCAACACTGAACTTTCCTTTGAAAAGGAAAGGAAAAAACTAGTGAAGAGATATTCTTTCTTCCTCTCTGTCTCCTTGGTGAGAATTTCAAGGAAGCAAACTGCTGTGTGGCTGCTTTCTGACACCAGGCTGAACAGAACCGTGCTTGCAGCAGCACTGCTACAATGGCAGGTTTGCAGATGGGAGGGACTTTCCTCTAAGGCTTAAGACTTCGTGTGTGTCTTCCATCATGACAGAGCTCCTTGCAGGGTATGTGCTGAAATTCCTCTGCAACATCTCTCAGGCTTTCTGGCAGCATTTTACTTATTTTCAGTTTTTTTCTTGAGCAAGAACTCTCTCTCCACCAGTGGCAGGTAACCCAAGCACTTGATTCCTATGAAACATTTCCAGAAATGCAACATCTCCTACAGAGTACTTTTGTCTCAATCCCATTATTCACTTCCCTTTTCCCATTGGTGCATTTGCAACTGTCAGGGAATGGGTTTATCAGTCTCTGCCCTGCACCATGAAGTGAGGGCTGTGTGCAGGGCTCCTTGTCCTGCCCTGCCATCATCAGAAGGGCTTGGCAAGTCAGTAGGAACAGAACATACACATTTTGCTGGCAGGCTGGAGAACACTGGACTGATGTTCATGCCGACAGCTCTTCCTCAGAAACAGAATGAACAGGAGCTCATTGGTGCGTAGGATTGTGAGAAAAACACACAAATTTGATGGCAAAAGGCAAAGAAAACAGTCCAAGGAATATTAGAGTTCCCACTGATCTTTAAGACTTGCAAATAATACTGCCTTTCATGACACAAGCACTTAAGGAACTACAGCTGCAACCCTGCTCTGCATTTTTTGGTCACCCTCAAGATATTGCAACCAGTGTTGCAGATGAGATCTGTCACTCAGACTTGCTGTAGTGACTGAAATGGCCACAGGACAATGCTAACCAAATGTCAGGTTTTGTACTACCAGGAGGTGTTGAGATTGTTGCCACTGCTCCTCAGTGCTAATGAGTAAGTAAATGTGACTGCACTGGACCCAAATGCAGAGGACCACAACATCACTCATACAGGGGATTTAAGTTTCAGTGCCATTTATTCATATGCTCATAACTCTTTCAAAACTTGCTTCTTTTCAAAGATCAGTAGTTTTCAAATCTAAACTGACAGGCAGCTAAAAATTAGTATACCTTAAAAGAAAAAGATGCTTGAATCTGAGATACCCAGGACAGTGGTGATTTGAACAGAAAATCATTAGGCTAGTTCAAATGAAGGTCTTTTAAGAAACTTTTACTGGAGCTGTGATTTTTTCTTTACAAATCAAGTAACTCCCACTGAAGTTTTACAAATGAAAATATGAAACCTCTGGCTGTCAAAAACAGATTAGGAATACATAGCCCTAAATCAGTTCTATTTGGCTGGTAAGTAGAACAGCAGGATTTTTACCCTTCCATTTTTTTTTAACACAACTCATATCTGTGCACAGTAATTTAAATGCAGAGCTAATGGTACCTCTGCCAGGATGTAGAGTGACAAAGATGGATAACAGAATGATGGAGTGTTGATTCACTGGAAGTTTTTTACAATCCTGAACATCCAGCAAAATAGTCCTATTGAGTAATGGCACCAAACATTCCCCAATCCATATTCATTTAATTGTAAAGCTGACAGTTCTGTTTTCATGCACTATAGTGCAAAGCCAGAATATACACTAGAAGCCAAAAAATGCTGGTCTTTTGCATGAAGCAGAATGGAAAAACAAAGTTCGAGATTCCTGTTGTTCTGATATCTCATTTAGGTGAAAGGTGAATTAGTTTGAGCATTGGCTCAAAAATATTGGACCCACAGATGCTGTTTATTTTAGCTTTCTATTAACAGTTATAAATTGACAAAACACATCCCATGCAACAGCTGCACATTCTTAACATTAAAAAGTAACAATAGCCAAAGGGCTTTTTTTCTTTATCATCTCTTACTGAACTCAAAATGTCAAGTTAGAAACAGGACTGGTAGCAAATAACAGTCATTGTCACATACAGTGAAGTATAAGTGTCACACAGCACAGAAATGATGCTTCCACTCAGTAATTCTGCATGTATATCCAGCAACCAGTGCTGCTTCAGCCCATCCCAACAAGCTTCAGCTGAATACATGGTGACAGTCCCTGCATTTTAATTTGCCTGTGGATTTGTGACTGTGGATCAGATTTCTGATGAGTGTTAAGATTCTCTCATTAACATGGACTATAGGAACAGCTTTATTTAGTCAGAAAAAGCCCACCAGGTTCAGTGACTTCTGTCTAAGAAGTGGGTAAAAGCAAATGTCTGGAATATGAGTAATGAAAAATAGAAACATGTAAGATGTCAACTCAGCCATGTCCAGCCTCCAATTGTTTGAAGCTCCAGGAGTTCCAGACCAATTGTATCTGGTGTATCTCTTCTGGGATCTTGTCTCACTGCAAGTATAAATTCCTAATATTTCTTCTACTGCTTGATTAACAGAGAACCAACTCATTGGAATGTCTTGTTCCTATCTCCTACAGCTTCATTTGGTGCCTTCTCATTCCTTGCAGGGACAGAAAACAACCATTCCACCCCTGTCCATCCATCCTCCAGCAATCTCTTGCATTTTTACAGTCCTCTATCATAATTACCCTTCAGCTGTGTCCCAGGCTGAGAAGTTCTCACTCATTCACTGACTCTTCACACTGAATCCGTGTAGATCACCTTTCTCTCAACCCTTCCAGTCCCCACTGCACCCCTCCTGAGCCAGAGGGATCAGAACAGCACAGAACACTAAAGACATATGTGAATCATGGGTTTATGCCAATGGCATGGTGCTGTTCTCCTTTCCTTGCCTCCTCTCCAACCTTGCTGGTATTTAAGATGTTTTGAAGTCCTCTATGCTGTGATTCTCCCCCAGTTGTTTTCCCCTTATCACAGAACACAAAGTACTGTACATTTCTATTTGAAGCTTCAGTGCTTTTTTCTCCATCACAAATGCTGCCAGCCCTTTAGTAATGTGGCTGGGACAAGGATTTGGTCTTACTGTCTCTCAGGGCACTTTGAGGCTCAGGTCATGCTACTGTCCTATAAATAGTATTTCCCTACCTCAGCAGCCTAAGAGTTCACAGGACAAAGGGAGTCCATGAAGCATCCAATTCACCACTTCACAAAGCCATTCCTTCATCCCCTGATCAGAATGCACCATGACAAAAAGATTTTACAGCTGTTTTCTGGAAACTTGTCATGGTGTCAATGTTCAGAGCTTCATAGAGCAGTTCAGTCCCACTGCTCAGGGCTGCCTGAAGCAGTTTTTCTATTCAGGGCCACAGAGAAATTAAGCATCCCTCTCTGTCAGTGCAAAGCTACCTCTCTCCTTTACTCCAGGGTCTGGCAGTCTGAGCTGCTCTCTCCTCTCATCCATAAGCCCAAATCCACACTGGCCCCTGGGAAGCAAAGGGGCTCCCTCCACTAATACCACTGTGGTTTGTCAGTCACAGTGGGAGTTGGATCAAGCTGATCCCTGAGCTCTTGTAAGCAGCAGTGCCTGGTTGTCAACCTGCCACAAACAGCCTGTAAAGCATTTTAAATAAAAAATGAATGATTGCTTTAGTGCTCTGCATGAGCAATTCTGTGGACTCAGCACTCCAATAAATCACCCACGTACAGGGTGAGTGCAATGCTCAGAAACTGGAGGGAGGTTTGCAGGTTGTAGAGAGACTGAGCACAAAATCCCTCTCTGGAAATGCAGGGGGGAAAGGTGGGGGTTGTAAGGGGAAGGGAAAAAACAGGAAGAATAATTACAGGTCCTGCATCTCTTTGATAAAGGAGGAGATTTTCAATATTTCAACCATACTTGCATAAATTAAAAACCTATTGGTAGAGGATAATTGGAGCAGGTTTGTAACTCACCAGTCAATGTAGTCATCATAGCATGAAATCATGCTACAAGGCCAAAAATATGTTTTGCTAACCATCCATTAAATCTTAATCTCAAGTTTTGCAAGCCATTAAAATTGCAGAGAAACTTTCCACTTCAGCCAAATAAATCAGGAGCAATGCAACTTCTGTGCTTGCAGAAACAACCCTTGGTGAGGCAATCAACTCAGAAATGAGCATAAGCTTCTGCTCACTTTTCAAGTCCATATTTGTAATTTTATTTTAAAATTAATATAATTCTCACAAAAAGTGTTGAACTGAAAGAGCCTGGAACAAAGCTCAGAAGTAATTAAATGCTGGCTTTAGCTTTGCAGGATCTATTTATCGACTCCTCTCAACATGTCTTTGATCTGACTTGAAGAAACAATGCCTCAGACAGAAGTAACTCAATTTTCTGGCTTTCCTAAATGTTGTTCTCTCTTCTAAGATTACTGGTGCTACCTTAGTGCAGATGGACCAGACAGCTGGCAAAAAAGGTACTGCTGGCTCTTACTAGCTCTTGAGCCAAGGCAAAGCATTCTGCTCTTTGGATAAAAATTCAGCCACTGAGCTACTGAGCAATCTCTGCCTTTGCTTTTGAAGAATCAGCAGAACGGGGCATCACCAACTGTAGTGTACCTAAAAGTGGTACTGGATGACTTGGTCTTGGAGAGCAAGATTATTTCTTTTTGAATATGCCTACAATGGGATGTGAATGAATGACTGGATTTTTCCAGGTTTTGAACATCCAGCAGCTTGCACAGAGTTGGGGGGGTCCTAACTTTTTAGACACCCATTTTCTGAAAGCTTTTTCCAAGGATCTGTTTCACTCCCACCTCTGTCGCCTTCAGTTAGCAAAGTGTGAGAACCTGACATGTAAATGACAATGGAGCTGAGCTATGGCTGAAGTCATTCCTTTAATTCACTGACATTTCTGGGACAGTGAAACTAAAAATGTCTGAACATTCAGAAGAAGAACTTTTGGTTTGTACACTAATAGTTTCCCTTGTTCTGCTTATGCAATTGTCATCGTTTATTCTGATTCCCAACCCAGCAGTTTGGAGTGTCAAGCAGATACCAGGGATGGTGAGGCTCACAAACACTGCCCTTTTCCCTGTTCTTAAAATACAATGAAACATATGCACTGGCTGCAGCCCCTCCAAGTGCTTGCTTCCCCTAACCAGGCACTCATTCCTGTAGATGCTGTGTGGACAAGAGCATCACATTTTTGTAGTGAGCCTGTCACAGCAGAGAGAAGAGCTGTAAAACAGGATGCTGGAGCAGGTCCCCTCTGCCAGCAGCCTCTCCCCCTTGCTGCTTGCAGCCCTCACAGATCTTGCTGTAGTGATTCATCTGAATCCACTGATGCACATGGAGATAAACTGACCTCTCTCTGGTTCAGGTTCTGTGATCCTACAAAGTCAACTGAAGAAAAGATATCTCCAACTCCAAACCACATCTGTGAACTGCTGTCCCAAAATCCGGTCGTATAGCCTGGCACATAAGCACAAAAAACATTTAAATGGAAATATTGTAGAAAATCTTCTAGAATTTTAGAAGAACAGGTAAAAAATAACGCAAAGATATAATTTATGCTGTTTAATTTTGGTTACAATCAGAGTGAAATAGGTAGGCAAGTTTTAGTGAGATACTGTTTTGTTTGGACAAGGCAGGGATTTTAACATTTACCTTTTCAGTCACAGAAATCATGGAGCCACGGGTTTTGTACAGAAATGTTTATGGTGATGTTAAATAGGGAGGCCATTTGTACCTTTTTTTATGCCAGAGTCACTTTTTACTGATGCTTTCCTACTCAAAAGCTTGGACTTTTTACTTTGCAAAGCCTTTTGGCTCCTCACAGCCCTTGCAATTTTTATTGATAACACTATCTGCTTTACCCTGGACTAGCACATTTTATCCAGAGCCTATCCTCACCCTGCACACAAATTCTTTCTCTCCCATGATGAAATAGATGTCCCACCACCTGGTTCGAGTGTTCTCAGAGCCCATCCAGTCCACACCTGTAACATAACTGGGGTGCAGAGAGCTGTGCTGGGCACCTCCAGCATTGCAGCAGCCCAGCCTCAGCTCAGAATGCAATGTTTGCACTGGTGAGGAGTGGGACAGGGTGCCCACAGCTGCCTCTCACAGCTCAGCCACCTGGTTGATATCCCCACCCAAGCCAAGCACCCTAATGCCAGCACATCTATCAGCTTTATCACAACAACAGTCAAAACATTTTGCCCTTCATCCCAAAATCAGGGGATAGGTGTGAAGCCAAACTCAAAAAACTGGAGCAAAACAGGATCTCATACTGAAGATCCTTGACTGCAGCTTTAATTTGCAAAACATAGTTTAAAATAAGAAAGAGCTCAACATTTCTCTCTTTGTCCCAAGCACTTTGAAATGGAGCAATGCAGAAACTAAGAGTATTCCCAGATGTGCTTCAAGCCTAGAGTAAAACCAGTCAGGTTGATGCTGAGGGTCAAAAAGGGGTCAGAAGTGCAGAAAAAAGATCGGGTAAATGTAAATTATATGCAATTCTAAAGGTGGGTGTGCCTGTCATACCAGAAGCACTGATAAATACAATTGACTTCAAATTGAGGAATTTCTTCTATATGATTTTGTGTACCAAGCCACATTTGCCTGTGCATGACCAGCAACTCAGAAGACCTGCAGGAGCTTTATAAAAGCAAGCCTCCAGCTGCATCCAGGAGGCTGAGGTGGGGAATTAGAGGCATAGAATCACTGCAGCAGAGGAAGTACAATACAGGATCTGGGTTAAGAGTCTAGAAGGATAAAGTGTTAGAGGGGGTAGCTTGCAGACAACCTCCAGGGAATGCACATGAGAATAAGAGGGGGAGTGTGTATATTTAGAAAGTGACCTGGAAAACATAATTCATGGTTTCTGTTGTGCTAAGACTGAACTGAACCAACGTAAATGTTTGCCCTCTCTTCCTTACTGCAGATCAGGTGAATGCCTGTCTCATAGGATTTGTTTTTCAGATCTATACAATTGCACACTTCTTATTAAAAGCACCAAATTTATTACTCACTTGTGCAAGCCCCCTGAACAATCTTGAGACATGAGTCCTGTAACTGAGTTTTGTGAAATTTCTCACCCATTACCCTTTTTGCCAAAGCAGTACTAGTTAAAGCCCTCTAACTGGGTTTTAGAACCCTGCCTTTGACAAAAAGATGTGCTTTGCTCCAGACAACTGCTGCATCCTACACCAAAGATTGCTCCAGGAGTTCCCCCCTTAGCACTGACTGATCAGTGGACTTTTGAGAAATGTTCTTCTCATATTAAACACACAGCACTTTATTTGAAAATTATTATTAAAGATGCAAAATAAAGAGTTTATTCTGCTGTGGGAAAAATGGTAGGCATTTAAGTGGAATATTAAAAAGAATTACTAAAGAAAAACAAGACCATGGAGAAAAAGGGATGAGGCAATAAAAGAACTCTGTAGGATATGCCATTAAAAACTGTCCACTTCAAGCTTGAGCTCCCATCTTCCCCTCGTCAAAGGTGGCTACTCTTTATCAAGGGAAAGGGAAGGCAGGGTCCAGATGCAGATCCAAAGTTTCTAATTCCCTTTCATCTCCCTCCCCAGGTTGGAACATCCTGTACTAGTTATCCATTTCTTATGAGTCCCTACCTTCTTAGATCCTCTGACCCAGAGCAGCATTATACAGTGAAGGGAGAGTAGGTTCCCATCCTGTGGAAGTCAAACTTTCATTTGGTTTTCTGCTTGGCATGTCTTCACTGTCTTCACTTGCTCTTTTTTTTTTTTTTTTTGCTTCTGTAGCTTTTGAAAAGCATTGTGTAAAACCTCCAAAATCATAAAACGTGAAAAGCATCATCATTTTTTCAGGCTCAAAATATTATTGCCAAAATAATAGTGTCTGGTGCATACATGCATGCAAAATGCTGATTTTTCCAATCTGAAAACTTTTTATTTATTCACTAGGTTAAAAGCCATAGAAATTCAGAAGAAATGATCAAGATCTGCATTGCAAGTTTAATATACAGGTAGTTATTTTGAAGATAATGTAATCTGTGATAAAAAATTGAGTGAGTTCATAAGGAGTAAATCACACCAGAAATCTGACTGTTGTGCTTGAGGAAATTATGACAATAAATAGGAAATAGGAATAAGGTTGATGGGTTATTTTGATTTTCCAAAGCATGTGAGAAAGTGGCATGAAATCTACAAAGTGATTACATCAGGATTGGCTAGAAGATGAACAAATGGTTCCAAAGAGATTAAAAAGCTGTAACAAGGGATAACAAAAAATTTTCATGATAAAATGTCACTAGCTGTGTGATGAGATACAGAAAAAATACTGTACATTTTGACAATATTTCAGGACAGCATTAAAAATCTAGATTTTGATCCTCTTTATGGAGCAAAACCAAAGAAAATTCCAGGACACACTTTTGTATCTATGGGCATAATAATCCCATTTCAAATCCAATAGGAAGAGAGCTGGCTTTGAGAAAGAAAATTTAGGAGCCTAAAACAAATCAGAAGTCAGTTTAATTTCCTAGTCTACAAATATTGCCAGTGCCTTGTAAACAATTTTTGCTGATGATCCAGAAAACACATTCCGTGTATAGGCAGTGCTGAGATGGAGAGGTTTAGCAATACCATGCAGCTCTGAAATGATAATATAATGAGGATAAGAAAGAGCATAAATATTAAGCAAATGAAATCTATCCTAGAAAAAAAATTGGGTTGCTGTAAAGCAAGGAAGATGGAAGATTATAAACCATACAGAGAGCTAAAATAGTAGTGAGATAAAGCAGGGAGGTGCTGGTGCAAGCTGGGGCTGTGCACACTGGCACACAGCTTGGGGTGGGCTGGGCCTCTGCACACAATCTGTCCAGGTGTGAAACTCTGTGCTTGGATTGTATTTGCAAGCACAATGAAGCCCTGGAAAAAGCAACAGAGGCAAAAACTTTTTAAAGATTCTATGAAAGTTATCTAAAAGGAGACAAAACCTGAAGTGGTGTCCCCTGAATAGAAGATGGGTTTCTGCTATCCATCAGTCTAAAACCCAGTTTATTTATTCAAAGAACTAGCTGCTTTTCCCAATTTTTTTCATATTTTTATGTCCAGCCAACAAATACTTCCCTTATATCACCTGAAGAGTGTTTTTATGTTTTTACTTACATTTCCTGCCTTGTTATGAAGGCATGCAGAAAAACAAAACAGTAAAATGGATGAGAAAAAGTTGACTGAATCTTTCTGAAACTCTAGACAGGCTTCAAATGAGAAGAGACCAAGGTTTTCACTCTATTTTTATTTCAGTTGGAAACATCTGCTCTCCCTTAATTGTGATTCTGATGAACACAGACAAGCATGACCTGTTGAACACTATTGGCCCTATAGTATTTTCCAGGTTCTGCAATTATTAATATGTCAAACAATGGGATGTTTGTGCATGAACAGGAGATGCAAAAAAATATTTCCCTAGAGTAGGCGACTGCCTACAGGCTGATCTGATTTACTGAATTGAGAGAATGGCACTCTTCTAAACTTGCTCACAGTTAGAATAACTCCTACCCAGATCATCAAAAAGATGTCCTGCTCAAGACAAAGAATGCCCCCTAGGCACAGATATAAAAATAATGGATATTATCTACTAGCAAGCTGTCTTGGAGTTTGGAGTTAAGTTAGGGCTCTACCATCTACTAGGAAGGAGTATGGTG
Source organism: Molothrus ater (assembly GCF_012460135.2). Classification (NCBI taxonomy): domain Eukaryota; kingdom Metazoa; phylum Chordata; class Aves; order Passeriformes; family Icteridae; genus Molothrus; species Molothrus ater. The sequence continues at coordinate 91,249,837 of NC_050480.2, read as the reverse complement.
TTTTCAGAGAGGCAACAGGGTGTTTTACATTCCTAACTGCATGGATGTGAGAAGATTGGAGACTTTCAGAGAGAGAAGAAGAAGAGGAGGCTGGGAAGACTGAAGAAGCACAAGACTGTCTGAAAGGTCAGATCTTCTGGACAGGGTTCCTGGTGAACACAGGACTCAAGGGGATCTTACCAATTCAAGGCCATCTGAAAGGATAACAGTTGTTCCTTTTTTATCAGTTCTACTCATCTTGTTGCCTGTCTAGTCACCATTCCCATTCAGAAAGGGTGGCCAGAATTAGTGCATTAATTACCCTACATTAACTCTGCAAAGATGCCAATGAGCATTTCTGGACACTAAAACACAGGCTGGAAGAATGGCATACCAGGTTTTTATCTCCCACATATCAATGCTTAGAAATGCTCAGATGATTTTCAAGTCCAACTTTAACCCCTGGATGCAAAAATCTTCCATCACATGTAATGATACCAGAGCAGGGGAACCTTGGCCCATCCAGTGACCACTATCCCTCTGAATGTTGTATCTCAAATGTCACCAACAGCCACAGCAGACCACAGACACAATTTTCCCTTCTGAGTCTCATGAATAAACTTCAGAGACAAGATGATGTCCAATCAAGCCTTTGTTTTCACTCTACTGACAAGACAGGGCATTCCAGAAGTGGCTGTTTGCTTTCCATTGGAAACAAATGCATGTCTTCAAATAAAGGAGAAGGCAGTGCTTGGATGAGCAAAGGGAACCTTGCCCTGAATCTTAGATATTAAATATCTCATTGTTAAAGGGACAATGTATACTGTAATTGCTCATCAAATTTTCTTGAAGACAGCTAGGTGAGCCATGCTTTAAGGTAACTTTAAGCTCTCAGACTTCCATTAGAAATTGAAAAATAGATTCTGGGAATAGTAAAGTGTTTGCCAGTTGTTTTTCAAGTAAATAAAAATGTTGATATACATTTGGAAAATTTTCAAAGTAAGACTATTAATGAAAATAATCTACAAAATAGATTTGGAAAGTAAAGACATATTTTTGTACCAAATGCAACATGCCATTTTCCAATTCTTGATGCCCTCTGGCACAGTGCAGCCTATATCTATGTTGTCACCTCTGACCCAGGAGCATTCAACTAAACTTCCTTTTGGGAAGGATCATTGGACCATGCAATGTGACATTCTATGTTGTATGTAAGAGAAAAATATAATCAAAGAATCATCTGTATCAAAATACTCTTCTGATTTTTTTTAGACAGAATAAATATAATTATCACCAAGAAATTTAAACTAAATTATTTCCTCAGTGACAAATGGCATATTTCTAGTATAAAATATTACCCGACTCCTTTATTTATTCTCCCCACATGTTTTCATCATCATAAATCTCTTTTAAGCCAAACCGCTCCTTAGGTTTCATACTAATAGAAGTTCAGTAATTACATTATCTATGGGATGATTCATATAAATCAAACACTTATAGATCCTACTCTAAATGCCCACATATATATAAAAAGACCTTACATATTTTACAGAGATGTGGAGTTGTAGATGGGTCCATAGATGTGAGGGCAGAATTCACTATAAGACAGAGAACATAAGTGTAATATTTCAGACATCCAAGGGACCCATTAAATAATCTTGGCTTATTTCTCAAACAGCTGTTGATAAGAAGTACTTAACTTCTTAATTAAAAATTTGCCACTGATTACAGCTGCAGCTTCCTAGTCAGCATGATTGAAAGGGCAACTGATAATTATTTGAATGTGAACACAACTGCTGTGGTCATTCAGGAGTACAGAAGGGTGCAATGTCACTGCTGCTGACAGCCTTGGTGAAAGAGGTGAAAGATTCTTGTCAAATTCCCCATCCCCTACACCTGCCTGGACAGCTCAAGAAACTATATCAAATATGCAACAGCACTATCCTCTTTTCTAAAAAAAGAAGCACAGCCCAAGATAATGTTATTTTCTTGTTCAGTTTTAAAGATATTACATATGGGCAAATCTTCTAGTTTGTTGCCTATTGGAGCAAAGGAGTGCTCTTCAAGCTCAGTCTCAGTGATACGATTAGGAGAGGCCACTGGAGAAGAGCTGATTGATGAGTAAGTACTAGGCAGTAATCAACATATCGTATGTATTTCACGTAAAATCACATCATCATCCATGAAATCTGCCATATGCTGAGGTGGCTTTTTTTAGAGAAAAAAAAAAACCTAACCAAATGAAAGAAGACTTAAAGTCCCAAACTGTCATTTTAGATGTTATCAAAGACGGAGAGAAGGTTCCTTTGGGGATAAAGGGAAACAGCTGAGATACACAGGAACTTCTGTTATTTGTGTCATTTTTGAGAGGCTCTGTTTCTTTGAAGACAGAGCGAAACAAAAATCAAAAAATGAAATAAAAACCAAACAAACAAAACCAAATAACAAAACAAAACCAAAACAACAAAAAAGACTACCAGAAAAATCAACAATAAAGAGAAAATTCATTTAATTCGTCTCCATGTCAGACAGTTTTTCTTATCAGAGGAAGATGTACTCCTGGAGGAAGATAAGCCCAGGTCTGTACCTGTCATCCTTCTTGAGTCCAGGCAAATTCATGTCAGCTCCAGATCATGTAAGAAGGCTTTGTTTTTAGTGCCTGCCCTAGCTGTAAGGTTCACTGCAGTGTTGCAAGACACCAAGCTGGTCAAAGGCACCTTTTGAAACAGAAACCCAAAGCAGAGGAGATCTGGAGTTTGGAACACCAAAGGAATATGATAAACTGTCTTGTAGCTTTCATCCCCAGCTGACACCTAGAAGCATGCTCAGATCTTAAACATCTCTTAAACAGGCTTTCAGGAGGGAGCTGTCCCATGGGGTCACTAGCCCTGCCCTCTGGGTTCCTCTCTCCACGGGGCCACAGGTCCTGCCAGGAGCCTTCTCCAGCACAGGCTTCCCACGAGGTCATCACAGGCTCCTTCAGGCCTCCACCTGCTCTTCTGTGGGTTCCTCCAGGGGCTGCAGGTGGATCTCTGCTCCAGCCCGTGGTGGTCCATGGGCTGCAGGGGCGCAGCTGCCTCACCCTGGTCTGCACCACAGGCTGCAGAGGAATCTCAGCTCTGGCACCTGGAGCATGTTGTCCCTTCCTTCTTCACTGCCCTTGGTGTCTGCAGGACTGTTCCTCTCACACATCCTCATTCCTCTCTCCAGCTGCTGGCTTTTGGGCAGTTTCCTCCCCCTCCACTTCTTAAATATGTCACCACAGAGGCTCCATCACTGTCCCTGGTGGGCTCTGCCTTGACCAGTCTCAGAACCAGCTGACATTGTCTCTGTCAGATATGGGGGAAGCCTCCGGCAGCTTCCCACAGAAGCCACCCCTGTGTCCCCCTTGTTGCCAAACCCTTGCCACACAATCCTGAGACAGCACTTCATTTATTAATTTCTGGCTTCACATTCCTGTTTATCAGTCACAACTTTAGCACAGTTTCCAAGCTCAGTAAAGGTGTTTTTTTTTCCTTTGAATTAATTCATTCTTATTTACTTAACTTTTACTGAAATGTGTGATATACATTTTATGACATAAGCAGAGTGGCTTTTAACAAGTTAGATAAGTGCAGGTCCCCATCTAGCTAATTACCAAACTGAATGTTCACAAAGAAGCATATGTTACTGAGAATCCTGCCTTCTCACCAGAGAAACAGGACAAAATCTCATTTTTTCAGTTTGTTCCAGGATCAATGGCTTTTGTTTGTTCCTTAGGAGCAGCCATCTCCTTTACTTTCCTCTGGCACCTCACAAAGTACTCCTGAAAAGTAGAAGTCCCTTGGGAGAAAGGAAATTTACTGGGTAAAAGGAATGCTATAAAAGCTCAGCTACTTTAAGAATCTTATTTTGCAGATAGACTCACTAGACTTCAGTACAGAGAGTAAATCATTATAGAGTAATTAAAAGGCGCCTCACATATTCTGAAATGGCACATGTGAAGTATATTATTAAGTTATACAACAGCATAATCAGCCACATGGGAACCCCTATGAAAAGTCCAGCTTTCAAGAGGCAAGTAAAGGCATAGTCATAAGACAGACATGCATACAAAGAGGGTACTGTATGGTCCCAAAAATTGTCTTTTGAGAAATGCCATTTCACCACTGAGTGGCTATTTTGCCTGATACTATTCATTTTTATAGGTTGAAGCTATTACTGTAGTTGTGGGAATTTTTATCTTAAAAAGGTGGTGATGAGTCACCTGGTCAATTTAACACAAACGAGAACTCACTGGAGGCTTTCTGAATGGTAATGCCTTCCTAAACTCAGAGCTCAATTAAGCAACCGAAGACTGATTTCCTTTAGGAGAATTAAGGCACAGGTGGAAGTAAGAAACATGGTTTGGATAGGAAATTTCAGCCCAGAAATGATACTGTAGATCTGGAGTTTAATAGGGAGTTTTAATCAGTTTGGAATAATGTTTTTATACAACAAAAATGAAAAAAGTTTCATGTAAACTTCAGAGGCAATGTCCACCCAGCAGAGCACATTTGGGCACCCGGACTACCCACGGGTCTAGGCATGCAGGGAGCTGCAGTAAGGTGTTCAGATTCTGAAAGTCCCACCAGGAAAACTCCTGCCCACTGCCAGGCTGTGCTGTCATGAAGAGAGTCAGGAGTTCAGACACAGCCTGCCTCATGCTGGTGCATTGCCTGTGCCAGCCCCTGGCCTCCCCTGCACAGACAAGTGGCCAGGAGCACACAGGAGTCATGCCAGGCTCCCCTGTGCATGCCACAGCTCTGCTGATGTTTCAGCCATAGGACAGGCATCTTCCCACACGAGGCCAGAAAAAGCTCTGACAGTGCTGCTGGGATTCCTTTGCCCCTTTTCAGTGCTGTGACATCTCACCAGCAGCCAGCATAAGAGCAAAGGCAGAATCATGCTGCATTAACTCTCCTTGCACCAGCAGCCACAGCCTGCCTGTGCTGCAGGATGGGTTTTCCAGCTCTCCTGGGAGCAGCCCTCTCTGAGCCCTCCATCAGGCCCTGGTGCCTTTGGACAACTCAGTGCAGGGGAGATTACACAAGAATTTTCATGTCTTCCTTGCTAACAAATGCAGAGGCATGGTTTTGGTAATGTGTTCTCTTCAATAAAGGAAAATCTTTCTTAAAAGAACAATGGGGTTCTGTCTTTTAAATGGGCTGTGTTAAGGCTGTTGATACATATCTGAAATATTTTCATCACATTTTGAAAGAGATATTTATGCAATATTTTCTTACTAGTTTTTGGAAGCTTTATCAAACTTACTAGCTTTGAGGATTCCCATACACAATTCATTTTCTTTTCCTGATTTTCTTTGTTTATGTTAGTTGGATGGAATCATACCATTTTTAAAATGTACTGACTGCTGCTATTTGCAAGCAGGACATAGAGGACTTATGGAAAAACTTGCTCTGGAGGTGCAAGTAGAGAATTCGCTGTTGGTTTACCAGATTAGCAGGAAGGTACCTTGCAGCTGAGAGGCCAACTTTTAAAAGCTGCCCTTGTTCTGCCAAAAAAGTAGGCTGGACATTACAAAAGAGACAAGTACCAAGACTGGAAAAGCAATTAATACTTGACAGATACCTTTCAGGAATAGCATATTTCCTAATGTCACTACCTTTGCATTTGGGTAGGTTTCTAAAAACATCCAGTATTTTTATCACACATTATCACTCTTGGAAAATGCTAAAACGTGGTCTCACAAGAGCTACAGAGCATGTGCCTGGTTCCATTTTGAAGGAGACCCTGGGCAGCCACACTATGAATCTGAGCCTGAGGGACAGCTTTGATGCCGCTAACCTCAGGGAGAAGGAACCGCATTCCCACTGCATTCATTAGGTGTAATGGAAGTAGAAACATAGGTTAGAAAGAAAGAAGAGACTGAAATAGCATATGAGAATAGGGGGGTTATTTTTACACTCCAATGCACATGGAGTGCCCATTAATTTTAATAGGAGCTTTGCACTGCAATTATTAATAGCAGAATGTGGCCTGTTGTATTCTTTTATGGCACTCTGGCCATGTTCAGTGACACTGCAAAGGAAGGCTGAAGTACTGTTGGCATATAGGGAATGGAAAAGGGGGAAAAGAAATGAAGTAGCTGGAGTAGAGAGTTTCCTATAACATAAACCAAGGATTACTTGGGAAATGGAGCTAGGGTTTAGGTGTCTGACAAGACACTTACCCTAAGAAGAGGAGGTCAGGCAAAGGGATTGTACTGCTGCAAGTTACTGTGGAGAGCCCCATTTACTTTTCTAGAAACAGTAGACAAATACATCTGAAGAGATAATCCAGCTATTAAAACACCTAAATGTTTCAGGCTGTCACTAACCTGAAAACCTGGCTGTGTTGGGCTTAAGGCTGCCAGAAATATTTAAAAACCTCCTGGTGGAGGGTTCATGGGTGCACCATTATCACGATAGATGCTGAGTGAAACAAACCAGTTCTCTATACAGGTCTGTTGGGATGGTCAGCAGAGTCTAAGGGAAAATTCTGCCCTCCTCTTCCAAAGCTAGGAAATGGTTTCAGCTGACACATTGAGAATCTGTGTCACTCTGCCTTGCTACATGTCCTGTGTATTACTATTACAGCTAATATTTCTGGAGACTACCATGATGACATCACCAGGGACTGTGAGCTTGTAGAGCTACATACAAAAACCAGTCCCAAAAAGCCAAACATATTCATAGACTCATAGAATGGTTTGGGCTGGAAGGGACCTTAAAGACCTATCAACCAGACCAGGTTCCTCAGAGCCCATCCAGCCTGGCCTTGAACACCTCCAGGGATGGGGCATCCCCAGCTTCTCTGGGCAACCTGTTCCAGTGCCTCACCACACTCACAGTAAAGAGCATAACAAATATGGGTTTTGCATGGAGCTCCATAAATTCATAAATAAGTCTAGACAAGATGAGGTGAAGTATGACAGTGAGGCAACATGTCTGGCTGCAATCATACCATGCTCTTAACTTCATCGTTATCAGTTGCCTTTCCTACATGTTATGAAATGTCAATACTTACATAATGTTAGAATCATATTTTTACTTTGTGGACCTATTTTTCATTAAATTAAATGCTTACAAGCATCGGTTTAATTTTCCTTCATTACAGACATTTTCCTTAGTATAACAAAGAGCTAAAGGAACATAAAAAGTAAATTATTTCTAAAATCCTGGTGCTTTTATGCCCATTAACATTGGCTTTTCTGATCAGAGTAGAAGTTAAGATTTATTGAGTGACATCTGGTTAATTAAACATCTATTTCCTATGGTGTGCTACAGGAATCATAATGCAGAAAGTCAACATTGAGAGAGTAATTAAAGTGCACTTAAAGAGCAGAGCTAACCTTGTAGTTCACTGTAATTAGAAACAAAATGGGAACAATATGTTTGGAGAATTACCTCCTTTATTAGGTTGCCATCAACAGAAACCTGTTTATATATTTGAATTCTCATTTTGTAAGCTTCCATTTTACTTGTACCCATCAGTGTAACTTAATACCTCAGTGTGGATGATTATATCAGAAGTAAGCAGAGCTCAGTTCTCTTTTCAAGACGTGCTGTCTCAGGGGCACTGAAGTTGCTTTGGTGTGCAGCATCTCTCCCTAGGTTTTCATTCCATTTTCTTTGACTGCATCCACTGCAGAAGATTTAGAAAGTTACCATTAGTATTGCAGTCATTGGTAAGTCACCTGTTAGAAAGTGTAAAGCTACCATATCACCAAACTCTGCAATGGCCTTTCCCTGGGTTTCTGTCAGGTTGTGCTTTCAAAGCCTCAGCTGCTTTTTGTGAATAGCAGATTTCCAAGAGAATCTGGCTGTGAGAGGGAAGGGAGCCTGGGGTAGTAGGGAAGAAATGTCAAGCTGGTCAAGAAATTTTCTGTGTTGTGATAAAGGCACCTCTAAACTGCACAGACACAGAGATCTGTGTGGCACGTTGTGCTGTGGCACTGCTCAGTTGGCAGATGTGGAGGTGGCCATCCAGCCCTTCCCCACCAGGTCTCACCTGAGCCCTTCTCTCAGAGCAGTGTCCCCACCCACCTCCTCCCTCAGCTGACACCCTCTCGCCAGCACAGGGCACCAAATCATCTGCCAGGCAGGGAAATCTGGACCCTCATTTTCATTATAACTGACATGAAGGAATACACTAAAATCCTCAACTGAGATCCACCAAAGTGACCTCCTTATGTTGGTCCAAGGATTCTGAGTTATAGAGGGTTTGTAATGTGCAGGAAATGGCCAGAGAACAAATCCTGTTTCAAATCTTCCGTGTTTAGAATACTACTCTAAGTAAAGTTCAAAGTAAAAAGAAAAAATAAGACATAAAAACAATTCAGCAAAACCTAAAATCCATGAAGTAGTCTCAAGGATTTTTGTTTTCATCAATGAAGATAAATTTATTTGAGCCTTCTGCCTAGGCTACCTAATGTCATAATTCTCTTCAGCTTGTCAGCGTGGTTATAAAAAGAGCAATTATAATGTCTAATATTATGGCTTAAAGGAATGCAGAGCAGGATTTAGTAAATATTTACATAAACAAACTGCATTTTTATTCCAGGGAATGAGAAAATTTCTCTTTTATTTATAAAGAACATGAATGTAAGAGGCAAGTCAATATAAGGCAGAGCCTTATGTGTGAACATGGAGTACAGCAACCCAGAAAAGTATGCTTGATCAGGTTCTGGCATGGGATTGCTGGCAAGAGCTCCCATCTGGTGTATCTGTCACAGGCACAAGGATGACTGCAAGGCTGAAATACCATCAATATGAGCTGTGAGCCATGTCTGGAAGATCAAAAATTAGGCAAATGAAAATATCTCAATAGCCTGACTCACCTAATTTTGGTGCCTACCTGAACAAAGAAAAAACCCTCAAGGTGAAAACTGACAGTTGAGGCATTTTACCCACCTCAGCTGCTGCCACCATGGCATATGTTCGTTTACAAGAGCTCTAAGGATTCAGACACCGTGTTTTGCTTCAGCAGAGCATCTAGACCTTTAACCCTTTATCTAAAAATCTTGGTGACAATCCCTCCACAGCTCTCCCACTGAGTCTCCTGGGTCAGCTTGTCTAGACATCTCTGTACCAAAGGTTTTATTATGTAAACTAACATCATATGATTAATTTTATATTACTAGCCTCAGCTCAGTTTTACGTGTTGATTCTGTCTTTGATATGTACCAGCTCCAGGTTTTCCATGGTCTGTCTTTCTTGATAGAAGTTTTGCTATTTGTGAAATGTTCCTTATTTTTAAGAACTGTTATTTTAGAATTAAAAGAAAAAAAAACAAATAAACAAACAAACAAAAAGCAGCAATAGAAAAACAAAAACAAAAACCACAAATAAAAAAAAAACCACAGTATTTTGCCCTAGAACAGAAGGAATGTCATGATTTTGCTTACACCTGACATCAGACTTTGGCCAGGCACATGTTCTCTTCCTCTATTCCCCATTTTAACCTTACAAAGCCCCTCTTTGGAGGCAATTGTCCTGGTTGTTCATCCTAAATCAAGCCCCACATCAGCCAACAGCACAAGCTTCAAAGAGCTCTTTTAAATAAATTAGTGTCACAATAACTTTCTTTGCAACTCGTTAGCATTCCTATTTCAGGTAGAAGATAATATATGCAACACATTAACACTCTTTGCAGAACCTTTATGTTTCTTTTTGACTGAACAAGCATGAGAATACGTCTAGTTTCTCCCCAATTCTGCAATCTAATAACTTACTTAGCACACTATTACCAAATTGTACATTACTTTTATATTACCTTTTCTTGCAATTTTGCTTTCAGAATTGCCATTCTGTCCTTTTCTCATTTCTCAGAAATACTTTGCACTCTGCTAGGAATTTATTCAAATAAACATCAAGATTGATCCAAGCACCTGGATATTTTTGTTTTCTCTTTAGCAAGTATAGGAAAAAGTGCATGAAACCAATAAGGTGTACTCCCAGTGTTCCAAATGTTTCCAGTGATGGCAGATTTTGTCACCACCCCAGAGTGTCCATCGCAAAACAAATAGCTTATAAGTTTCTTTGTGCTGATCTCCACTCTGTCTTAATGGTCCACTAGTACTCCTTGTTATATCCCAAATTTTATATCTTCTGTGGAATTGTTTTGATAATATGCACAGAATATGGAAGATCTCATGAGGCTTACAGCAACTCCTTTGTATCTAATCTCCCTCAGAATATCAGCAGCAGCACTATGCCTCTGTTCTTCTCCATATCAGACCACTGTGAAGAAACCATGGAAGGAAAAATTTATCTTTACACAAGTCTAAGAATGAGCTGCTGCCCTAAATATCATCTGGCCAATCACATATAGTGAGTATTTGGGAAGAACTCAAAGCCAGAGCAGTAAAATTAAGTTCTTATTAACTGAAATTTTTCTCATTTTTAACCAAAACATCAGTTTCTGTGCTCAAGTCTGCAATTTTGTGATCACATGACACAGTGAATTCAATCTGGAGCTCTTGGCTGGCTCTACCACACACAGAGTGCTTCTCTCCACAGAGTGTAGTCTGACTTTAAAGACTTGGAATGGGACGAAATCCATTGTATGTTCAAGGGCATTTCACCATTTAACTGAATTCCTGCATCTCATTTTGCATCCCTGAAGTTCTCTATGTGTTTCTACCTATTCAATGGCTTTGTTTGCAATCTTAAAGTTTGGGGTTTTTTCCATGAGAAACCTTTCCAGGGAATGAGGAGCCAAGTTGCACTGTGCTGGATGACTTCCAGCTTGCCCTCTTGCCTCCTCTGCTGTGGCTCTTCTTGTTCAGCCAGCAGCACTTTGCTGCATGGGTACTGCTCCCTTTTCCTCTGCAGACAGCCAAGTGCATGTTTATCAGACTTTGGAGTGAGTCCTTTGCCAGAAGATTGGTTAAGTCTGGTTTCTCAATCCACGCTGGGCAGGCAGATTCATTGCCACCGCTGTGATATCAAATTTAAAGGGAAAAAAAAAAAAGGTAAATAGGAAAATACTCATCTTTAAGTCAGATGTGTTTTGTCTGAGGCCCCAGAACTATTTCCTGGCTTTTAATTATGGTCTAATGTAATGTACATTTTAGCTATAGCTGTGTGCCTGCCCTAACCAAGGGCTAGGTTATGCTTGCACACATCTGCTACTCCAAACCTGCCCCTCACCTACTGCATTACCCAATGGGTGATGCCAGCAGAGTATGGAAAGGTGCCTCTCTCAGGACACACAGGGAGCATCTGGATGAAGACATAGGCTCAGTCCTCCCTAGAGGATAAGTGCTTCAGCTGCTTAGGCCTTTTGGAAAGAGCAGGAAGGATCTTGCCATAATCACGTCTGTAAGTAACACGTGAATTCCAAGCAAACTCCCAAATTGGGGGCAATTTCGGTGCCTTTAGCTTCATTTTGATATTCCTAAAGTGTTAACATTAATAGTATTTAAAACTAAGCAAATATTTCCAATTTGTTCCACTCCACAGTTTTATTTTCATTCAATATTAGATGCTGAAAATCCAAGATGAAGTTTAAGGCAATATGTTTTCTCTTTATTCTTTCCCTTTTCTCTATCACCAAATGCCTGTAATTTTCTAATTTCATTCTTTTTTTCCCCAGTTTCTCTGATCTTCTGAAAACTTTCTCAGGCTTTAGTATCAGTTTCAAGGGTGTTAAAATAGCAATTAATCACATTTTTGATTTTTCTCCTTCTTCCTGTGAGAATTTTTGAAATGGAAGAAATCTTGAAAAGGTAAGAAGTCAAAAATAGAATAAGAAAGAGAAAATTTCCTCTGAATCTAATTAATTTTATTGCATTCAGTAAAAAAATGTGTATGCAGATGGAAGTTGTTTAGGCTGAGGTGGAGAAAAGTTAAGATAATATTGATTTCAAAAGATCTGGTGAAAAGCATCACCTGGAAACAACTTAAACAATAAAAACCAATCTAACAGTATTTGAAAAGTTGCTTTTCTCTTTCAATAATCTTCCATTGCTCTAGAGAAACAAGAATGAACTACTATATTCCAGTAGAAGGCATAAGCAGAAAAAATATAAATATTCTGAAGTCATCCTTGAATTGTTAATTTTAATTAGGGGTTTTGTAAAAAGAAGTTCCAGAGGGAACAAAAGAGTCACAAAAGCATCAATTTGTGAAAAAAAAAAAAAAAAAGAAAAAAAAAGTGCCTGTGTACAGTCACCAAACCTCTATATTGGAGCTCTTGTATTTCACATATCTCAAGGTTGCTTGACTTCACACTCCACTTAAATTGTTAGATTTTAAAAGAGAGTCTGCTTCTAAATGAACAATCTTGTATTCCACCACCTGCTAAAGTAAATATCAAAGCAGTTGCCAGTTTACCAAAATACTCCAAATGAAAACTGTAGGTGTCTACAAAAAGTGAAGTGAGACTACTACTATATTTGCATGTAGCAGAACAGGAAAAAAGCCCAAGTACAAATCTAGGGCATGAGGATAAGTAGCTGAAGCAGACTGGCATTTGTACCAGAAGGGAGGTACATCTTGCACAGGGTGCAAGTCCAGTAAACCCTGTGCCAAGACAGGAAACAGCATTATATAAACAACATTATAGACCCTACTGCAATATTAGAATATTGGTTTAGTACAACTGACAGAAGCACAAGAAAGAAATTAATTGAATTGTGTTGATTTAAATCAATTTAGAGGAAAGAAACCATTACAATCTCATAAATAAAGGTTATTCCAATTACAAATCCCAGCATTTCATCTTTTTAGGAAGAGATTACATGAATCAAGAAGTATTATAGGGGGAAAAAATGATGGTGGGAGCATAATGAGTTAAACTGAAATTTCATTATTGAGGAAGATAAGCAGACTGCATGATAAGTTGTTACTCCAATACAAGAGAAAATGAGGAAGAAGCAAAGCAAATAAAACCAGGAGAAGCTTGGTGTGTAATGTGTTTTAAACAAGCTAAGAATATACCTTGTATGCTTTAAAAGTATTTTGTAACCTGTGAAACACACTCACCCATATAATATATCTGAAGGAGATCTATTCATGTATTCATTGCTCTTTGCCAAAGTCACAGAGCTAGATGAAAGCCTTTCTTTTTGGCACTTTTATACATTGATGGCATATGGTGGCAGCATCTTGTATTACTTATTTGTAATTGGGTACACAGAATTACACAGTCTAAATTCATGCCAGCAAAACTTCTGCTGAATACTGTTGTGCTCATGAAAGCTTTCTATGACTGCTCACCAGAACAGGAGTGCCCTCCGACCCAGTGAAACTCCTTCAGTTAACTTCAGTGGATGACAAAGTCCAACAAAAAACATGACATATTCACACCACTATCAGTCAAGTGCAAAAGGAATAGCCCCAGCATAGCCCCAGCCTACAAATTAGTGATTCTCACTTGACTATAAACCTCTCTCCTTCCCTCCCACTCTTTTCATATAGAAATATCTCCATAATGTATTTAAATCACATTAAGTAAACCAGTAAATTAATTGATTTATGTATTTTGAGAGCAGAAGGAACCTCCAGGATCATGTATTCTGGTCTTCATAATGAGGATGTGGAATGTAATCCAGTTACTGCTGGGTCACCATTATCAATGTCACAAAGTGATACCAGCAACAGTCTTCCAGAGAAACACACAGGCTTGATCAGAGACTTCAGGCCATGGCAATCCAGAGCAGCTAAGGACACCATGTACCTCTGGTTGACTACAACATGTTTAAAAAAAACATCTTATTTCCATTTGGGGTTTACTCTGATTTGGCTTAAGGCACTTGTGAAATCTTCCACTGGCAAACTGAAAGGGATACTAAACCCCTTTCTGCCAGTGTACATCATTTCAAACTATGATGAGGTGACCTAAATGAAAACAAGCAAAGAGCTGTGTATTTCCTGAAGAAAAAATTAGTATCTATCATCCCTAAATTAGAGAGACGAATTAGTACAACCATTGTAATAGCTTGCATGAAGCCAAATTAACATTGGCTGCTATGTTTTAAGGGGAAAAAATAATTTCTTCTTCTATTTTGTACACACCACTATTTGTTGAATATTAATATATTTAGATGTTAAATTCCTATTCCCCCCACAAGGCATTATATAGTAATATATATGCAAAATATTAAAAGAGAAATAGATTTGCCTACACATCAACATTTCAAATGCTCATTAACACCAGGACAAACAAAACACCGTGTTCCAATCCTCTCTACATCATCTGTTATTTGGAAACACTAGGTATAATGAGGCAGAACCTTAATATTTGTCGGTGAAAAAATAGTTGTTCTTCATCTTTCATTTCCAACAAACATGATACAATGCCCTTACACAGGTTAGAAACCAGAAAGCCCCAGGCCTAGATAATGGAGACTCAGATCCACAAGACAGATGTGCCCAAGAAGGAACTTTTGTCCCATGTACTCACCAGCATTTTGTGGTGCTTCTGCCACTGCTCTTGGTCCATCTCCTCACTGTTGGTTCTTTGCATCAAAACAAGAGAATAGGGAGTCTGTTTTTCATTAAGGACTAACCTGAACATTTTGTGTGGATGCTCCAGTGACAGAAAATAATGTAATTTATTGCACATGTCTTTTTCAATACTACACAGTGAATTTATTAATCCACTGTGACCAGTGCTGAGACCAGTTGAGATCACCAGTCAGTGGCCATATTTAGTCAGACTGCAGCTTTATGACATATGATGTTGTTAATGTTATTAGATACACCTGGGGAGCACGCAACAGAGGAGACAAGATGTGTTTCAAGGAGTAGAATGCTCCTCAACAGCACAGACATTTTGTTTTCACACCTGTTCAGACAGCTTCTACTGTGAATGTGTAATGACAGGTGGGAAAAATCTAAAAAGTAATAACACGATGTATGCTGACATTATTTCAGGTTACTGTTTGTGAGGAAGTTTCTGATGGGAAAAGATGGAATTGGATGATAAAATATCCTGGAAACTCTGATTCTAACCTAAACTATATATTTTGTGAGACCAGGCGTGTTGCCAAATCATCAATTCACTACTGTCCCCATCTTTTCCAAAGTAATTCTCAGACAAGTTCTGTTATGACAAAGGATTCTATTGGAAAGGTGTGACATTTTCCATTTGTTTTGTGTTAGAATAAACTACAAAAAGAAAACAAAAAAGAGAGTATAAAGGATCACCAAAAAATGAGGCATTGTTTTTCTTAACGAAAATATGATCAATGCTGGAACAGAAATTTCCAACTGCAACAGCAACCCACTGAAGAAAACTGTTTGCATGATAATATTGCAAATCATAGCAAATTAGTTTAAAAATATTTAATTAAATCACCTTTTCTTGCTTTTCAGTGGTATTTAGATTATTTTATGTGAGGAGTTTTTTTTTAAATTGGTTTCTTGTGTTGTAAGAGTGACATTTTTAATGCTACCCCTTGATATCAGAAAATAAATCAGAACAGAATAACTAGCCTTATAAAAATGTAAGGTCAGTAATAAATGCATTGAACAATTTTACATTCTTTCTTGTCTTTCTCCACCAAGGTCTTGAGCAGCTTTCAGATCTTTTTGTAGTTTCCCTGTTTTTCCCCTTCTTATCTATTTGAGGGATGGAATCTGCTCTGAAATCTGAGTAGCACCAGAAAGCTTTAGCAACATATTACCAACTTTCTAAATATATGTGTGCCAGTGAGGCATTTCAGCACACAAGATGCCTGACAGATGTGTATAAAACTGAAATTTGAGGGTATGTAGCTATTGCTATGATTTGTAACCTCTTTTCCTTTCTTCAGTCCTGTAAATCTGCTAAACAAGATAGGTATACCTGTTAAAGAAGGTATAAGTCACCAGAAAAAAATTACCTCCTTCTTCTCAGATATTTGGCATTCTACAAGAGCCATCAGCAGATGCCATTTAACTTAAGAGAGAATCATGTCTAGCTTGCAGGAATGACAATATAATAATATAGGCATAAAAACAACCTCATAAGCATCATACAAACTGACAGCCCTTTAGCATGCAGCTCCAGCAGTGGCCAAAGATGACTCTTCAATGGGTCAGAAAAGTGCCATGAGTGTAAGGGACAGGTGTCAAGATGGACTTTTTAAAACAAATCCCCTGGGCTCCCCATGACCCATCTCCTCTGTGGTGAGACTCTAGGAAAGCTCCAGCCCCCAAAGGGGCTTTGCAGCTCAAACCCAGCTTAGCAGCACTCACTGAAACCACTTTTCTTGCTGCTTTTCCCCCAGAGTGAATCTGCTGAATTCCATACTGCCATCATCAACCTCCAAAGGATTTTATTCCTAACATATCAGTGGCACCAGTCCTCCTTTTAATCCTATGAAAAATAAAGGTGAGCCTTGCAGCGAGGTGGGCTCCACTTGGCCAAAGCAGGCAGCAGGTGTCACCACCAGGACCAGACTTTTGGGGATGGCAGCATGGGAAGTTGGTATCACTTGTAGTTGCCAGCAAATAAAGAATAAGGGATCACAACTTTTAGGCAATGTGCCATCAGAGAACAAATTAAACACTGGTCATATTCTAAAAATCATCAAATATTTGTTGAAATAAGAAGTCTACTTTTCTCAAGGCATCATCTTTCCTCCGGTATAATTTCTTCTCTGTCACATGAGGAGCAGTGAGTTTGGTGTGTGGCTGACACTTCTATTGCCTGCCTTGACCATGGCAGCAGAGATTCATCATCACATCTCCTGGTGGCCAGAAAATGCTTGAACCTGACTGATGCTTTAAAAAAATGTGGAAACATACCTATTAGTACTAACCTTTCCCCAGGAAAGCACTCAGCAAGGACAGTCCCACACTCCAGTTGGTTTCTACAATGGTCTCCCCAGGTTAGGAATGATTAAGGGAGTCCTTGTCCTCGTTAAGTCCTATTGCCAGGGAATAAATGAGGAGGGAGGAAGGTGGCTCGTTGATATTGCCAATAACAAGCAAGAGCCAAGAAAGTGAGGGTACAAGAGGTCTTTACAGTCACCTGCACAGCTGACTCAGCTCACTCACCAAAGAATATTTATTGGCTAAACAGATCCCAAATCATTTTCTGTGCTGGATGGGAGCTACTGGCAGAGCTACAGGGCAGTGCTGGCTGGCTGTGCATGTGCAGGTTCTGAAGCTGCTTCCAGGTGTGGAAATCATCCCTGTGGCAGTGCTCCCTGGGCAGCTTTCATTAGAAAGGACTCATTTGCACTCTAAGAACCCTACTCACAGCAACCAGAAGCAGACTGCAGGTAGTTCAGGAAATTAAATGCCAACATCTGATTAGCAGAACAAGGCCACTGAAATTTTCACAGTGAATTTGTAAAAATTCTAAATGCCTATAAGGCCACACTATCAAATAGTAAGGGAAAGCATCCCAGTTAACTTGTTTTTCCTTAACTCTGAAATATTGCATTATGATACATGAAGATTTTAACTTGTGCTTGTGCAAAAAACGGGTCTATCATGACACATCTTATTTCTCTGGAAATTTTTAATATAAATTAATAGAATAATTAATACTATAAATAAATAATTAATTCTTATTAATGATAATATAAATAATAAATAACTTCTAGCATAAATAATATCAATTTCCTGCTCTTTTTATCCTTATGCTCCTCCACAGACTGATGGGGCCTAATATGAGCAAGAATCAGACCCCTGTTAGCTCCTTTTCTGTTCAGCACCCTCAATATCCCTCTTCAGAACTGGGTAAAACATACCACTTATCAAAGTCCTGGTGCACAGCAATTAGTCATTCAGTGACTCTAATAATGACACAGTTTTAGGTCAGAGACCTGACACAGCTTTAAATCTGACAACTGAAAACCTCTTTTAATAGAGTAAGGCCTCTTATTCCAGCCATCTAAGGCTATATCCATAAAGACTTACATCCTATAATTAGAATTTGTTCTCTAGGAACTGCAAACATAACAGATGGTCAAACAAAGGGCAAATCTGTGGTCTGCTTGGGATAATGCTGAACATGAGCTTGTTTATATCAGGTTGCAGAATGAATGGAGTACAGTATGACAAAACAACTATGCTTTTCTCACTTGGCAAGAACCAGACAATGAAGTTACTGCAGAGCTTGCATTGGTGGAGTTGGCAGTATGGTTCATCTTAATAAATTGCATTACTTTAGACTTTTGATTTGTTTAGAACAAGTCAGGACTCCTCAAGACAGCTAACTCATGTCCTTTTAATGCCCAAGAATAGGCAGTAGTAGCACTCATACTCACACACATATATATGTGCATGCCCATGTATACATTTATACTTCATGGATGCAGCAGTCAGCAATAGTTGGGAAGCCACCTTTGTGTGTAGAAGCTGTCCTTCCACTCCTTCTCCTCCTTGCTCATCATTCCAACTTTCTTTCAAATCTATTTCTATCCCACTTATTTAGGTATGTGAACTGTGCTTTGTGAACAAATATATTTAAATGCCTCAATACTTAGGATTCCATCTCTCTGTCAATTGCTGTTTCTACTGCTAAATATACAGAAATTTATGATGTTCAAGGCCATTGTTCTCTCAGTATCATAATATCAAATATTCACAACTCCTGACTCTTACTAGTACTTCTAAATACATGACTTATTAAATGCATGTAATCAAACTGATATCATGCACTTCATGTTCGAGTTTAACCCTGTACATGTATTAAATCAGTCACTTGTTGACAGAGGGCATGTCACTCATACAAATTATTGAGTTTGGAAGAAGCCATGAAATGGATGTAACAGGGACTGCCTCTGCCATAGGACAACAACTATGCACTAAATAGTTTAGCTAAGGTGGTAGAAATCCAGATCTCCCTACCCAGCTGGGTGAAGCATTGAGAAATCCTCCAGTAAGACAGACACATGGAGAGAAAGGTGCTAGCTCTAAAACAAAGGTGTTTTCTTTGGTGTGAGTAGGAGAAAGAATGGGAAATGGAGACAGGGAAACTAAAATTTTCTGATAACTCGAGTAAACTTTGTCTGAAAAATCAGCTGGTTTCAATACTTTTTCTCCTGGTATCTCATTTAAATATTAGGAGCAGAAAAAAATCTTGACACCAACACTGAATTTACTTGCTTTGATTTCTCAGAGAAGAATTTGTGACACTGAATTTTAGAGGCAATTCCAAAGAAAAAGAGGAGATACGATAATACAATGCATTTTAAAAGCCTCATGTCATGTTTCATTTACTCTTGAAACATGACAGATGAATTTCTGACAGCAGAAGATGATACTTACGCATTCATGTATTTCCTAAGGAAAATAAGTACAAAAAAAAAATCCCTCAAAGGAAGAAAAGCCTTGTAAAATGCTTCAGCATCAGGGGAGAGGAAGGTATTCTGGGAGATAATTTTGTGACAGCAGACCAAAAAATGCCATTGATAAGATTTAGTGACTTCTCTCAATCATGAAAGACAAAATCTGGTTTAATAAAAGACAGGGCACAGAGGAATCATCTTAGAGATTTTCTGTTTGTTTGTTAGGCAATCACTTCTAAATTAGCTTTGAAATTTCTGATCCTTTGATACCTCTTGAGATTGCGTGCTTTCTTTGCTTATTGTTACATATATGTGATAACAACAAAGGCTGAGGGAGCTGGGGCTTGGCACATGAAGCTTAGACTGGAGAGGCAAGATTCCTGCTCATACAGCCTGATGTCTCCAGGAGCCACTGCCTTGGCCCAGCAGCTGGCTGTGCACGAGACACGTGCTGCTAACAAGCCACCAGCCAAGGGCACATGAAGGTCTCATTGAGGGACATCCCTGTCAGAGCACAGAAAAGCCCTGACCACACACCTGGCCAGCACAGCAGACAGCTCCTTGCATGGGAGGCAAGAGGAGGGAGTCATCCAGGACACTGTGCTCCTCATCAGAGATTTGAGAGGTGACGAGAGCCTGCATCTGCCAAAAGGGCTTGGTAGGGCATCACAGGTGCTGGTGGCTGGTGTGGATCCTCACACTTTGTTAGAGAGCCCTGTCATCCCCCAGAGCCCCAGCTGGATGGCACAGCAGGAGCAGAGCTAATTACTGTGCAGGGAGGAACATGATGGAAATGTCTATACAACATAGTGCTTAACTTTCTTTTCTTAATAGAGGGGCTATTGAAAAAGATGCTTTTTACCTCATTGAGAGTTCCAACTCAACATCTGAGTTTCAGCACAGTTTTCCATTCAATTAGGACTATTAAAGTCATCTTGACATTTGAGAAGTTAGAATGATTTACAGAATACATAAGCCTGAGCTCAGTGGATAAAAGAAGCTGTTTTTTCATTGTGAGCCTTATGGATTTGATACTAAAAAAAGGCAGCATGTCCTACTCAAATACTCCCTGTTACAATGCCAGATGGGAATCTGGCACCAGAAGCTGGAGCTGGCAATAAGCAGGGGTCCTGATTTGTGATGTGAAAGGCTAAATAATGCTCAGAAATAACTGTCAATCATTGATAGAGATGGAACCATTTTGGTAAAATGAAGTCTAAGTAGCCCATCTGAATAATTTATTGTCACAGCATAATCTGCAGATTTCAGCTGTGATTACAATATGAGACTCTATTAAAGACTAAAAAGTACAGAGAATAAAGCTCAGAATAAATCAGAATTGTAAAACCACTGTCAGCAAGAGGAGAGAAAAAGTTCTCAGCTCTGTGTGCTGAAGGCATCATTTTGGGAGTTTCTGAGAATTTGGTTCATGAGTTCAGATGACAAGTTAGAAATCTAAGTAGCATTCTTGGTTTTTTTTTCCTGAAAGATGTTGAAGTTCTTGAAGTTAATGCAAATTGAGAGCATCAACATTTCTGATAATTCAAGAACTTATGAATAGAGCTTTCAATTTGAATTCCATAAAATTCAATGCTTGGACACTGCCACAAGAAAACTGCGTATTTCTGAGGAAAGCTCTGTCTCTGCAGATTATTGGGTTTTGACAGAGAAACTAACACACTAGGACCTATTCTTCACTTCTGCCTCTAAGCTCTATTATTAGTATTAAATTGTTAGATGAATAAATAAAATACTGAAAACACTTTATAAATGGATCTTAAGTCAGACAGTTGGACTTAACCCCTTTTCCCACAACAAGGGCCTGCTTTCCCTTCAGTAACCACTCTATGGGACGAGCCCTAACTTACCCTGAAATGCTTTTTATGACTTGGACAGCTGTATATGACACATTGATTTTATTCTTGGGGTTTTGAAGGCACAAATGCTTTCAAGTCCCCCCCAAAACAGCTTTGGAGATGGCAGCTGTCTCCTTCCTCTCCCACAGTGGGGTCTCAGTCAATGACAGCAGCTTCTGGGCAGTTTATAATGAGCATAAATAAGGAAACCAGAGCTTGCTGCACAGGCTCTGAGAAGCACAGAATGAAGGAAAAATGAAAAATGCAGTGGTCCAGATTAAAACCTGATGGATAGAAAGGCAGCAGTAATGCTTGCACAGATGTCTCCCAGTGGAACCTGTCTTCAGTCTCTCCCTGTTAGGGCTGTGATGAATGACATGGAAGGAACAAAGCCTGTGCTTTCAATTCAGCAAGAAGAGGATGTAAACTTACTTTAAAATTAAAGAAAAACCTAAAAATGTGCTTTTCTCAGCAAAAAGTGTTAACTAGATTAAACCTCCCACTGAGAACAGGTCTAAGCAGAGGGAAGAGAGCTGTAAACAAAAAATTTCTTGCAATTATATTTGTGTCTTCTGGCCATTGTTGGATCCCCAAAGACTTCTAAGAAAGGGAAGAGAAAGAAACAGATCCTGATATAGGTGAAGGCAACTGAAAAGTATTCCAGGCAAATTTGGACACCTAAATTCAAACTGCCTCACTGGGTTTCTTCACCAGCTGTATTCCCTAAACATCTGAAGATATAGGCAAAATGAAAACAGCAACAGCAAAAATTTAATAAAATAACTCTAAGCTGTAGAAACATACATGTAACAATAGTGCATACAGGTAAACAGCTGAATTTCAGAATAATCCCCTACATTTTTGGAAGGGATTTTTTCTACCTTGTGTACTTTCTGACTAAGGTCAGCCCTAATCCTGGTTGTCCCATTCCCTCCACCCTCCACTCCAGGGGAACATACCAAAGTTTCTGTGCTGGCATCTATGGAAGAAGCAGCATTTTTGTGTTTTCCAGTTTTTAGGGGCAATAATGTGTTGCTGGGTTAGACAACAGAGAGTCCCACCCAATACTGATCTCAGTGGTGACAGTAAAGAGATTTTTTATGGGAGCACAGGAGCCTCAACACTTTCTCATACTTTACTTTTACTAGATTAACTGCATATTCCTGCCAGTTTCTGTTTATGTGCTTGTTGGACACAGATGTGTTTAATCCCTTTTTCAACCTGCTGACATGTCCTCATTCATGTCCAGTGGTGTCAAGCTCCAGAATCTCACCACCTGTTTTCACAGCAGCCTTTCCTGCATCTGTTTTACACCACTTTGCTTGTTTCAATCAGTGCCCCTTTTCGGGATATTTGATGACTGCTGATACCACAGGCAGCACACCTGGGATCTCCACAGTTCTGAGAAACCCCACTGAATTTCCCCTTCATACTTCTTCCCTACCAAGGAGGTGACTTTTCAGGAGGTATGGTTGATTTAGAAATATTGTTTTCATTAATCAGGTGTAATTTGTCAAAACTGGCGATGATTGTGGAGTAACGAGAGTCCTTGGAAAGTGCAGTAGTCAGCAGTGTGAAATGGCGTTTACCAACAGTAATTACTGTATTTCTATTCCTGTGCTTAGGTAAAGAAAATAGCTGTGACAACGGTTGGCAAACCAAGTCCTCATGATAAATTCCATTCCACCAGCAACCCTGTGCTTATTTTGGTTAGCTCCCTTGCCCTTCACAACACAAGTAAAACCTGCTCTAGTGTGTGGCAGTTTGTAATTTATCCATCAAAGGTATTTATAGAGCGCTAGTCCCTGGAGAATTCATGCTCTAGACCCACTGATGTGTTAAAAGAAAGGGAATAGAGCTTATTACAAGGGACTTCTTAAGCATTTTTTCTTGGCAACAGGCTTGATGAAGCAGACCTTCCTTTGAAAAGCCAAAGGTTTTAGGAAAATATTATTAAAGGAAATGTTGCTGTCTGAATGCAAAAAAGGTGAAGAAAAGGAGATAGCCTAAGCTGTACAAAAACGTCTGTTTGAAGAATAAATGTGAATAAAGTTCAGAAATCAATACTTTTTTTCCATATAGTGAGAAAATTATTTCAGTTCATTTATTTCAGGCAGTTCCATTCCTGCCTAAAGCACCAAGATTCTGAGCACCCAACTGAAATAAAAGGTCATCCTGGTCAATCAGAGTCATGTTTTCATCAGCAACACTAGTTGTATGGTGAGGTCTCCTTCCCAGTGAGACAACCATGGCATAGGAATAGGTTATGGGGAGTGAGGTCTAGTATAGGACATGATCTTTTAGGATTTTCTCCTTTGACAGTGCGTTATGCCCATCATCCTAATATTCATCTCCTCTGAAAGAGCTGGAAAAGAAACAAACCTGCAGAACCACACAGGCTGAAAAAACTCTGGTTTTAGACTTCTATCTCCAGCCACTAGACAAATGAAGAAACTTGTGTCTCACTGTCTTAGGGTGTGATTTATGCCCTGCTCAACACCACCCTGAGGCCAAACTGACACTAGCAAAAGCAGCTCCATGGGAGCCAAAGTCTAAGCCAGACACGAGGTTTATGCTGTACATCAGCTCCATAAACACTTAGAAATATTGTGTGCAAAAAAGATGAATGAAGGCTGTTAGCTGGACCATGGGGGCTGCTCTACACATGGCAGGTTTGCACTGTCTCAGCACAGGGTGAAGAGCTGCTGCCTGCCAGCCCCATGTTACTCCTCCTGGGCACATCAAGCCCACCCAGATACCACAGATGTTGTCAACAGCCTCCTTCCCTCTCCGCTCTGTCTCCAGAGGGCACTGTCAAGAAGCCTTCCTGGCAGCACTTTAAAAGCAGATGAGATCAAGCATGTATTTAAGAATAAATATATTTAAAACAATCAAGCCCTTAAAACCCATCTGTTGCTGAAGAACATAAATTCAAATACTACTCACACTCCCTTTAGCTCAGTGCTCATGAGAAAGAGAAAAAAAAGATGAAGCTATTTGCTGACTTCCTTGACAGTATTCACATGATATGTCCCTCCTTGGGACTAAAAAGCTGGCAATTTTTCATGGCTATGCAGCACAAAGTGGTTCGTTTTCAGGCACGTTCTCCCACAGCCACTGGGCAGGAAAAAGTGAAGGGTGTGAAGACTGAAGGTTGAGGGATATTAGGGGGCGAGACCTTATCACCCTACAACTAACAGTAGGTGAAAAAGAGACAAAAAGCTTGAGTGAGATGGAAAAAAGCAAACTTCCTACAGCAGGAAACTGGAGCTCCTTTAGTGAAAATAACATCCATTAAACTAGGAGACTCTTTTCCAATGTCCAGGAGTGGGACAGTGGATTCATGTTATCCTTACTCAGCCTTGCTGGAAGAGGTGAGCAGAGTTTTACCTCCCACAGGTGAGAAGTGGGCAGTGGGCATGGCCAGCACAGGCACTACATTAGAAGAAGAGGAAAAGGGACACCAACTGCCCCATGGAGCTGGCTGGGAGGCACACAGCTGGCAGTTTGGCAATCCAAATTACTTCATTTCAGTGAAGGCTTTTTATCTGTCATCACCACAGGAGCCTATGGATTTTCCTTTGGAAGGCAGCAGATGGCCATCCAGGTAACCTCACCATGGGTGAGAGAGGGTCTAGGAAGCTTCTCACAGCAAATCAGGCTGGCTTCTCTCTCCTTCACAACCAACAAGGAGGGAGTGTCTTGGGGGAAGTCCCAGGTCAGATGGGCAGAAATCAAAGCCACTGGCTTTGCTTTTGGCTGCCCCCTCTTGTCTCCCCCCCTCCTGGTGATGCTGGAGGCAGCAGAGACACTCTGGGACTGCCTGTTATCAATCTGATGTGATACCAAGGCTTTCCAGCAGAGCACCAGTGAAAGAAAGGAACAGCAATTTAACAGCCTGTATCTCAGCTAAGTATAAATGAATTTTCATGGGCAGGAGTAGAGAGGAAAAAGCATTATCTACCTCAAGCACTTGTCTTCAGCTGAAAATCTCAAAAGCCTGATACGAGCAATGCTGTTAGACTTTCTTATAAAAGGGCTCTAAGGATTCTTATAATAGCACATAATACCCTAAATATAAGGTTGCTACTGACTTTCCTAAAAAGAGACAACTATAACACAAGCGGTACTTGATAAAAAAAAAAAAGTTTAAACGACATGTTCTAAAGAAATTTCCTCACCCAAGACATTTCTGTTTAGTTAATAGAAAAAAAAATATGAACGGACAGTATGCTGGGCATTACTTTTCATCAAATCAATGGCTTCCTTTTCTTTCTTACATGTGTTTTATAAGAGGAAAAAAAGTCAAAATGGACAGCAGTAATCCTAAGACTAAAAAATATAAGTTATGAAAATAAGTTAGAAAACTATGTTCATAAGTAGAGTTTTTTATAGAAGTGACCAAAATCATAAATGACTGAGATAACAGAAGCTTTTTTTTTTAGCTTAAGTGCAGAAGACTGAATAAGGAGAACACAACTGGAAGTTAAAGAAACCTAAATTCAAAGTAAACTTTAAAAAAATCACATTACACCTCTCAAAGCTGTTAGCAGGTTGAATGACCTGCTGCTCAAGGTTGTGAGGTGATGACCTTGGGATTGCTCAGGAAGGGGACTGGACTAGAAAGTGTTGCAAAATAAGGAAACTCCACCAAGTGAAATAGCTGTTACTTCCTGGTTCCCATGTGTTCTTGTTTTATAAATATTTCTGCTTTAAATATCATCTACCCATGCTGGTAAATCTAACATTATGCACTGTGATTTTCCAAGCTTGTAAAAATATTAAGTATTTATTAGACCAAGAAAGTGATAAGTTTCTGTAAGAACTTGAGATTTAAGTAACTTGATATTTAGGATGCAGCATGTAACCATTCAATCATTCTGATATTTTAGATAGATGAGAAAACAAACACTGCTTATCTCTGTACACGTAACAAGTGTAATCATGCTAATGACAGAAATCATAACCCAACACAGATGTGACAAATAGACCTAATATAACAGATGTATATTCTATTACATTTGTGCTAAAAGGGAAGTTTTCTTCAAGATGAAAACACTGAAATGAGCTCTTGGCTACCATCATCATTACATGACAACCTGGAAAGATCCTTGTGAATCAGCATCTCTTTGGTGCCCTGGTAACCACCCACAACCTGCATGGAGCAGGACTGCCTTTCCTTAGTTTTCCTGGAGAGTGGTTCTGCATGGCAGCTGTGAGGCACCAAAGGCAAGGCTGTTCTTATTTAGCACTTCCACTTTCTTGCCTGCCATAATAATTTAAACATGGATTCAGAAAGCTGCTCTGGCTCATCAATTCAACAAGGCAGGCAGGAAGGCACGTTTGAAATCCTTCTGAAACAAGGGCTAAGTCACTGCTCCAGAGCCAATAAAATCAATGTCTTCTGTGGAGTTTGGATCAAAGCAAAAGCTGGTGTGGTTGGGGATTTTTCTCCCCACCTGCTGCATCCAGGCATCCTGATGCTCCCCATGCAGATCAGACAAGTCTCTCTCCCTTTTGAGCCATGTCTTGATGGCACAGAAACTAAAGCAAGCATCCTTTAGCTGTGAGGGCTCACATGCACTAATGGATCAAAACATGGCAAGGGTTTGATTGCAGGCACCAACATGAACCACTCCTCCAAACAGAGAGTGAACAAATGCTGGTAATTGAAATTTGGCTGTTAAAATGCAATTCTTCAAGTAGAATAATTTTAAATGTGGGCAGTTCATCCGATTTGCTAGATGGTATATTTTTTTTTCTTTTTTACTAGGGTTATCTTTCTTTTTGTTTTTGGCTTGGTTTTTTTATGTGTGTGTGTTTTGGGGGGTGGGTTGGGCATTTTTTTGTTTGTTTGGGGTTTTTGGGGGGTTTTTTTGGATGGATTTTGTATATGTTCTATAATAGAGATGGTTCAATTGAACCTAGTTTCCTCCATCACACATTATTGCAATAGTAGATACATATAAGTAGGAGTTTAGATCATGAGTACAGAGGTGACAGTGGCAAACAGAACAACTCATGTTGTGGACATTAGCAAAGGCAACCTAAGTTTTAATTTTCCATTGGTTTCTTCCCCAACAACCTTTAAAAGTTTGAAATGCATTTAGTCTTAGTCATCACACTGGCTGAGAAAAAGCAAGATTTCAGAGCAAGATTTAATTAGCTGTCTCCTAAACATGAGACAGAATTTTACTTAGGTTTGGGGTAATTTTACATTCCTTTCTAACTTCACATCCCCAAAAGACAGTATTTTTCAACAAACCTCTGTTCAAGCCTTGATTTATTTATGTAGATAATAAATGGTTGTGAGGTAGTTATTCTATTCTTCCTTTGATCCACTATTAAAAGTGTCATTATTTACACGACTTTGATCACATATGTGAGAGTAAATTTAGGACAAAGAGCATTTAAAACAAAAGATAGGACCAAAGATAGCCAGCTGTATTTTCTTGAAAGAGACAAGATATCATCTATTAGATTTTTCTGTTCTGTGAAAAGTTCTCCAGACCCATTTATTGAAGGTAACTCAGATAATTTCTGCAGCTAGTATCAAGGAGAGAGTAAAATATCCAGATCAAGATGCTGACTCAGCACTTGTTCAGTCTCTTTGAATGACTCCTCAGAGATGCCTTCATCTCTCCCCATGCCGAAATGCTGATGAATTTGCACTGCTGGTGTCTGCTCTTATCATTCTCTGGCCACAATGCAGGAGAAAAGGAGAAAAGGTGCTGGCCCATGGGTATGGCCTGGCACACAGGAAGGATGGCAGGGCAGTGTCAGCCCCTCTATATTGCACTCCTCAGAAAATTATTCCACTAACTCTGTGTTTAAAGAGAATTTGGCAGGTAGAGGTATGCAAGTCTGTGCACTGGTCTTTTATGTGGCTGCTTGGTATGTGTCTCCATCTCCAGCTTTATGAAAGTACTTCTTTTT